>NC_081423.1:59811167-60123379 GCF_949786415.1 Peromyscus eremicus | reverse complement strand
ACCCTGGGTGGGAGCCTCTGCTGGTGGCCCATGGTACTAACCTCCGCCGTTCTGGTAGCATATGTAGGGAAAACGCCAAATGTTGCCCAGGTCCACAGCATAGCCAATGACAGACAGGAGAAAATCCATCTTCTTGCCCCAGGTCTCTCGTTCCCCTTGGCGAATCTCAGCCACCAGGGTGGTGGTGGCGGCAGCTGGCATAGAGTGTGTAGCTTCGTCTCCTGCACTCGTGTTGGGAACTGCAGAGTACCCATTGGATATTTGGCCAGGCTCTGCCCTGTCCCCTGGGGTGGGGACGCCCTTCTGTAGAACACCATTTTCTTGACAGTCCTCTCTGTCCTTGCACGCTGACAGCACTTTCTGAGAATTCAAGGGTGTGGTCTCCATCCTGTTGGTCAGTAAATGATACCGATGCCCATCCGCCAAGGACCGGAACTAATTCTTACGTTTGGCTTTGAGTCCCCTCCCCGTGTTATGGTGATAAAACTGAGCTCTGTTGGAAAAGCATACAGAGAAAGGAGAGAGACATTGGGGATTTATTTGTTTGGGATCTTAATCATTCATGTTATTTTTCTGTTTGTTTAAGAAAGGTCTCACTCTGTAGCCCAGGTTGACCTTGAACTTGCAGCAGGAAGGCCTCCTATCTCCGCTTCCTGATTGTGGGGATTACAGGCTTAAGCCATCATAACAGCTCCATCGGATAGCTTAAATGATCTTAGGTGACAGGGTTACAAATGCTCTTATCTGTAAGCCCAGCCCATTTGCTCAGAGTCAATAAAAATCACCTAAACTTTTCAACAAATGGAGGGTGTCAAATCACCATCAAGTAATTTGAAAAGGAAACAAAACAAAAATAGCAAACCATCAAGACTGCGCACAGGCCTTACTTAGGAACCAGCACGTGCGTCACTCGGAAGGACACAAATGCCCCCTGTAGTTTATCAGTAACCCAGAGGAATGTCAGGAGAGGTTCCCTGCAGAGCCACAGAGCCCTGTCCTGGATGCCATGCCTGGAAACAGCAGCACGGCCAGAGCTTCTGTCTGTCTGTCTGTCTGCCTGCCTGCCAGAAGGGACAGTCCTCTCCATTTACACTGAGCACCTGATGTTAGATTTTTACACCCTAGGTGGTCTACAGAGGAGAAGAGAGGCAGAACACCACCCTTGGGCGGTGCCTGAAGCTCTTTATTCTGGGTCCTTTCTCACCCTTCCTGACTGGCTCCAGGAAGATTCCAGCTGCCATTCCACCCTTGTCCATTCCACCCTTGTCCATTCCACCCATGCTCCACCCTTCATCCTTCCCAGTGAGCCTCTGCGGGTCCCAGTGGCCCGGGTCTGTCCCTGCTCCTCACCATTCATACTTCTTGCCAGCAACTTCTGGGGCTAAGCCGCTTGCCACTGAAGCCATGAGCACGCCAGTGTGCTTGTCCAGAGGGTCAAGGAGAAAAGTGTGCAGGCCACTGAGCCCAGACTTGCCTGGTGACCCCGTTCTCACGCACCCCTGCAGAAGGCTGGACCCTGGCAGCTGTGCCTTTATTTCGGGGCCCAGGGGTGCAGGGAAGCAGCTGGGATCTCTTCTGGACCAAGGATGAGATTTCTACACGTGGAGTAGAAATCTGAGCCCTTTTGGACTTTAAACCTCCTGCCTGCTATAAACTTCGAAGCAGCCGAGACCTTCCAGGTCATTCTCATTCCTTTCACGCTTCTGACAGGAGTTTAGGAAGGAGACTATGCCTCTGCCTTGTTAAGATCATGTCATACCTTTCTAGAGATGGACTCAGCGCTTCTCACAATGGCAGAGATCCCACGCCAACCTCAAAGCCCAACTGTGGGAGGAGAGCAAAGGCTCAGCTCCTTTCTGCTAGGGTTTTCAGGAAACCTGGTAGTTTCCCTTTCTTTCCCTTGGCTTCCTTGACAGGCAACCAAAAGGCCCAGGCTGGCCTCGAACTTACCATGTATGTAAGGATGACCTTGAATTTGTCTGACTTTTCTGCACACTGGGCAAGCTCTCTACCAACTGAGCTACATCGTAACTCTCTACAGCCCATAACTCTCTCTACAGACAGATGTGAGGACAAAAATATCGCGAGGGGCTAGGCATATATCCGAGTAGTAGAGCATTTGCTTAGCAGACGCAGAGTTCCCACACACATACACAGAATGAAAAACCCAAACACACCGTGGATATAAATATTGGCAAAGATTAGACACAAGCACCCGGAGATGAGAGTCATTAGAGTTCTGTGCTCAATGTTTTGTTTTGTTTTTTAACTATAAAATGGAAAGTTTGGGTTTTAAAAGGATTGATTGTTGCCAAAAATATTTAAAGAAACAAGGGATAATTTGGTTACATGTAGATAGGGTATACATGCATATTGTATGAACATGTCTTTGGGTCTACCCTGCCCAACTGTTTGGCCCTCAGACTCAAGGATGCAAACACCACTGAGAAGAACAGGGATTTCTGACACACCAGTGTAGACAGAGCCTCATCCGGCTCACTGGTACCCATGTCCAGACTCTGCCTGCTCTCCACTGTGTGACCTAAACTAGACTTGATAAAGACCTTTTTCTTCGTGGTACTAGAGAGCAAACCACGGCTTCACATGTGCCACATATGTGCTTTACCACTGGAGCCCCAGCCCTGATGAACTGGAAACATAGCCACATATTTCCTCATCATCCACACATATATTTATATATAGATATTTGTACAAATATTTAGATTTAAATTTACTAAGCACATACATTTGTGTGTGTGTGTGTGTGTGTGTGTGTGTGTGTGTGGTGGGGAGGGGCGGGGAGAATGCTGCTATAACAATATAGTTAAAGAGAAAACTATGTTGAATTTGAACTTGGTTTTCCACCCTAAACACAGAAAAGCCTGAAGACCAAACAGGGGGTGTAGAAAGCGTCCCCGGGGGTGAGGACGGCCTAGAGCTGACAGCGCCTGCCCACGCGTGGCCCCTGACTCTCTTCTGTCTTGCCTAGAGGACTGCTCCCCAGCACCAAGGCCAGAACTTTTCTCACACTTAATTTCGGGATGGAGGGTGGGTCAGCTCAGAGGACAGACCCTGGGGAAGAGGGCAGCCACAGCCTCAAGAGCCAAATTGTGTTCCAGATCCCGCGTTTTTGGTTTTTTCCCCCTGGGCATCTTGTAGCAAGGATGGAAGCGTGTGGGTTGGTGCTTTCAGGGGCAATGTGTATTTCCCAGGGTGCCAGGGGCTCAGCCCCTAAGGTACGGTCTTCATTTCTTGGCAGCCATGACAAGCAGCTCCTGGAAGGATGATATCCTAGTCTCTATTTTTATCTCACCCATCATAAAGCTCTCGTTTCCTGAAATATCTGCCCAGTGCTTTCTAACTTGATAAAAATAAAATAAACCTGGTCTGAGCATTCCTCGGGCAACAAGAGATGCCAGGTTGCTTCTCCACGGGGGTCGGTCTCTATCCATCAGCTTTACTTTCTAGGGTTCGATTGCGCCCCTACTTTTGATCACAGCACCTGGGGTACAAAGTTACAACCCCTTGAAGGCACAAAACAAGCCCCCATCAACTCATTCCCCTGCCTTTCCCAGTCAGAGGAAAACTCCTTCCAGCTACCAGTCCGGCTCCCGAAGGCGCCTGGCCTGGGCTCCTTCCCGGTGGTCCCGACTCCCTTCTGACCTCACTGGTTGTCCAGAGCCCCCCTCTGCCTTTCCCAACACCTGCCTCCCGTAACAATGGTTGAGAGCAAGCTGGTCCAGGGTGGAGAAGTACAGGTCGTTAAGAAGGTTGGTTTCTAAGAATTCTCTCCTGAAAGCTTTTCTAAAAGATATTTTTATCCCGCGGGGTAGGGAGACAGCAAAGGAGGTCAGTATTACAGTGCAGACCTCCTCCTGACAGGCTTTGAATTCATCCACGGACAGAAAGTGCCCCAGAAGCTGCCCTCAGCACATAAGCGCTGTGATCCCAAGCTGAGCAGGTAGCCACTTGTGTGTGGCACCTCAGCACCCAACTGTGCCGTGAGGCTACGGTCTGCTCCCACCCCCACACCCCCACACCCTAACACCCCACACTCCCCACCCCAGGGACAGCTTGGCAGCTAGCTGATGGTTCACTTTCTGTTCACATTCCCATTTCTGACGAGTTCTCTCAGTTTGTCCCTAGTTAGTCAAAAAGACAAGTGTTTCTGGGCTGGGGGCTATGCTAAGTGGCAGAGTGTTTGCCTGCCTAGTATGAGCCACAAGGCCCTGGTTCCATCCCCAGCACTGAAAAAACCTGGTGGAGCCTGGGAGGGAGAGGCAGAACCTGTTTCTATTTAAACTTCTGATCAAATCTCCATTTTTCTTTTCACCAACTGTCTCTGTAGCCAGGGGAACTGGTATCTGAACAAGCAAGTAATTATAACAATTAGTCATAAAATACCCAACCCTCTGGAACTGGCCGTGACTCTTATGTTTAACGCTGATCAACACATTCTAAGTAAATATTCTGGGAGTTTCAGACTCTGACTTTACCTGTCAAGATCAAAGCGAGCTCACTTCTCAGGATACTCCATTTCCATTTTCAAAACCAAAACAAACCTTCAGCATGAATTATGGGTTGAACACTGAGATAAGATTAATTACAGGTCATCAAGCCAAGTGGAAATTTGCATTCTCTGCGCGGGAGGAGGCGCTTCCCAAGGTTGGCAGCACTGTGGGACTCCAGCACAATAAACATCGAGCCTACTCCAGAGGCACGGACTCTACCCAGCAGTAGAGTCCTACCATCCTCCAAAATGTAGGGCCATGTTCCGAGAGAAGCTGTCACTTCCTAGAGAAGCCAAGGAGCCCAGGGTTCCTGTCCCTCAGGCTAACTTATGCCACAGGACCTTGGAACTTCTTTGATTTCCCCCTCTCAGGCTCTAGGGTGCAAAGTGCTGGCTGGCATTTGTATCCATCCGGGGCTGTGGAGCATGCTAAGGTGGGTAGCGTCACTGGTGGAGGCCATAAGGACCCCCAACTTCCCCCTCAAGTGAAATACAGAGATGTGGAGTACCAACAAAATCTAGTTTAGATGTGACCTCCACGGTTACCGCCATCCTTATGCAAAGGAGTCCTTGTCCGAGAGACACCCTTGTTTTCTGGAATGGGATGGAGAGGGGACATTCCTTAGAGTGGTTTGGGGGACAGTTACTGGGGAAAAGTTCTGCACTGGCAACAGAAAAGGGGCATCCCAACTTCTCCACACAGTGTACAGAACAGAGGAGCCACCTGGATGGATCTAAATGTGCCCACGGGCAGCCAAAAGTGTAATGGGCTTGGCACGAACAGGCAAGCTTAGTCTCGGTGAGCATGAGCAGCCATGCCCAGACAGCTACCATCTCCAGTCATTTCACAGTTCTGTGGCCCAGGGTACTCCTTCCTGTCTCACACACCTACGCTGACAACCCAGAGCCATCACTTACTGGCTGTGTGACTTGGACCAGGCCGCTCAACCTCTCTGAGCGTCTTTTATTATTTCCTCCAGTTTAGAAGCAGAACATTGAAATTAAAAGGCTCTTGGGAGGATTACAGTACGACAGGTGCTGGATTTACACCACCAGCACACAGGCATTGAATGACGATGGGCATTTCCTGCCACCAACACACTGGACACCCATTCTGCTTTCTACTTCACATTCTAAGCAGGGAAACTAAGGCCCACGGGGCTTGTGACTGGGGGGACTGGAGGCTCACTGGCTTTGTGCCTCTCAATCGAGACACGTGGTCATCTGGGAAACTTGTAAACAGATACTTGGGCTGTGATCCTAGAAATCTGTGTTGGAAGGCACATTAAAAAAGCACCCCAAGGCCGGGCGGTGGTGGCGCACGCCTTTAATCCCAGCACTCGGGAGGCAGAGCCGGGCGGATCTCTGTGAGTTCGAGGCCAGCCTGGGCTACCAAGTGAGTCCCAGGAAAGGCGCAGAGCTACACAGAGAAACCCTGTCTCGAAAAACCAAAAAAAAAAAAAAAAAGCACCCCAAATTATTCCAGGGTGAGCCCCAGAACATGCCCATACATCTTCACACTATATCCTGGGAGGCCTGGTGACAGAAACTCCGCCTCTTCCATAAGGCTTCCTCTTCGCACCCTAGCCCAAGATAAGCCCTGAATCATTACTCACTTGTCCTGATGTCCTTGAAGATGTGTTTGTTTCAGGCCCTCTGGAAGCAGGGGCTATGGCCTCAGGTCTCTGCTCCAGCAACTGCTTACTGGAGTGAGCCTTACCCAGCTCTCCACCTGGAGGGCCGACCTCAGATTCCCCAGTGAGATTGCAGCTCCGTGCTGTGCTGTCCTGCAGCCCACTGGAGCCCAGAGGAAATGAGCGTTTCTTCCCCAAGGTAACTCGCACAGGCCCAGGGTCTCACCCTAAGGACCCTGCCTCTCCCACCCACCCCACCCCCATAGGATAGACCCACAGTGCATCCCTAAGTGGGGGAGAGAACTTCACAGCCACATTCCAAGGTTCCAACAGATCCAGGGCTGAAGAGTCAGGATTGGAGATGAGCCTGGAGGCTCTGGCTTTTTAAGACAAGCACAGGCAGGTAAGGCCTCCATGGCCTGTGCTCAGATTGCCCACTTGCCAGTTGGCTCTTTGAAACTGGGAGTGTATTTCCTACTCACAGAAGTAGACGTTATTGAAACAACCCCATAAAACACAGCATGCAGCTGCCAGAACCCACCAGAAACCAACTGCTTATTTAACCCTCTTTCTGTTTCTCAAAGGAAAGTAAGAGCAGATAAATAAGGCAGCTGACTCCCACGCAGGCCTGGGGAGGTGTCTTCTAGGCTCTGGAAGGGCTTTTGAAGTAGCCAGGTGGAATTCTTTATTCCATTTAACTCAATTTCAAACCAGCCCCGGTGGCTCACACCTGTGATCCCAGCCCCTTGGAGGCTGAGGCAGGGAGAGTGGCCGGAGTGAAGGGCTAGCCTGGGCTAGGGGGAGATCTAGTTTAAACACACAAGAGGGAGATGAGATTCCCTCCACCACACACAATTTTTAGCAGAAGACAAAAGAGCTTTGTTGCTGTCATGTATTTAAGTGGACGAGGTCAAAGAAAAGTGAGGTGTGAGGGGCAGGAATGTCACTTTAAATTCTTGAAATCAGGTTTGCTTTCCAGTGCTGGAGATGGACCGGGACCTTGCACACACCAGCCTAGGGCTCTATCACTGAGCCTCACCCTGCCCAGAAATCAGGATAAAACAGGGATGTCCCTAGTCCCTGCAGCTTTTCCTCCATATGAGCATATTAAAGACACTCTCGTGTGGCACAGACACACTCAAATGCACAACAGTCAGGGGAGGGAGACGGAAGACAAGCAGTGAGCAAGGGGCTAGGGAAATGGCTCCGTGAGTCAGGTGCTCGCTGCAGAAGCAGGGGATCCCCAGCACACGCATGAAAGCGGGGCTGGGTGGCCATCTCCAACTCCAGCACTGATTTGGTGGTAGTGGGGGAAGCATGGATACAGGAACATCTCAGGGAACCCCCTGGCCAATCTAACCCAAACAGCAAGTTTCAGGTTCCGTGAGAGACTATCTGAAACATTATTCGAGACAGGGTTTCTCTGTGTAGCTTTGCGCCTTTCCTGGGACTCACTTGGTAGCCCAGGCTGGCCTCGAACTCACAGAGATCCGCCTGGCTCTGCCTCCCGAGTGCTGGGATTAAAGGTGTGCGCCACCACTGCCCGGCTTGAAAACATAAAGTTAAGCGATTGAGGAAGACACCGTCATCAATCTCTGGCCACATGTGCCCACACAAGCAAGTGCGCGCATGCGCGCGCGCGCGCGCGCGCACACACACACACACACACACACACACACACACACACACACACACACGCATGCACAGGGCAGAGAAAGAAGAAAGATAAGATAAAACAAGACACATGTGGCACCCCTCCCCCACCCCCAGTAGTTTACAATCACAGAGTAACCCCACCCACTAAAGAGGATGTCATTGAGACAGGCAAGTGAACACCAGCTGGATGCTGGATTATGGTATCATGCTGAGCCTCCTACAGCATGACAGAGAAGTGTGCTCATGGAGGTCACCTTCATTCTTCAGAAAAGCACACTGAAATATATCGGGGTGAAGCATTTGGGCTTCTACAGACGCAAAGCTTCAGCCAAAAGTATTATATTTGAATACATAACTTGCACAATCACATTAATGATCTTAGTATAACCAATGTCACATTCTATGATTGAAAAGAGCATACTTGGCAAAAAAGGATGATTTTCAATTTTTTTTTTGACTTTGTTTTTATTTTGAGATAGGGTCTCACTACGGAACCCAGGTTAGCTTCAAACTCCCAAACTCCTGCCTGGCTTCCCCAGTACTGGAATCGCAGATGTGCATCACCAAACCCTACCTCAGCTGAAATCTGCAAGAAGAAACTTGATTCCAGCCCTTAGACTAGGACTGGGAGGCCTCTAATCAGCCCTCGCCCAGAGCTGGGGACAGGGGCTGCTCAGAACGGCTAACCCCACCCTGGGTCTTCCCTCCTCCTCAGTCCAGCTCTGTTCCTTAGAAACAAGGCAACAGCGAACATGGCCAATGAGACACTTAGCCGGGGGACAAGTTCTAGGCCTGCAGGGTCCTGAGGGCCACGGCACAGGTGGCATCTCCTCCAGGGTCATTGTGTCTGCCCCACTCCCTCATTTTCGGCCCTTCCTTGGGGCGCGGGGGTGGGGTGGGGTGGGGGGTGGTGTCATTTAGTTGAAGAACTCGGGTTTCTCCTATTTTATTCCATGGGTCAGAAGCAAAGGAAATAAACTGTTTTGGCGCTTCCCCCTTGAACAGGTCCCAGAAGGCCATAGGAAAACATGAAGTAATCATAGCACCCCGACTCCATCCCCCTGCCTCCTCTCACCTGGCCTGGGCTCCAGAGTCCCAGAGCACCCAGTGTTTCCTGAGCTCTGGAGAAGCACCTTAGGTCACCACATGACCCATGAGGCCCCTCTCACCTCTGCCTTCCCTCCTGCAAACCCTGTCAGGAAGAACTGGTCCTTGGGACCCTCGGCCACCTTCCTCTTGCTCCCCTTCACTCGTCAGTGCCTGGAAAACTGGGACATCTCCTCCATAAAGCCACGTGGCCAGGGTGCTTCTCAGGCTTTGCAGATTTGTGGAATTCGTCCAGTTGTGGAGTTTAACAACTTATGATTTCATACCTAATAAGTCCCCCGAGTCCAGCTGGGTTGGGTGGGAGCTTGGGAGCTGCTGCCAGCTTCTAGGGGAAGCCAAGCGCAAAGAGGGACATGATAAGGAGGCATTCCGAAGCCTCACACCAGCCTCATCTCTCTCTACCGATTTGGTCACCCTGTTAGACACAGACTGGGAAAAGCACTTCCTGGTTTGTGTTGTTAACGTTCAGTAAACAAGTATCCAATTTCTCAGTTACCACCGAGAGGAACACACACACACACACACACACACACAGGCTAGAAGAGCTGACCCTGACGAGGTGTTATTCACAGATTAGCACTTTCTGAATGTGGACCAATGTCATGGCCAAGAGTTCAGCCTGGAAATAAAATGGCTGTGTCAGCCCGTGGTGGGTCCCATGCCCACCCTAGCAATGTGCTGCCCCTCTGTGCTCTGGGATAATCAGGCATGCCAGGTTTCTTTTTAAAGATTAATTTGATCTATTTTTTTCCACCTGGGTCTCTCCTAGGAAGATGTATTTTCTTTAGGATGCTGTTTTGTCTGAGAAGGAAGGAAGCAGTTTCCTTGAAGTGACCCCCGAAGGACAAGCTGCAGCTGTACCACTTCCTAAAGGAGGAATACACAAGCATTCTGTCAAATGTGGTTCTCCTACCCATGCCTGTTTGGCTGGACACTGAAAACCTCAGAGGGAGGGGCCCAGCCTAGAGACCAGCACAGAAGTCAGCCTGTCTGCACCTGGAGGTCAGCTAGCACGGATCACTAAGGAAGTCCAGGAACTCCATCTGCTAGCTGGGTGTGGTTTAGGCACAGAACTTAACTTACAGGTGTCTGAGCATTCAGAGCCTCTGCCCTTGCTGAAACACCAGGAGATCTCAGGAGGACTTCATTCACAGTGTCCGTGTAGGGTCTCAGCCCTTAGGTATTTGGCACGGTGATTACAGTTTGTGCTTTCTCCAAGAGGGAAGTTTAGGACCTCAGCCACAGGAGCTTGAACGTCATGTTTCCCAGGTCCCTCATTGCCTCTTACTCAAAGCCTTGGTTCATGAGCCCCAAAGGACTGTCACTGTTACTGAAAAACAGCTAAAGTCCTACTTGTCTTCCCAACATGAAATGACTGTGTAATTTCCCATCTGGCCATTGGCATCTTAAGTTAAGAGTTAAGCCATAACCACATCCTGCTAATGCAGTAATCCAAAGTAAAATTCAGGCAGCCTGTGCACCCAAATGATATCACTCCAAGCATGATGTAGGGATGGCTATGAACTGCCTTCACTTCCAGAATTACCTGTGTTCCTCTTGGGCAGGGGCACCCAGGCTGTTTTGCAAGCCTGCCGTGGGCAGCACCCAATCCAGCTACCTAAGCCCTGCTGCTCACTCAGTACCCTCCTTCCATAGTCACAACCCATCTGGAAATTCTTCCACTTGCCCTGCCGCCCCCCTGCAAGCTTCATCGAAATGCTCATATGATTCTAAAAATCCCCCAAGAGGAATTTCTGAGATCTTCCATTAGGGTGTCAACATAGTCCATCTCCTCACCCTGGGGAGATATATAAATATAAATATATATGCTGGAAACTGAAACAGACTTGAATGCACAGGCTGGGAGTTACCACTCTGAAATGTCCTGGGAGGGCCACCAGAGTGAGGTGGATCCCAGGTTTGTTGTGGAGGAGTATCAATCTGCTCTTGTTTAGGCTTGGTAAGGAAAGCTCCATACCCAACTGAGCAAGCCACTTGGGGTGTACCGCTGCTTTGTTTCTGAGGCAAGTCTCATGTAAGGGAGGCTAGCCTTGAATTAGCTAAGTAAGGGAATATGACCTTGAACTCCTGATTGCTACAAATGTGCTCCATCCCACCAGACAGAGCCAACTTTTCTTCTGTCTACTTTACCATGCGAAGTCCCCACAATGCTTCACCTAGGTAGGACATTTCAGAGATTACCTGCCAGGCTAGATATGTAAACACCTTTCTTTCCATGTAGCTTAGTGGTAGGATGCCTGCTCAGGGTGCAAAAGACCCTGGGTTCAAGCCTCACAGCTGCCCCAAATAATTAAGTAATACTGCCTGCACTGCAGAAGACCCCGCCCATCAGCCGTGGCTGGAACAGTCAGTCACTCTAACCGGGGGACCAGGCTGGGAAAAGGAAAATGTACCTTCAGATGTCAGCAGCGCCACAAACAAGTGAAGGGCCATAGTCTGAGCCGTTTCCCCCTCTACTCCTGCCCACCAGCCATTAACGCTACCCCGGCTCCCTACTACATTTAAACAAACCCCAGTGTTACCTTCTTAGACATTTTCCCTATGTAACTGAAAACACATTAAATATTTGATCTCCCCTTACTACGTACGATGAGAGCTAGCAGGTCCATAAATAATCCATTGACCTGGTTTATTTTTCTGGACAAAATTGATCATAAAAATACATACACACAAGCATTTGTGTTGTCTGACTCTTAGAAATTCTTCCCTTCAAATTTTTGAGCACTCTGAACTGAAAAGAATAATTCAATATACAACCCTACCCCCCCACCCCACCCCATGCAAAAAAGGAAATCTCCTTCGTGGACACCCAGTTTTTAGAAACAATTTGTACACCCCAGCCCCCACCAACTGCTGGTCACACACTTCGGTGGTGAGACACAGCCCACTGGTGTTTCCATAAATTCTGAATGGCCTGTGAGCCGAGTTGGAAGGCCATCTGAGCGCATAGAGGCTTGACCCTCTTAAGCGTCACTCAAAGGTTTCTCCGGTTATTTGAGCATTTGTGTCTGCCAGAGTCTTTGCATAAAGCCACCAGCCTGTGTCCCAAAAGTAAAGCCCAAGCCCGAACCACCGCTGGAAACTGCAGCAACTTTTGCGGAAGAGCTAGCTAGGCTGCGCTAGGCCAGCGCCGGGTCCCCCAGGTTTCCATCGGGTCCCACGCCAGGACCCTGCGCGGTGAAGACAAAGGCGCCCTAAGCCGCCGGGAGAGTCAAGGGAGGGACCGAGAGCTTCTGGAAAGAAGCGTGGGTTAGAGACAAAAAAAGAAAAACATATATATTTTAAAAAAAAAAAATGGAAAGCGACCCACCTGCGGGCGGCGCGGCGGCGGGTCCCGGGCTGCGGAGGCGGCGCGACCCTCGCGCCCTCGAGGCACCGGCGCGGCCGCTGGAGTGGCGCCGCCCGCCGGGGTATTTGTACTCGCGGCCCCTCACATGGTCTGATCTCTAGATAGCCGCCGCCAAAGAGCTCCGCAAGAATTTTTGCGTCACTTTGAGACCGAAGAACTTTGTTTCTCCGCCGCCGCAGCAGCTCTAGCTGGAGGCGCGGGAGGGGCGGGGGGCCACGCACCCTGGCTGGTGGGAGGGGGACAGAGCCCCCCACGCATTCACACTCACACACTCGTCCACACTTACACGCTCATCCTTACTCCTGCACACACGCTAGCCAGGGCTCAGGGCTGGGACAGGGCCAGGCAGGGCGAAGGATCTGATTCTTCTGCTCTTGGACTTGTGTGGCGGGAGGATGCTCCACTAACCGAAGTTAATTTCTCCTTCCCTTACCAAATCTGCCCCAAATTGTGTTTAGGTCCTGTTCTGTGTCACTTCCTAAGAATGCTCGTTCTTGATCCACAGCCAGGTACCTCGCGACAGATCCGGACCGTCTTTCCAAAGACTTAAAGGACCCCCTGACATTGTTCTGGGCTCTCTAGGTGGGATACGAACTCAGCCGGGAACCTCCCCGTGCCGGGAGCCGCCGGCAGCTGCCTGCAATAAGTATCCCCGGGAAGAGCGGAGGGTCCAGCGGTCTTGCTACCTAGCCACAGATGAAAACATTTTGCAGAGAGCATCGGTGCTGATTGGCGAACCCGCCTGTGCCCGTGGGGCTGGGCACCCCACAGACTACCAGCCTTTGAAGGCACTCGGCGTTTCAACGGGAGCACTTTGTTTTTAAGTGTGTGTGTGTGTGTGTGTGTGTGTGTGTGTGTGTGTGTGTGTGTATTGTTTTGTTCACACAGACAGGCTTCAAAATGAATTTAATATTGTTACATTCTTTTTTCACCAAAATTACGAGAACTTTTTTTTTTTTTTAAAGAGCAGATGCAGTACTTGTTTTGGGCTGTACCTGAGGCAGACAAGCCATGACCTGGAGGGACCAGCCCATCTCTCCTCATCTGGCCAGGGAACAGGCGGAGCAACATCTAAGCTACGAAGGAGATAGTAATGGCGAGTCTGTGGCTGCGAGAAAGCTTCTGCCTCTTTGTTTCTTCCAAACGGACTTGAACTTAGACATCGGAACCCCCAACTGGGCTGAGCTGACACCAAGGGCTGAATGGCTCTCGGTCCGCAGGTGTGGGCGGCTCCCGGCCTCAGGGAATACGAAGTACGAGGCTTTGGTGCCATCTAGGCGCCAGGGCCGGGGACTGCAAGGAGAGGCCGGAGCTTTTCCCGAGCTCTGGAGAGAGTGGACTGGCTAAGAGACCCTGGGTAGGCTTGGCCACTCCATGATCTAGACGAATGCCAGGGTCGCAGCGCCTTCACGGGGCTCCTCCTTTCGAGTGAACACAGTGTCTGTATGCTGCCCCCTCCTCGCCCCGGGGAGACTGTAACTACTTTGCAGACACAAGGCTGCCCAAAAATAAGGTCGTTTTGAGGAGGGTTCCGGGCACAGAGGAGCAGGGGTGACCTGGCAGCAGCTAAGGCTCTCTTGTCTTCACTCTGGCTGTCCCCATGTGGATTCATTCTCACGAGCTCACTTCGGACCTTCCTAGGCCTTGCCTCCTCCTGCCCGGCTGTTTCCCCCTTCTTGGTACTACTGCCAACTTGTATGTGCTGGGTGTCGGCGACATTCCTCCGAACTGGATGAGATAGGGGACTGCAAACCTTCTACTGTTTGAGGGTTGGGCCAGCCCCTTAACCACAGAGTCCCAGGCTTGGAGAATGAGAGCAATGTTGGTCCAGTCAGGCTGTGGGGAATGGAGAGGCTCTCTACTCGGAAAGGAGAAGTTCTCCTCCCTTCAGCTGGGACTTAACCCCAAATGGCCTCACCTCTGACTCACTGGCTGAGGGCTGTAAGAAAGGTAACTAACGCTGCAGCCCAGACTACGTCCATCCCTCACTCCCCAGAGCTCCCCTGACCAGCGTGCACACATATCCTCTCTCCAAGCGTCTTCTTTCCTCTTACCCTGGAGGCCACCCTGCCAGAGCAACTGTCCAACGTCCTTTCAGCAAGTCTGGCCCCTCTCCTTGCAGAGCTCTGTTTGGCTATGCTGCCCTGCCTTCCCACATATCCTGCCTTCCTCCCCCACCCAGAGCCCTGTTTCTGATATTTGGTGGGGACACAGGGAGGAAATGAAAGCCAGAAACCCACAAAGGCATTGCATTGGGTTCGTCCATAAGAACTGTAGAAAGGACAAAAGGGTTGAGACTTGGATGGAGGGGAGGAATGCCAGGCATCTCTCTCTTTGCTCACTAGCTCCATCCCAGAGACACGGGGCTCAGCTGCTAGGTGCAGCCATCTTCCACAGCACCAGACACCACCACCACCATAACCAAGAAGACTAGCTGGAGTCCCAAAGCCCAAC
Source organism: Peromyscus eremicus (assembly GCF_949786415.1). Lineage (NCBI taxonomy): Eukaryota > Metazoa > Chordata > Mammalia > Rodentia > Cricetidae > Peromyscus > Peromyscus eremicus. Next base: position 60,108,648 of record NC_081423.1, on the reverse strand, counting down.
AATGATCCACTGAGGATCTGGCCAGGACAAAGCCCTATGAATGCCAGCCACTCCCTCTGGAAGCTCTCGGTGCCATGTCTGTCTGTCTGCCGGTGATCTGTTTACACAGTGACAGAAGACAGAAGCCCTCCCTTCCTCGTGGGCTTCTTCTCCAGCCCAGGAAATGGCTACCAGCACCCCCCCCCCACCTCTTCAGCTGTCCTGAACGGTAGGACATCCTGGTGTCTCTCCAGCAGCCATCTGAGGCTGATCCAGCTGATGAAGATGGAGCCAGATGAAGGGGTGCTAGGGAAGGCTCCATCGATGTCAGTGGGCTGACCTTGTCAGGCTGTAGGGAGATACGGGGAAGGACCAGCTACAGCTTTGAAAATGGCAGGAAACACAGTCAATGGACTTTGTTTTGGCCACTTCCCCCCCCCCCCCCCCCGTGTCTTCTCAGCCATTTTTTAAGAGTCTAATGCCTATGAGAAACACAACCTCCTCCAAATACCACACCACCCAGCGTTCATACTGTCAGCAGTCAAGGCAAGGGCAGTTCTTTGCCCAGCAGGCCATTTTGTGCCAAGAAGAAGACAAACTTCCAAATGGAAATGTTAAGAAGCCCAACATTCTCTCGGAAGTAGATCGGTGCTGCCAGGAGCAATCGTGTCTCATGTCAACAGAATTCTAAGTTATCAAAACATTTAAATGCCATATTCTCTAGGTCCATGAAGTGTTTGAAGATTACCTATCCATCTGACATATCTTTCTGTAAATCTGGAGAACCTAACTAACATAACTATAGAAATGACAAGCATGGGTGACTGTAGCTCTGTAATTCTTATCTACCTAAATAACCTAAGGACTAAGGCTTCACAGTAACAGGGTAAACAGTCTGTAAACAGGTGTAGTGTATAAGGACAATGACCTCAAAATTGTGACAATACACAAAATATCTTAAATGGAGGTAGAAATGTATAGTGCAATATGATAACAATATCCTTAATACATATTGATATGCAAAATATCCTAAACAGAGGTAGAACATACATGCAGTATGATGAATATAATTTTACATTTGTATCAATATACAAAATATTTCAAATAGGAGTAGGAACATGTGAACAAAATGACAATTATAGCTTTGAATTTGTATCAATATACAAATTGTCTTAATTAGGAATATAAAAATAGTTTACATTTGTATCAATATACAAGAATCCATCAGTGCAAATTATCTAAGGCTAATAGTTTGCTAAATTAATTTACTAGTAGATACAATAATCTACAGAGCTGGGCAGTGGTGGCACACACCTTTAATCCCAGCACTCAAGAGGTAGAGACAGGAATATAAGTTGGCTGGGATCTCGGGCCCATTCAGTCTGAGACAGGATGCCCTATTCAATCTGAGAATTCATAGAGGTACGAAGTCTCCAGTGCCTGGCTGCTCTGCTTCTCTGATCTTTTAGTTTTTACCCCAATATCTGACTCTGGGTTTTTATTATTAAGACTAATTAGAATCGAGCTTCACTCTGTAGTCCAGGCTGACCTTGACTTTGAAAATTTCTTGCCAGGCAGAGGCTGTGTCCCTCATGCTGGGCTTAGACATGCACCACTCAGCTTTGAATCAGGTTTTTTGTGTATGTGCAGGTGGAATGGAGGCCAGAGGTTGATATCAGTGTCTTTCTTAATTGCTCTACACAGGTTTTTGTGAGAGAATCTCTCCCCGTTTGACTAACTGGTCCTTCAGGGATCCTGTCTTCCCGGCACTGGAGTTACAAACGTGTTTGTTTTAACACAACTTTATCTATCTATCTATCTATCTATCTATCTATCTATCTATCTGTCTGTCTGTCTGTCTGTCTGTCTGTCTGTCTGTCTATCTATTTCAAGACAGGGTTCCTCTTTTTAATAGCCCCCGCTGTCCTGGAACTTGCTTTGTAGAGCAGACTGGCCTTAAATTCACAGAGATCCTCCTGCCTCTGCCTCCTGAGTGCTGGAATTAAAGGCATGCACCACCACGCCTGGCTATTTATTTATTTTTAATATAGATTCTGGGGATTGAACTCTGGGTCCTCTTGCTTGAGTAGCGAACACTTTGCTGCCTGAGTCATCTCTCCATCTCTGGAGCTGAGGGTTTTTTTTATTTTTATACTCATCCTACCATCTGTAAGCACCCCTAGTTAGGGTCACATTCTGGTGGCAGCTGGTTTCCTACTCTCCAGAAGCACAGAGTTCCAGGAGGGCCCTACCCCTGTGTGTACAGCTGTGTACAGCACTTCTGTCTCCCGTTGCCCTAGTCCCCCACAAAGCTCCGAGATCTTTCTCTTAGTGAATCTCAGCACCCGCCATTGTCCACAGGCTGCTGGTGCCTGGCATACAGGATTGTCCGGAGTGGTGGGGCAGCCACTTGGGAGTCTGATGTGGAAATCAAAACCAGCCTTTAGGGCTAGAAGGGAACCCATGGTATAGCAACAGTCAGCCTGGGGCCAGGGCTGGGGGGTGGGGTGCATGCCTTTAAACCCAGCCTAGGAGTCTGAGGTAAGGGCTGCACAGAGAGACTCTGTGTCCTATAAAGAAGAAAGAGAGGGGAGGGAGTCTCATACAGTGCTTAAAACTTAAAGCAGTTTGACATGACAGTACCCCAAGATTTACTGATATGTGGGGGGGTAGGTGCACACAATAGGGGTTATGTGTACTCACTCAGGGCCAAACTAAATAGAAAAATCAGGACACAGTTGAGGCTTTGGTAAGAAAGATGCTGGAGGTGGAAAGAACTCACTGTTCATGGTACATCTTTTTAAAAAAATCATTTGTGTGTATATATATAAGTAAATTTATTATATATATATTATGTGTGTATATAAACGAAATTATCTATGTGTGCGGGTGGGTGAGTATACATCACATGTGGCAGGTGCTCACCATTGAGGCCAGAGAGGGCATGCGGTTCCCTGGAGCTGGAGGTGCAGGTGGTTGCGAGCTGCCTGATGTGGGTGCTGGGAGCCCACACATCTGGAAGAGCCTGAAGTGCTCTTAACCACCGAGCCATCTCTCTAGCCCACCGGGCACTTCCCATACTATTACGAATTTGCAGCAGGGGCTGGAGAGATGGGTCGGTGGTTAAAAGCACTTGCTGTTTCAGAGGACCAGGGGGTTCCCAGCATCCATAGGGCAGCTCACAACCATCGGTAACTCCGGTTCTAGGGGATATAATGTCCTTCTGGCCTCTGCAGGCACCAGGACGTGTGTAATGCATACACATAAAATGACAATAAGCTAGGGCTGTTACACAGAGAATCCCTGTCTTGAAAAAACAAAAATAAAATAAAATGAAAATAAATCTTTAAAAAATTTGCAGTAAATGCTTTCATATTTTCTTCCAGAAAAGCAGGTTTTTGTACCTGCTAAGCAAGCCTTCTACCAGCATACCATGGCCCTGCCCTCAAAGCAGCTTTCTTTATTTAAAATAATACATAAATAAATAAGAAAAATGGGGAGGAAAGAAAGGCATCCTAAGGGCCCAAGCTTCCTGTAAAGCAAGCAAGCCCTGGACAACTGCCAGCTCCCCTCACCACCACGTAGACAATAGTTCTCCACATGAGCAGTGATTCCTCACCTGCAGTGTGTGTGTGTGTGTGTGTGTGTGTGTGTGTGTGTGTGTGTGTGTGTATGGGGTGGGCTCTGAGCCTAGAGGGAAGGCCAGAGCTCTGCTCAGCAGCTCAGGGCTGCAGAAGTGAGCAGGAGCCATTTCCCTGTGTCTCTGTCTCCTTCCCCTTTCCCCATCTGAGCTCTCTTGGACTCTTCTCCCCCCACCCTGCCCCCACATCATGATAACAAGGCCTTGTGCATCTGAGGAGTTCCCCCACAGCTCCTCCTTGGTAAGCTGGTCACCCTCCTTCCTGAGGTCTGCGGTCTCTGTGGTCAGAAGTGGCCAAGCTTTCCCCTCTGCAGCTTCAGGCTGTCACAGCCCCCATGGTGCTGCATGGAAGCCTCATGGTTACTTTCCTTTTTAACTGCCCATTTTCCACCTCAGTGACAGACTTAGCTGGGGATCAGGGAATTGTCGTAAGCCCCCAGGGACCCTTAGTGCCACACCAGGCATGCTAGGAACGCTTGGGAGAAAGGGTTTTAGTGAAACCCGCCGTTTGTGGAGCAACTTCTAAATATGTGTCTGCATAATGTTCTGTCCTCTTCCTGTTATATAGGTTAAATGCCAGATTATTAAAAATAAATTAGTGTTACTCATGTTCAAGCAGAGCTTTCATACTGAATGAATTTTAAGATAACTTTTTAATATGAGAAACATAGAAACCAAGGCTCAGGGAACATCAGTGGCTTCTCAGGCTTCCAGCACCTCCAAGCTGAGTTGCCAGACCAGCTTGACGGTCACATCTTCCCTCTGCTCTTCCTTTGGGCTTGGGCTAACTAAAAACAGGAAGGGTTCAGGCCAGAAGAAAGCTGAGCAGGCTTTTGCTCATTTCCCCGCCTCTCCTCCCCCGGTGCCCTCCGCTTGTGCAGTCCCAGGCACTTTAAGCATGAAGATGGAGTCACGGGGGCTTTTCTCCAGTTCAACTTGTCCCCACCCAGCTGCTTACAGGGAAGCAGGCTTCAGATCTCTGTATAAACTTGTAACTGACTACAGCCATCAGAATGTGAGGTACAATCAATCAGTCAGTCTCCGATAGTTACTTGGAGCCAGGTGTTGAGCATATATACACCGGGGGGTGGGGGGGGGGGTGAGGGCGGACAGACAGTTCCTGCCCTTGGGAAGCTGGCAAGGAGTACTGACTCTGGGGAAACCAGACAATAAACATATAAATAAATAAATAAATAAATTCAGAAGGCCTTAAGTGCTGCAATGAAAATAGACTTCAGTAACAGGACAGAGTGACAGGTGTCCAGGGGAAGTGGCGGGGGGAGGGGGGGGGGAACGACTGGCTCCTTAGATGAAGTGATCTGATGGCCTTTGACATTATCTATAATCTGAAAACTGAGAAGCCAGCCAAACAAAGACCCAAGGAAGAGCATTAGGAAGAGGGAATAGTAGGGAGGCAGAACAGATGCGTATTGGAGATAAACTGGAGCCAGGTGAGTAAGAACATCGGGTTTGGAGAGGTGATCTGGGTGTGACTTTGTGTCTCTGTCATTGAAAATGTCCAAGTAGAAGTTAAGGACTTCTGCAGATTTTAGGAATGTTTAGGTCAGGTGAGCCATAAGACCCCCTCAAGGACACTGCAAATGGAACCCAGAGAGAGCCTCACACATGCTCAGGAAGCACTCTATGGACGTTACACACCTCAGCCCAAGGATGTCACTACAGTCCTTCTGCCTCGGCTGTCCTACCCTTCAGCAGCTGGTCTCAAAAAGCAACTGTCATGGGACAGCTGAAAAGAAAGGTCCAGAGTCCACCCTGCCCATTTCCTGCTGTCTTCTGCATAAGGGTCCCTCCAGGGCTAAGCAAGAGTTAGGTGAGCTAAAGGGGATGGCCGCACCCTCCCTCAGGCTGGTAATACATGTGCCCCACAAATCCCACACAGTAAGCGGCATCTCCATGAAAAGCAGGGAAGTTATGAACATATTGTCCTAAGTATGAGAGGGCTCATCTGGAATCGCTTTAAGAACAAGATCAACAAATGACGAACTGCAGCCGTGGAGCATCGAGGCACTCCCTTCCCAGAGGAGGCACTTGAAGAGAGTGCCTACCCGCTATCCACAACCACATGGGAAGGCATGTCCCATATCGGTCTTGGATTCAGACACAGTCAGCATGACTCTCAAGAGGATTCAGCACTGGGGGCCTTCCAGAGTCACCAACTTTGAAGGGCAAGCCTTCACCTTCCGTTCTGGGCACCCAGAGGACACAGTTGCCAGTCTTTGCTACTACTTACTGGATCTTGTTTGGGGTTTTTGTTTGTTTGTTTTGAGACAGTCTCACTATGCAGCCCTAGATGGCCTGGAACTATGTAAACCAGGCTAGCCTCGAACTTAAGAGATCTGCTGGCCTCTGCCTCCTGAGTGCTGGGATTACAGTGTCTCACTCTAGCCCAGGCTAGCCTTGAACTCTCAGCAATCCTCTTGCTACAAGCCTGGGATTATAGGTGTGTACCACCATATGGACTCATCTGGACCCTGTTTTTGTTTGGGGAAAAAAATGGCTTTTATTGTTTTTGGGTGTTATTGTTTATTTGACAAATGGCTGAAATTTACATGGTTCTTTTGTTATCACTTATACCAGACTTAAAAAAAATTCTTTATGCCCTAAGATAGTTTATTATGTGTCGCACACCTGACGCGCGTGCATGAGGAGACCAGAGATTGATGGCAGGCATCGGCCTCTACCACTCACTCTCCACTATAGTTTGGGAGACAGTCTCACTGAGCTGTTTCTGCTGGACTGGCTGGCCAGTGGCCCTCAGGACCCGCCTGTCTCCTGTAGCAGACTGGTATAGCCACGGATGACCTCAGACTCCTGATCCTGTTGCCTCTACTTCCTCCCCAAGATTTTCAGCTACAGGCATCAACTGCTACAGCCAGTCAGGTGTCCTTTTATTTTTATTTTTTAAAAGCTTTCGAGTCTTACAAAAGATTTGTTAATTTACTTTCATTTTTTAAAAAGAACTTGGCTTTGTAAATCCATTAGCTTCTGCTGGTATTTCTTCCTTTCGGCTTATTCCTTCCTGATCCCTTTTGATATGTAGTGGTATAACTAATCTAATTATAATTCAGGTTATATTTCCTGTGCAATCTCTTCTTGGGTCTTGAGTTAATTTTTAAACACAGGGACACACTTCAACTAGTCTTCTAATTTTGTTTCTTCACCTAAGTGTCCTGTGGTTGGAGTGTGGGCCGCCTAACAACCCTGCGACATGGGAGATTGACTAGACTACAATGGTGGGATTTTAATAAAGTTTCACATGTGGTCTGTGGACATAGCTCCCTAACAGCATTTGTTAGGGCAGGACCCCAAGTTCAATGCTTGATGCCAGAAAGAAAAAAAAAAAAAGTCCCACACATGCTCAAACCGGGCACGCAGCTGAGAGATGAATCCCCAGAACACCCTCACAGCAAACAGACTAGACGTTCTATCTTTTATATACTCACCAACTGTTTGATTTCTTGATAATCACGAAGTTTGTTAAGCTCCCATTACGATGTGGATTATTTTTTCATATAGTTTTCAGTTTTTTCATCTATTTTGAGGCATTATTAGGAGCACAGTAATTTAAGGTCTTCATATTTTTCTGGGAATTTGAGTAAAGCCGTGCAATGAGCCCAACTCTATGGACGATTTTGCTTCAGCACCTTTCTAGGGCCGCTAGGTTCCCCAACTCCAGAGAGGCAGTCACACTGCGGCTGGACACATGGGCTACTCTGAATGGTCCTCATTTTGTGGCTTGTGGCTTCACTAGGCTTATCTTGGTTAGTACACTACCTGATGAGAGTTTCTGGGAAAGGGCCTCCTGTATCCCAGGCTGGATTGGAACTGGCTATGTGGCTGAGGATGGCCTTGAACTCTGGGTCCTCCACCTCCCACATCTTTGATTACAGATGCGCACCACAATGCCTGCCATTTTTATACTGAAAGTCACCCACGTGTCTTATACTCAGCACATAGCTCAGTTTCCTTCAAAAATGCAATTAAATATTACTTAAAGGAACATTTAATCCATTTATATAAAGTGTGACTTACTGACAGTCAGATATGCTTCTCTTTTGTTTTCGAAACAGAGTCTCACTGGACAGCCCTGGCTGGTCCGGAACTCGATTTACAGACCATGGCTGTCCTTGAACTCACAGAGATCCTCCAGTCTTCACATCCCGGGTGCTAAGTGTTAAGTCATAAGCCACATCAGACCTGGTCAGGTACCCTATCTTGATATTCTATTTCCCCCACCCTGTCTTCTTTTTAAATGTTTAGCCAATGTTTATTATTGTGTGTTGTGTATAGCACTGTATGATGTGTGTAGTTAAACACAGACATGCTCATGACATTGGAGGGTCAGACGCTAACTTTCGGTTGGTCCTCTCCCTCCACCCCGGGTCCTGGGGACTGAACTCGGGTGTCAGGCTTCCCCAGCACACACTCTTCTCAGCTGAGCCTTCTCAACAGCCCTCTATCCTCTTCGGACTGTGTTTTCTCACGCTATTCATCCGTGTCTGGGAACTATCTTACGTTTACTTCCTAGGGATCCAGAAAGTCTTGAGATGTGTTAACACACTACTATCTAAAATTAACACTTTTATCTCCTACCCAGATGATAAGACTTGCGATGTAAAAAAAAAAAAAAAAAAAAAAAAGCCAGGCAGTGGTGGCGCACGCCTTTAATCCCAGCACTCGGGAGGCAGAGGCAGGCGGATCTCTGTGAGTTCGAGGCCAGCCTGGTCTCCAAAGTGAGTCCCAGGAAAGGCACAAAGCTACACAGAGAAACCCTGTCTCAGAAAAACAAAAACAAAAACAAAAACAGACTTTCAATGTATCAATCCCAATGACCTGCCTCTCCAGGTACTTTTATGATTTTAGGTGTTTTGAGGGGAGGGGTCGTTTGTTTATTTTCAGACAAGGTCTTCCTATGTAGCTGGCCTGGTCTCAAATCCATAGATATCCACCTGCCTCTGGGTTTTCGTGTTCTTAGTTTTCTTGTGAACTCTGTGAGACTTGGCCAGTCATGATCTGTTCAGATGACCGCTGTATTTAGCAGTCTTTGCTTTGTGTTCATTGATGCATTTTAACCCTCCCATGCTGGATCACCTCCTTCTTTGAAGGAAAACTCAATTTTTCTTTTTCTAAAAATGCCCTTTATTTCATCTCACTCTTGAAAGGCAGATTTATTGTGTACAGAATTCTAGTGATCGTCTTTCTCATCCTTTTTCTTATTTGTTTGTTTTGTTTGAAATAGGCTCTTGAGCTCAGTCCAGGCTGGTCTGGAACTCATTATGTATCCTAGGCTGACCTTGAACTCTTGGCAATCCTCCTGACTCAGCTCTTCAGTGCCAGAGCCATTATACTCCACCTCTCACGGCACTCCAAGATGCACTCCACTGTTTCTGGTATATAGTTAGAAATGACAAGTTCGCTGTCAGCTTCCTTGGGTCTCCTGACCTCAGTTTGGAGGAGACCCGTATTTTCAGATCTGTGGTTTCACATGTGTAGAGATGGATTATTACCCTAGAATAGCAGGACTCAAATACTGTGGACACACTGGCTAAGGCTTGAGTATTTATCTAATTTGACCTTGGGAAGTGCCATGACAAGCAACATCCCCTGCTAGGACTGGGAACAATTTTGGGGAGCCAGAAAAATCTGGGGCACAGACACTGATGTAATGCTACATGGAGACCCTGCTCAGTGTTCACTGAAATAGATGTAGTCTGTCCACCCATGCTCGTTAGCCCCCAAGGCCAGACACATTGGAGACCCCACCTTGGAGAGACACAGGACCTGTGTGGGATGGAAGCAGGTTTGGTGGCAGGGACACGGGCTCTCAGATCTGGTGCCCGCAGGCCCTTTGCAGAAGCCATGAGAACAATGAGGGTGGGCAGGCCGCCGCCGCTGGGGCATACCGTGCAGAGCAGCGGAAGGGGGAAGCATGGGCTCTGCTCCTGGTTCTTCACTTTGAAGAATCTCAACCATTGGCTGCTCCCGATGTTTTAAATGTAGCTAAATACACACTTTTTAGAGTTTACAGAGCAAACACGCTGCTTAATCTCATTTAGCAAAGTATTTTATTCAAAAGCTTCTCAGCACCATCGAGTTATCAGAAAGAATGAGCATCACTTTCTCTCCCCACCCAACTCCCAAGGCAGAGACACAAGTTGAACCTGCCAGTAGGGCGCCCAGTGATGACGGCTGAGGCCCCGACAAGGTTTGCTCTAAGCCTCTGTTCAACCTGACCCACAGCGGAGCTGGACCCCACAGGAAGGAATCATGTCAGACCTGATCAACCTTCCCTTCTCAGGCTAGTAGAACCAATGAAGCAACCCTGCAAAAGTTGAATTAGTGACTGCCATGGAGGAAGGACAGGGACCTGTGAGGCAGCATGCAGCGCTGAGAGTTCAAATCCTAGCTAACCCTCCCCCAATCTACTCTAGGAACAGGAGCACGGGTCTGTTTGTTCTCCGTACACCTCAGCTGCTCATCTTCTTCTCTTATTACAAACACAAAGACCAAGACAGTTAGGACAATTACCTCCGATTCAAATGCTAAGAGATCCTAAGAGATGAGGAGAGCAGACTGTGACCCGATCTTTCCCCCCCTTTTTTTTCTTTATGAATATTTGTTTCAGCATAAAGCATCTTTCCCAAAGAGGTTCCTGGAGGAGACTGGGAACCCAAGAGTCTGCCTGTGTCCTGTGGGAACAGCCACCCATGTAACTTTGGTTTCAGTCCCTGGATCTGTCCTTGGCAGCTACATCCGATCCCATGGGAGGAGGAAAGAGCTGGAGGCAGTACCACTCACTCAGCCAAGGCCCCCATGGGGTCCCATGCCGGCAGGACGATGGGCTCCTGCTCTAACACAGCCAGCACCTCTTCCGGGACATGCTTCCTGTCCACCACCACCTCGTAGACATACTCAGAGAACCACTCATCGGTCATGCACAGGTAACCTGCGGAGGAGAGAAGAGGCACTCATGAGTTCGGGGGTGGGGGGGGGTGGGGGGTGGGGGTGGGCAGAGAACCGGGAACCTTCTGCAAAAAGGCCTTTTACACAATGTCTTCCAGCTTTAACCTACAACCTCATTTGAATCTCAGTCTTACTAGCAATCCTGTGAAGCAGACAAGATAGACATGGCTGTATTTTTACCAATTATGAAACGGGGACTCAGAGCAACCGATGTGCCGGTACTAGGGAAGTTCGGTTCAGAGAGACCTATGGCTCGGCAGGTCCCATGCTGCCTCACACTCAGCTGCCTCACTGATGGTGAGTGCTGACTTGTACACCAGCAGGTTAGTGGAAAGCATCTTGTCCATATTCAGCCCTGGGAGGACTAATCTCTAGGCAGCAGAGCAAGCACAGCGGCTCCATTCTCCCCTCCCCTCACCCACACCCCCTGTATCATCGGCGACTCTTCCTTTCTCACACACTTCTGTAGCAACCAGCTAAGCTGCCACAGGCATGCAGATGGGCCATGTCACCAGGCCCTGCAGCCAGCCACTCATTTGCAGTGACACTGAGTGATCACACAGCCCTTGCTTTTCTGAAAGGGAATGTGTAGTGCCAGAACACTTGAGACACCAAGTGGCCCACATAACCCAGCACGGCCCTTCCACGGGGAACTGCATAGAGGTACCCACACTAGCAACCTGCCTCTTCCCATCAGAGAGATTAACCTGAATCTCAGCCTCCACAAGGTCCACACAAGTTCCTCTTCAGGACCATACTTCCAGCAAGCTCGTGTGGGCAAATACTCTGCCTGAGCCACTAGCAGTATGAAGAACAAAATGAAAATGAGAGGCTAATGAAGTGTGTGTTAAAAACAAAGCATGAGCTGGGCGGTGGTGGCGCACGCCTTTAATCCCAGCACTCGGGAGGCAGAGGCAGGCGGATCTCTGTGAGTTCGAGGCCAGCCTGGTCTACAGAGCGAGATCCAGGAAAGGCGCAAAGCTACACAGAGAAACCCTGTCTCGAAAAAAACCAAAAAACCAAAACAAAACAAAAAAACCAAAAAAAAAAAAAAAAAAAAACCAACAACCAAAAAAAAAAAAACCAAAAAAACAAAACAAAGCAAAACAAAACAAAAAAAAAACAAAGCATGATTGTGAGCTAGGGAGGGAATGCAGAGCACAAGCATATGCAAAGCATGTCCCTTAACAGGAGCACTGCCTGCACATCAAAGGATCTGCAGGAAAGAACATCCACTACCCATGAGATAAAGCCGGCACCTGCTCTGGACCCTTAGTTACCTTTCTCTCTCTTTATGTAAACCTGGGTCTGTGGTGTTAATTCCTACTCAGGACCAAGAGTAAGGGAGAAGACATAGATGTTTCTCCCAAGAGGGTCTTCTAAAGTCAGGTGTGGTAGCACACTCTTATAATAGCAGCATTTGGGAAGTGAAGGCAAGAAGATCAAGATTTCAAAGCCATCTTCTGCTATATAGGGAGTTCAAGGCCAGCCTGGGCTACATGAGACCCTGACTCAAAAACAAAGCAAAGCAAATAATACATGATGGAGACATAAAGACAAATGTGTGCATGCATGCAGGCAAGCACACACACCCCAAACTCCAAAAGGTTCTCTAGTTAAGCAGTTTCCAAACTTCTCTGACCTCAAGACCTGTTTATACTCTTAAAATAATTAAAGACGGCTGGAGGGATGGCTCAGTGGTTTAGAGTACTTGTTGCTCTTGCAGAGGACCTAGGTCTAACTCCACCCACTCCAGTTCCAGGGGATCCAATGCATTCTTCTGATCCCCAAGGGCACCAGGCACATGCAGTACACACCCATGCCTGCAGGAGAAACTCATACACACAAAATTAAATAAACAAATCTAAAAAATAAGTTAGCTTACGTGGGTTATATCTGTAACCAATTACTATGTATTATACTAAAAATCAAGTCTTTAACAGTTCCATGGGCTGGGGAGAAGGATCAGTGGGTAAAGTGCTTTCAAATATTTTCATAAATATTTGAGTTCAGATCACCAGCACCCACATGGAAAGCTAAGCATGACTGTAAGCTCCTGAAACCCTGACCCTGGTAGGTATGGAGAGAGGTGGATCCCAGGGCCTTGTTGGCCAGCCACAGCAAGTTCCCAGTTCAGTGAGAAATACTGTCTCAAAAAATAAGGGTGGAGATGATAGAGGAAGATGTAGCTCGATCACATGTGCATACCAGCAAGACTACTCCCTCATGAGAAAACGTTCTAATGAGCTCAGTGGTGAGCACTTGCCTAATGTGCAGTGGACTCTGGGTTCCATTCCCCAGCATCACAGAGGCATGCGCACACGTGGGTGTTCTCAGCGGTGCTGAACCAAGCCTTGTCAAGGGCTGCTCACCTGGTGAGTACCCTCTTGATGCAGGGCTGCTTCTTCCAATGGTGGGTAAGGAGAGAGCACAGAGCATGACCTGTGCTGCTTCTGATCTGCCCTGATTCCACACTCGGGCCTATGGTTCTGCTCTGTCGGGTACTCAGGCCCTTACTGTTACCTGTATTAGTGTACCCAAACCCATTCCTGCTACATCTGAAGTATGTACTCCTGAGAAACTCAGCATTTGCCTTGTCAAAGAGATGCACTGGCTAATGCCTGGAATCCTAGCATATAACAGGCTGAAGCAGGAGGATTACTGTAAGTTTGAGGCCAGCCTAAGCTACAAATAGAGACCATCTCAAAAGCTTCCCAACACCATCGGAGACATTAGCCATCATCCCCTCACCACAGTGCAGGCTGAACATGTCCTAGACCAGCTCTGGGCAGCGAAGCAGGTAAAGGGCGGAGGCAGACTCCTGTAATAAAGTTCTGTGTGCTAACAATACTATCGGCACACAATCAAATGAGTCTTCAGAGACTGCCCAGAGAGAATGGACAGAAAGTACATCTGCACTATCTTGTTCCAAAAGCAGATCAGATTAAGTCCTCACAAATTAAATCCCCTATCAATTGTAGCCCACCCTTTCCATGTCCCTGCCAAGAGGACCTGCCTTGATTAGCCTCTCTCTGCAGGATATGAGTTCTTCGGAGGCCCACACACCCTCACAGTGTGAAAGCTGCCAAGTAATTGCACCCTGGGAAGATAACGGACGTGGCCGCTCCAACTGTTGACACTGCATGTCTTGGAGTTTTATCAAGAAGATGAGGACCAGTGAGGCTGAAACCAGGAGTGTTGAGAGTCTGGAGCCCTAGGGTGCTGTGGTGCACTCTCACAACAGATTGTGGGTGCGGGGCTCTGAACTGAACTCAGCTCCCAGCCCAAGAGAGAATAGCAAATTGGGATCCCAAAGTTAACATTTAGGGAGACAGACAATGCAATGTATAATGAAGTCAACTTTCAAGAGATACAACTTCACTTAAGCTTATTTACATTCTTTGAGCAAATAAAATAAAATAAAATAAACAAGCCATTTCTAAAGCAGTTGGCAATGCCTCAGAGTTTTGTATGGGAAAGGGTAGGACCCACTGTAAAGGGCAGGCAGGGTCTGGAATAAAGCTGCAGAGCCAGGTGCTAAGACTCACTCATGGAAGAGTTGCAGATGGCTGCTTTATGGACAGGAGCGCTTACCTGAGTTTCTGACCCTGCCAGGGGTCTGAGATTTAAACCTTGCAGACTATATTAAAACAACAAAACATTACCATTTTTTTTTTAGCTAATATATATTTTTTAATTATTTATTTTATTTCTAATTATATGTATATATGAGGGTATATATACACACAGTGTAGACCTATGGAGCCAGAAGAGGAAGTTGGAGCTCCTGAAGCTGGGGTTACAGGTGGCTGTGGGTGGTCTGTCTGAAGTGGGTGCTGAGGACTGAGCCCAGGTCCTCAGGAAAGAAGCATGTGCTCCTAACTGCTGAGCCAGCTCCAGCCCCAATATTGTCATTTATAAATTAGAAATATTTCCTAGTTTTTTTGGTCATCTTTGTTCTAAGATATACTTTAACTCACTGACAATTTGTAGTTAGTTATTATTTTGCTATTAAAAGGGTTGGGGGCTGGAGAGATGGCTCAGCGGTTAAGAGCACTGGCTGCTCTTCCAGAGGTCCTGAGTTCAATTCCCAACAACCACATAGTGGCTCACAACCATCTGTAGTGAGATCTGGTGTCGTCTTCTGATATGCACATAGAGCACCATATACATGAAATAAATAAATCTTTTTTTTTTTTAAGATTTATTTATTTATTATGTGTACAGTGTTCTGCCTGCACACCAGAAGAGGGCACCCGGATCTCATTACAGATGGTTGTGAGCCACCATGTGGTTGCTGGGAATTGAACTCAGGACCTCTGGAAGAGCAGTCAGTGCTCTTAACCTCTGAGCCATCTCTCCAGCCTGAAATAAATAAATCTTAAAAAACAAACAAGTATAGTAAAAAACCCAAGTCATTGAGCTAGGTGTGGTGGTGCACACCTGTAACCCCAGCACAGAGAGGACCAGAAAGGAAGCCCACACACTTGAGGCTGGCCTCAATGAGACTCTGTGTATAATGAACAGTGAGATGTTACCTGCTCGGCTCTGGTGAGTGTGTCCAACTGCACTGACCTAAGGATGCCAACTTGTCATCTAATGCCCTAACTCAGGGGTGCAGCAAAGCTCCCAGAAAGGAAACCGAAAGCTGCCTGTCTCGTGTTCCAAACTGTCTAAGACAGAGTGAGAGACACCTTACAGAACGTTAGCCAGCCACTGTGATGATACTGCAAAGAACACACGGCAACTTGGAAAAGTAAGAGTAAAGCACACCTACACGGATATCCTCCGTCATTTCTATGCTACAAATGGAGGACTCCACACACAGGGCATCACTGTGCACACACAGTCCAACACATAACAGTAACTGAACAGCATGTCACACCATGAGGTAATCTATGTTCTCTCCCAGATATCTGAAATGTTCTACGATTTTTTTGGCTACTTAAAAAGTTACTCAAATGATTCAAGTTTACTATAAGAAAATATTTTAGAAACAGAGTAAGAAGAGGAAGAAGAGAAGGGAGAGGTAATTCCAAAGCTATCTACACCACTAGAGAAACCTGTTAATTTTCCACTGCAGCTTCAGAAGTCTCTACCTGCAGAGTGCATCCTAAGAAACCTACAGTTACAAAGCACCGCACACTGCTTTTCCGGTTCCTGTCCCTTCTAAGTGTCAGATCTGTGTGAACCACCCCGACCACTGAAGTCTGGGCTGTTCGTTCATGCTCAGTAATAATACTAGTAACACTAACAATACTTCTGGACCCTGCATCTGCATTCTCAACCTCCACGTGTCTTTCCTAGAGCTTGGAGAGCTAACTGCCAGCTTTCTTTTGGGTCTATCTGAACCATCTTTAAGTTTTCTTGTATCTGACGGCTCTCAAGATGGCTTAGTGGGTAAAGGCACTTGCTGCCAAGCTCAGTGACCTGTGTGTGGTGCCTGGAACTCACATGGTAGGAGGAGGGAACGGAATCCTTCAAGTTGCCCTCTGCCTTCCACATGTTGGCTGTGGCATGTGAGCACACACACAAACACACATGTGTGTTTAAAAGAAATTAAAAGAAAAGCAGTAGAGGCTGGAGAGATGGCTCAACAGTTGAGAGCCTTTGCTGCTTCTCCAGAGGGCCTGAGTTCAGTTCTCAGAACCCATGTTGGGTAGCTCATAACCGTCTGTACCGAGCTCCAGGGGACCCAATACCCACCCTCTTCTGGCCTCCAAAGTTACCTGTACTATGCACACATACACATAGAGAGACACACATTAAAAAAAAAAAAATCAAAAACCTCTTAACAAAGAGAGAGGCAATACATTATTTGAGCTCTGTCTCCCCGTCATAATGAATTAATGTTTCATAAAGAAAAAGGCAGAGGGAGGTAAAAAAATAACCACTTGCACTATGGCTGTCCCTTGGACAGAGACCCAAGAAGCTGCTCCTCTCTCCAGACTAGACACAGATGTCTGGCTGGGCTGAGGACACAGTCACGGTCATGAACCTTTGCTGATAACAGAAGAGATATCCGTAGAGCCGGATATTACGGGTGGCCTCTCTCAGACACGAAGGCTAGAAAAGACAAGGTGGTGCTGCTCCAGGCCCAGGAAAAGCGAGGCATGGTAAAACAGCAGACACAGAAAAGGGCCGCTTGGCTATCTTTAAAGTGTTTAAACTACATTTATTTGAAAGCGCAAACACGCCATGGGGTGGGAGTCAGAGGACAACTAGTGGGAGACTGTTTTCTCCTTCCACCGCGTGGATCTCAGGAACCAATCTCACGGTGTAAGGTCTGGCAGCAAGGTCCTTTACCCAATTTCACTGGCCCCATTTATACTTTTCCCTCCGTTTTTTGAGACAGCCTTACCTGTCCTTGGCTGTTCTGGAACTCACTCTATAGACCAGGCTGGCCTCGAACTCAGAGATCCATCTGTCTCTGGCTCCTGAGTGCTGGGACTGAAGGCGTGCGCCACCATACCCGGCTTCCATTCAATAAGCAAAAGTGCACCCACCCTGAGGAAGAGCCCTTCCCTAAGTGGCCCAGAGACAGCTGCTTACCTCAGGGCTCGAGGCTCCTCTCCCCAGACCTTGAGCAAGCCTGAGACTACACGTAACTGGGTCAGGCCAGGGTCTCTCCTGCCCAAGAGTCTGATTTCACAGGTAAAGTTTCTCGGTCCCTCAAACCATCACCCCTTGTTCTAGGGTAAGTCTCCTGGATGGCAGCCACATTACTGCTTGGCCACACTTCTCTGACCTATCCAAAGCATGCTCCAAATGCCAAGAACTGCTATCTGAGCTACCAACTCCCTAGCTAGCCTCTCCACAGCCCTGGCAAGAAGCCCTACCCTTCATAAAGCTGCCTCCTCCTGGAGAACTCCTAAGGAGGGCCCACAGTTCACTCTCCCTACTCACCATTCTGTTACCCCACACTTATTCCTATGTTTGTTATACACAGAGAGAGAGAGAGACAGAGAGACAGAGACAGAGACAGACAGAGAAAGAGACAGAGACAGAGAGAGACAGAGACTTACAGCCTCAACCATGCCAGCTTCAATACCCCGACCCCCACTGTACTAGACCAGAAGACACAATGCTGACATGCTGGTTTGGCACACAGGACAGAGTTAGCATCCCAGTCTCCTAAAGTTTCCGAAACCGCCTGTGAATCTAAGCCCAGAGCATCTTCCCTCTGCTCTGACTGCTCTGCCATTGCATGACTATGGCCCCTCAATCCCCAAACACAACCTGGCTGCTGAGGTAGCCTTTCCACCCTCACCTTCTCAGTGACCTCAGCCCTGCCTTCCCACATCTCCCCACTGAGGTGCCATGCCCAGCCCTTCCTCTCTCCAGTCACCTCCTCTTGGAGAAATCACCTTCTTCTCTTTTCTCGGTCTATTTGTCCTGTATCTTCCAGTCTGAGGAGCACACCATGAATCCCACTTCTATCACATCACAGCCCTCTTCAAATCCTGTTCGCAAGTCCCAGGAGATTAAGTAGAAACTCCTCTGAGGGTCGGGGACTACACTCCATCACGGTCTGTGCACAGGTCTCTGCATCCCGTTGATAAATGCGAGCTGAAGTCACTGCTAAGGGCTTCTCCTCAGCACCGGGTTTACTCCTCTCCACTGCCTTTTCTCACGAAACTGGGCTCACACTGGAATTGTGACGTAGGAGCAGTCATGCTGAGATCTGTATTCTCAAAGCTCTGAGGCCAGAACCACGGCCAAGTTAGACAGTCCTTTCCAAACGAGAGAGTGAGCGAGCCGATGCTCCCGCACCCGTCAGTCTAGAGCATTAACGGCAGCAGCCAAGGCAGAGGGAGGCATGCTTCCTTCGCACTTCACACACCAGTTACACAGCAGCTTTACAGATGAAAGTCACACTCAGGCTCAACACCACCACACCGCCATGCACAGCCAATGGATGGTGGGACACTTGGAGGCGTCTATACAGCCTAGCTCCAGATTCTGTGCTAAACCTTCATCCTTAAAACAGCACATACATGCCTTAGGGCAAAGTAGATTCTTTTACAGGAAACTGCACAAAAATACACATAACATTTTGTTAAGTACAAGAGGAATTCTCTCAGAAGCGGATGCCTACTTACAGGATTGACGCCTTGGACCTGTAGTGTGTCCCTGTGCCCACAAGGGTAGCTGTCTCAAGTCCTGCATGTCAATAAGGACGCACCACTGACCCAGACACCTGTGCTTCCTCTACTCACTTGTACTAGTTGTCAGCCCGAGTCATTCAGGCATTTAAGTCAATAAAAACAAGCAAGGAAAAGTCCTTCTCAGAGAACTGAACTCCCCAGATGGGATGGGTAGCAGCTAAATCAACCAGTCATGGAGAAACATGAAACACTCTGCCATAAAGTAACAGACTTGACCAATCCCAGGAGATCAAGGACCTCTGCCTTTAGCTCATAAAATTACTCTTATTACAGCCAGTTCAACTTCACGTCACGTATCATTTATATTATTTGAGTTTCTAGCTCTCCAAAAGTGAACCTTAGACACATCAGCAAATACCAGTTGTTCTCTGAAAGTCGTCTATCACTAAGGAATCCATGAGACCTGAATCCCAACTCTGCCCCAATCCTGTGCAACCTGTACACATCAAATCTCTCAAAAAGCTTCAACTGCTTCACACACAACACAGGTGCAACCACACACTCACTCCTCCCATGACACCATGCTGTGGAATGAACACACACACATAAGCAGACCGAATTTTGTAAGGCAAGGTGCCATCCAGGGGTCTACATTGGGTACCTCTGACAGAAACAGAGTTTGAGTAACTGTCCTATACAGTCTGAGCCAAGCTTTACTCCTCACGTCCTTGGACAGCTGAGAGAAACCGTAGCACCTCTTACAGGAAGAGCAATCAGCTGTGCTGCTGGGTGAGCTGGACACCTGCTTCCACAATAGAAAATCATAGGAATACAGAGAGTTTTGTGCTCAACTTTGAATATACTGCTTTCAAAACTATGTGCTATCTGGCCAATAAGACACTTACTGATCATGATGTTGGATATAATAAAGGATTAATATAAATTAGCAAGTAAGTTTCTTTCTGATTAATGCCCAACATGCTGAAGTTTCTAACTGGAAACACAGGGTTCCTTTTTAGGAGGAAGTCTAGATATTTTACTACAATGAAATCAGGAACAGGCAGATTTATTTGTAAGATAAAAAATGTGGGTTAAACATGGTAAATGAAGACCACATGAGAATAGGAAGAAACAAAGTGCTAGAGAGGCCCACAGAAATCCACAAAGATACCCCCACAACAGACTGCTGGCAATGGTCGAGAGACAATCCGAACTGACCTACTCTGGTGATGGGATGGCCAAACACCCTAATTGTCGTGCTAGAAACCTCATCCAACTACTGATGGATCTGGAGGCAGAGATCCATGACTAGGCCCCAGGTGGATCTCTGGGAGTCCAATTAGCGAGAATGAGGAGGGTTTATATGAGAGAGAATTGTTGAGACCAAGGTCGGATAAAGCACAGAGACAAATAGCCAAACAAACGGAAACACATGAAATATGAACCAATGGCTGAGGGGTCACCAACTGGATCAGGCCCTCTGAGTGGGTGAGACAGTTGATTGGCCTGATCTGTTTGGGAGGCATCCAGGCAGTGGGACCGGGTCCTGTGCTCATTGCATGAGTTGGCTGTTTGAAACCTGGGGCCTATGCAGGGTCCCTTGGCTCAGCATGGGAGGAGGGGACTGGACCTACCTGGACTGAGTCCACCAGGTTGATCTCAGTCTGTGGGGAAGGCTTTGCCCTGGAGGAGATTGGAATGGAGGGTGGGCTGGGGGGAAGGTGAGGGGGGCGGGAGGGGGGAGAACAAGGGAATCTGTGGCTGATATGTAGAACTGAATTGTATTGCAAAATAAAAATTAAAAAAAAAAAAAAAAGAAAAAAAAATGTGGGTTAAAATTTTTAAAAGCTCATGTACCTGAAAGATGCAAAGCAATTTTATCTTGGCTCAAAATGAAATTAAAAGATTTGTTTTGTTTTGTTTTTCAGGACATTGTTCTTTGTGTAGCTTTGGCTGTCCTAGAACTAGCTTTATAGACCAGGCTGGCCTCTAACTCATAGAAATCCACCTGTTTCTGTTACCTGAGTGCTGGGATTAAATGTGTGAGCCACCAGTGCCCGGCTAAGAGGCAATTTTTAAAAGATAAAGATTTTCATTCAATGAAGAGAATTTGTAGTATTGGAAATACCATCTCCTCTCAAGGGTTACATTATTCTTTTACTTTTTTATGTAATCTTAGCACTTAGAAGGCTAAGACAGGAAGATCGCTGAGAGTTCAAAGTTAGCCTGGGCTACAGTGTGGGACACTGCCTCAAGACACACACACACACACACACACACACACACAAGAAAGCAGACTGAATAAGCACTAAGAACTATGTTATACGATACCCTGCCCTGTCTCAAAACCACAAAGAATAGTCTTATGTCCCTCAGCCACTGTTTCTGGTCACCAAAGATCGACATTGTCTTAGTTACTTTTCGACTGCTGTGATAAGAGACTATGTCCAACGCCACTTACAGAAGAGTTTCTCTGGGACTTGGGGTTTCAGGTTAGAATTCATGACCATCAAGGCAGGGAATATGGCGGCAGGCAAGGTGCTAAAGCCGTAGCTGAGAACTCCATCTTGAGACAAGCTCAAGGCAGAGAGAGATAACTGGGAATGGTCTGAATGACCAAGCACTCAATCATGCACTGTCTTGTGACTGGGCCAGATGTTTCCAAAACAGAATTCAGAGAAAGCACAGCTGGGCAGTCAGGAAACCCAGCTCTGCTGTCAGGCTGGGTTCTGATTCTGGCTCCGTCACAGATCACTGAGGGCCTGCAGTCACTCTGGCTTAAAGACTATGCTCTCTCGGGTAAATTTCTGACTAAGGATGAGAGGAACCAGGGGCGATTTCCTCTATTATTTTTTGGGGGGAAGGGCTGATACTGGGTCTCATATGGCACAGGATGACCTTGAACTCCTAATCTTCCTGTTTTCACCTCCCAAGTACTAGGGTTATAGTATAGGCCACTACCCTCAGCACTATTTCCTCGAACTTACACTTCTAAACAGCTTATAAACTATTTTACCAGATCACCTTTTTAAAATAAAAAATAAGGTGGCAAATCCTACACTCTTTTTCCTTATCTCACTATGGGATCCACTTCTGATACAATCTAATAACGAGGATCAAATGAGGCCAGCATTTCAAGCGGGAGGAAAACACCTGTGTGGGATGCCTGCTCAACATGATTCCATTTCTCTGTAGCACAGCAGACTGAACACTCACACTGTCCAGCACCAAGTAGTCCAACTGGTACAGCAAGGTAAGACCCAAATCTTCCTTCTGTCTCTTTTGGTCAGAAGGAGCCTCTGCCCAGTCTGTGAAACAGATTATCTGATTTACTCTGCAGTCTCTGGGTGGGAAATGCCAGGAATATGACCAGTGGAGAAGACTGAAGCCAGACCAAGGCAGAGAGCAAGGGCAATCTGCCTACGTATCTTTGCTTGTTTACGTCTAGCTTATAGTACCAAAGCCACTTTTCAGAATCATGGATCTTAAGAGACAAAAATCCCAAAGAGAACAGTAACAAACTGTTAACAATGTCTACAGAAACAAGACTCCAGGGTCCCACTTCACACAAATTACAAGGCCTGGCTCCCCAGGGCCCGCCAATGCCCACCAGGATGACAGACAGGAGGACCTTGCTGGAGTAAACATACATTGTCAGCAGATAACACACTGGTGCTCTCCAAAGGCCAGGCCAAGTGTGCCAATAAAATCAGATCATGTTTTCCTTCCTTCCTGGTAAGTCAGAAAGGACATTACCAAGAAACACATAAGAGTTATTTATTTTGGCTTTGAATGAACTATTCCTTGCCCATCCCCAGTTCAATCTTATCTTTGTGGCTCTACAATCTCAGGCATTTTAGCTATTTGAGAACAACCACCAAAACAGCATTCGGCCTTCGCTAAACAGTGAAGATTCCAGACAGTGTGAGCATGAAGACCCTGGTTCTCTCAACAAAGCAGAGGCTGTGGGACTGAGAAGTTCAACCTGCACTGCACAGGGCACAAGGGTCCAACTGAAGGGGAAACTAGCAAAGGGCCAGAATCCTCTGGCTTCAGAGTAGTGACCACACAAAACACAGAACACTCTCCAGCCTTTCTTATACCTAAAACCCAGTGAGATCAGAATGAAAAGGCCCAAAAGCAAGCTGTAACTTCAGTCCCTTCCTTGGATGTAACCCATTTACAAAGATGAGACAGGAGTCAGAGCCGTTCACCTGAAGCAAGAGGCAATGACTTGAACCCAGTATTTTAGGTCCGCTACAAGTAATCCGATCCTTTTAAACATAAGCATCCCTTTCTTTTTTAAAAATTTAAAATAGGAGACGCATGAACACAGTCCCAACTGCTACAGATTATGCATGTGAGTTTTCTGCATTTGAGGAAATTGCAGGGGATCAACACTGGAGTACAAAGGATGAGCCTTGCTCTGGGAAACCATCTTTGTGCATCTCCCCTGCCGATAACATAAGCGTTCATTTGTTGTGGGATATTTGTACAATGTGTGAAAATGTATTGCTGTGACTGGCCTAATAAAAAGCTGAATGGTCAATAGCTAGGCAGGAGGTATAGGTGGGAATTATGGGGAGAAAAATGAAGAGGAGGAGGAATCTAGGCATGTGGGAGACATGAGGGGGGGAATAGGAGGTGCAAGATGGAAGAGAGGTAACGTCACTTGACAGGATGTAGATTTATATAAATGGGTTAATTTAAGTTATAAGAGCTAGTGGGATAAGCCTAAGCTAATGACCAAGCTTTCATAACTAATAAGACGTCTCCATGTCGTTATTTGGGAGCTGGCTGGCAGTACAGAGAAAGACATGCTACATTCGCTTCTTAACTATCACAGATTTAACAGTCACCTTCACTCTTTTTGCTAGCTTTGTTAAGGCTTAAAGCCTCTACTCAATACTTAAAGCCAATTGTATTTGTATTAACATGAAATTTACCTAATAAGAAATCATACATTTTAAAGCACTGCATTGTAATTCATAACAGTGAACTTAAAACTTATAGAATCATAGAAGAGGGACATGTGATCACCAAATACTGACAGAAGTGTACTAGCAGGGCTTTATTTGTTTATATAAACACAGAGCTGCCAGACTTCACACAGTCCCCAGGGCTGGTTAACCAAAATCTACCAGTGATCATTTTCACAAGGAGAAGGAAGAGAGTTGGAAGGACAGTTAACAGTCCTCAGATGCTGGCAATCATAGACAGACTGGGCTATGCTGCTCAGACACTGAAGTCCTGTCAAGCTCAAAGCAAGTTCCTCGGCTAGTCTCAGGCAGTTTCCAAATACAAGCAAGAGAAGCACCATCGGGTCATCTCCAACCTCCTCACCTCCTTCAGCTTCCAGCCTAGGAAATAAGCATTCCAAAGAACACAGTTGGAAAGTCACTATTCTAACACAAGGAAGGCTGAGATCAACCCTCCCTTCTTCTGAGCTGTTTGGTTCCTGTTGGATGAGATGTGTGCTTAAGCTTGGTTCTAAGTGTCTATCTTGTATCTCTGGTTTCTACACTCACACCTTCCATTCTTGTAAGTAGTCTAATAGGCTGTATGGTTAATGTTTTCTCCAAAAGTAAGGAAGACAGACGACGAGAAAGAGCTGGCCACAAAATACCACCAGTCCACACATGTATGTGGTCCTATCACACGTGACTATAGCTACTACTTCTGTTTTACGGTACTGCAGACTGACCTAGGTAGGGCCTTGCGCATAGGTGAGCACTCTCCTACTGAGCTATAGCCCCAGCCCACTTTGGGGATTCTGTTTTGAAAAAGGGCCTCACGAAGTTGCGAGGCTGACTGTGTGCTACTGCACCCAGCTTTCCCCCCTTTCTCCCTCCCTCACCTCCCCTGCTCTGTCCACACTGAGGACTGCCTGTTAAGCAAGCACTCTACCACTGAGCTATATCCCCAGCCCCCATTTTCAGCTTGAAGCTCTAAAATTTAAAGCATAAAAACAGCCTTTAAAAAGCTTTTATATATCAACAAAACAATCTCATGGTTTCCAAGAACATTCCCAACTATTAATCAGTGGTGAGTTAGAGATCTTAATTTTTTTAGTTATCCATATTTTAAATTTTCCTACAACTTGTACATACCTACTTATTTTGTTTAGCCTTGCCACTGTGACTTATTCTGATTTCTACCAGGGTTTGAAATTGCAGTATAAAAAAGTTTTAAGGGGCTGGAGAGATGGCTCAGAGGTCAAGAGCACTGGCTGCTCTTCCAAAGGTCTTGAGTTCAATTCCCAGCAACCACATGGAGGCTCACAACCATCTGTAATAAGATCTGGCGCCCTCTTCTGGCCTGCAGGCATACATGCAGGCAGAACACTGTATACATAATAAATAAATCAATCTTAAAAAAAAAGTTTTAAATGGTAACTTTAGGCTTCATAACTTAAGAGAATCCTAAGAGATCCCTACAGAAAGTTTCGTTTTGCCAATTCCATTCTCCCCTTTGGAAGGCTTCTTTCTCTAATATGCTGGTGCAGAGACAAAAATGTATGAAATGACACACACCAAGGACTCGCTACCTTCCGTTCAACCAAGACGTTCTGCCACCACAGTCCCGCAGAGTCAGTGTGGTTTGGAACAACACATGCTGGTCTCAGTACATGCAGGCCATGGGACCTTGGAGCAAACAAGAGCCCGCTATTTTCCTGAGGAACCGCTGAGCCAGAGGGAGGAGGACTGACAGATCCCTACACTGGGACAGCTTTCCACCCGGAGAGGCCGAGTGCAGCAGACCCCAGGTTCGCTGAGTCCGTGGTCGAATCTTACCTTTGTGGCCGTGGTCTTCACCCCAGGAATTCTCTACTCTCCATTTCAGAAATACACCATCCTGATCATCCTGCCAGAAAGTGAACAACAGTGGACAGTGTGAAATGAGATTCTCTTAGCTGGTGTCACGTCACTTTAGGTCATCTCAGGCTGCTTAGAGGACTGTAAGGAGCAGGGCCATATGTCACCAAGAGGACATTCCAATATTAGTGGAATTTTAATCTCTTGGGCGTAAAAATACAATAAAATAAGAAACACTACCTCCTTTTTTGTTTCAAAGATCTATAAATTATTTGTGTGTGTGTGTGTGTGTGTGTGTGTGTGTGTGTGTGTGTATATGCACACGCATGTGTGTACACATGTGTGGGTGCGAGCAGGTATGAGACCCTTTGGAGCTGGAGTAACAGGCAGCTGGTTAGTTTCTGAACCCCCAATCATGGGTGCTGGGACACAAAATCTCATCCTCTAAAGAGCAATAATCTCTCTTAACCACTGAGCCATGCCCCTGCCCCCGAAATCTCCTCCTTTATTTTCTATTCTACACAGAAAAGAAAAGGCATATAGGGCCGATTGGAGGGCTCAGTGATGGAGAGAAGCAACCCCTCAAAGCCCAAAGCTGTCCCTAAACTCCTGCTTTCACTCACATTCTTTGAAAAGCATCCCACTGCATTCATTTTAGGAAAGATTCTAAGACCTGGTCAAAGTTTTTAAAAAGCAAAACAAAAATATGATACCCAGTTTTCTATTTAAGGAAACTAAGTAATGATACCTTCCCAATGTGTTTTTACTGATTCAGTTACATGAATACTGAATTTAATATGAGATTGAATGGCAAAGCAAAAATAAAAAGAGCAATCTCATACCAAAGCCCAGCCAGTTCAGCTGTTCTCCCTCTTCTGTCCTCATTCATAAACTAAGCTCAGTTTTCATCTTCTTGAAGAGACGGTGACACTCACCAAAACCTTCATTCAGTCTTTATTAGAGACACAGAGAGGGACAAAAGGCAGGCCCTATTTAGGAAAAATGTTTTCCTCGTGTTTACCCAGGACATTGCTAGTGTCAGAACAGTTCCCATCTCTGTAGCATGAGAAAGGCACTGACCCTCGTATCATCTTCCAATGATTTCAACTGTCAGCTCCCACTTGCATATCCCTGCCCGATGAGTGTCACCCATGTGGGATTTCATGTCCTTTGGCTTTGCCCACCCCAACACTCTACTCTTAGCAAGTTTCTTAGATCTCAGATTGAGCCAACAAACCAACCGACCAGCATCCAATACCTGTGCTAATAACACCGAACTAGCCATGCTCCCGGCATGTTAAATGTCTGCTCTGCTCTCTACCCCGCTCACTGTAATCCCTCTTCTCTTCCTCTGAAACATCACTGTCACAACCACATCTGTTCACCTGTCAAAGTCTGACAATGTCTGCTGTTCTCTTTATCTTACCAGCGCATTCTTGTATGCCCTAGGTCAAGTTGTCATCTAGATCACGTACAAATCGAATGATACATGGTCCTACTTCATCGAGATTCCATGAAATCGTCAACACAGAAGGATATTTTAGGAATATATCACTAGTGTGCATTTACCTCAGTATGATTATTAAAATATAGTTCAAACTGGTTTCAGTGATCAAAAACTCGTAGTGGTAGCAAAGAAAACTTTTTTCTTTCTCTCTCTCTCTTTTTTTTTTCTTTCTCTCTTTCTTGAGATAAGGTCTCTCACTATAGCCAGGCTGGCTTCATGGCAATCCTCCTGCCTCTATCTCTTGAATGTTAGAATTACAAGCATGAGCTACAATGCTTGGCAAATGTTCTCCTTTAAACAAAAAATTATGTGTAGGAATGTACTGCGGCATGCTGTGTGAATGGCTTTCCTAATCTGCAAAGGCAACAGCGATGTACTCCACACATTTGTCTGTATCTTGGTGTGGCAACCTCTCTACCTATAGAGCTAAGAAGATTCAATGATGAAGAAAATAGCTCCCTGGCTGAAGACCTCCCCTTCTGTACCAATTTAGGGAAAGCACATGAGGATCAGGAATGAGTACTGGCTGTCTAATTAGTTCAGGGTGCTTTACACACCACACTGCACTTAAACTCAAAAAAAAAACAAAAAAAAAAAAAAAACAAAAAAAAAAACAAAACAAAAAAAACAAAACAAAAAAAAAAACCAAAAACAAAAAAAAACCCAGAACATCTAAGAGTCTTATTACTTAAAAGACCAAACCCTATAACTTATATAAATGTAATTAAACCTCTAAGAGTAGGTTTGGGTTAGAATTTTTCCATTTTGAGGCAGAGTCTTGAGCTATAGATCAAATTGGGGCCTAGCACTCAGTCTTCCTGTCTCAGGCTCCCCAGGGCTGGGAATGCAGGAGTGCACCACTACAGCCAGCTAAGATCTGGATCTAAATAAGAGAGCACAAGGTTCTGGAACACTGTGAGGTCAAAAGAATACCCTCCAATGAAGCAGCTGGAAGAGACGGAAGGAAAGTATACAATGGAGACTCTATCACCCTCAGTTTGCCTAGAGAACACACAAAACAATTCAGACAAATGGCTCAGAAATATCAGGACTTCTAGGAGAATGTGCCAGATATTTCTAAATGCTTTAGTGATCATGAATCTAGTGGGCAGCATAGCAAAAACAACCACAAAAGATTTCCTAAAGTAATTTAGGTAAGGTAGCTAGCCTGTGAGTGCCTTTCTGGGGATGGTGCCGCAGACAGAACACGTTTGCTTGTGAGGGTAAAGAGCCAATGTAGCTCAAGTCTTCTCTTTTCTGTGTTCCCTGACCATTCCACAGCCTAGAATGGAGTGTATTTGTGAGAGTCCAAGAAACAACAAAACCACCATTCACAGAGAGCTCAAAGCATTTTCATCCCATTTCCTACAGCTATGTAAATCCAGTGATGGGCATGGAGGCCACAAATTATTGTGAATGTCATTGACTAACGCAAAGAAGGTGAGTCTGAGCAAGGCCATCCAAATGCTTACTCTAAGAGCCTATTTCAATTTCTTACATCTTTTCCTAGGTTCCTTTACTAACCCTCCAAATTACAGAAAAGAAGTTACCTCTCTGCTTCTTGCTGGCCTAAATTTTCATTCTCACAGTATATTATTGTTGTTATTACCACTGAGCACGTAGCCAAACACCAAGTGACTGACACAGGAACATCTTATTTGGAAGCTAACATTCAACAGAAATCAAACACAGAATGCCTACGGCTCTGCTGGACTGGCAGTCTGCAGGAGCATGTGGATCCACTTGTGCATCAATAGCCCAATCATTTAGTGGCATGCTGGGGGGCCTACCTTCTCTGAGACAGCAGTGAAGGTCATGGCGTGGGTCATGAGTGACTCACCGAAGGCCAACCTCTCAGCTTTATTCATGTTCTTCAAGGAGACACCGAACACTAACTCATGGTCATAGCTGTAAAAACAATGACAGAGTAAAATAAGGAGAGTGTAGCCAGCTTGACTTCACGAGGACACTGAGCCTGCCAGCTCCAGAGGAGCGGCTCTGCAGAGCACCGGCACACACAGAACCACTGTCAGTGACTAACATCGTGACTCCTAACATGTCACTACGGTGTGCAGGACAACAGAAGACGACTAAATAAAACTCTCAATAACAAACGTTGACGAGTTCAATTTGTACTGTTATTTTGAAAAGAAAACTTAATTTCTTTGTTTGTTTTTGGTTTTTGTTGTTGTTTTTGTTTGAGACAGGGTCTCTCTACATAGTTGACTGTCCTAGAACTCACTCTGTAGAACAGGCTGCCCTCTAATTCAGAAATCCACCTGCCTTTGCCTCCTGAGTGCTGGGATTAAAGCTGTGCACCACCACGCTAGGCAAGAAAACGTTCTTTTAAAAAATGAAAGCTTTTAAAATAACTTCTTTGTTATAAAAATGGTCTCTTTCAAGTTGGTAGACCCTCCCAGTTACTGAATCAAACCACTGACTGTGGAATTAATTACTTTATAGGCAGGATCTTATGTATATGTATCCCAGGCTGACCTTGAACTCACTATATAGCAGAGCTTGACTTGAACTCTTGATCCTTCCTGCCTTCATTCTCCAAGTGCTGGGACTACAGGCCAGTGCCACCACGTTGCTTTGAATGTGACATTTAAACATATAAATGCTAAAACATTGGAGACTAATTTCAAATATAAAACCACAAAGTCTCACCATTAGAAGTTTCTTTCCTTTCATTAAATATTAAGACATTACTCCTACTAGTAACATTTATTTATGGGTAAATCTAAAATGATGTATTTTATTTTATTATTTTTGTAAAGATTGCATTCGTGTGTCTGTGAGAGTATGTGCCACATGTCTGCATCAGATCCCCTGGAGCTGGAGTTACAGGTGGCTGTGAGCTATCTGACATTAGCTGGGAACTGAACTCGGGTCTTCTGCTCAGCCATCTCTTCAGCCCCTAAAATGATGTTTTTTAAAACCAAGGAATCTTCTCTGATTCAGCTTGGAAATGAACCTTCAATGTCACCAAAGATGAAGGAGAATGATTTAAGGTATAAATTAGCCCAACTTGTCCTGAAGAGAAAATATATAAGGCATCAAAGTAAGAGAAGCATTTAAAGAAAGATCATTAAAGAGCTCTGGAAAGTCTCTCATTACACTCCAAACGTGCCCAGCCGCTTTCCCGACGACCCACTGCATGTTCAGTGTCTTTCCACATAGGCCAGCATCTTAGGAACACAGTGACTTCTGCTCTAGTACATCTTGGTTTCCTGGGTTACAGCAGGTACACATGAGCAGTCTCTGCCAGGAGCCACAACTTTACAGATGCAGAGAAAGACCCACCCTTAGGCCAACCTCAGTGTCTTGATGAACCTCAGCAGAGGCATTTCGTACACGAGTGCATTCCAACAGCAACAACCCACAAAGAACTTTCTATTTGAATTCCGGGCACTCACACATTCATGTCACTGAGGCCCAGCTTGCCATTGAAGTGTTTTCCAACATCACAGCCAAACCACACAGCCTAGAAATAGAAGAGAGTCAACATAAACCAAACAGTGAAAGGAAAGCAGCAGCTATGTTAACCCCATGTGGGAGACACGGAAACGTAAGGCAGTACTAACCTCTCCATCTCTGATGGAGGCAGCAACCATCTTTTTCAAGAAGTCAATGGGCTGGTTGTTATACAGCGTTTTTCTCCCTCCAACCATATTGCTCAAGTAGTCTACCGTGTACAATTTATTGTACTTGTGCTGGGGCCGTGGGTCATTCACAAAACAAATCTTTTGAGATCAAGAACATGTGTATTAGAGCACAAGACCAAGGATGTCAAGCAAGACACAACCCTCCCTGCTAGGCTGCTATGGTTACAAGCTCATCACCTCCAACTACAAGAATAAACACTACAGCCACAAGGTAAAAGTAACAAGCAAAAACTGGCCAAACACATATAAAGAAGGGTACTGCATATTCTAATTAGCACAAAGAACACACTTGAGAGCTGTCCCTACTTGTCTTCCCTACTGGTAAAAACCGCCCCCAAATTAATTCTGTCATACTGCATAGAATACATAAGGTGCCAATCATGGAACATTGCCACAGGCCCTTCCTCAAAGTGTAAGAGAGGCTCAAGCAATGCAATTTTCTTGGAAGAGGGTCAAAAAGCCCATCAAGGAAGGAGGCCCTGGTCATCCTGCTAGGCAGATGCAGAAGAAGGAAGAAGAGCCAAGAGTGGACGCCTCCTTTAACAAGAAAGTTCCCAGGAAGGCCAGGAGATTAGGGTGCTCTGAGCCTATATGCAACATCCAATAGACCACCATTTTCTTTGTCCTGAGATTGATCTGGACCCTGCATTACAGGGAAGAAGGTTGGGGATGTGGGAATAAGCTGGCTCTTGGCCTAGAGTCAGACATTCTCTGAAGAGAAACACTGGGGGAAAGTGATCCTGGTGTGCCTACTTTTGTTAGGTGCATACAAACTTCAGAGACTGAAAACAAAAAGTGTCTTTAACATCTAGTTTGACAGATGCGCACATTAACCTGGACATCTTATACCCTGTGTGTAAGCAACAAACACTTGAAAGTAAACAGCCAGCAGCGCTGGTACCAGTCTCTAACCTTATCTTCCATATTGAAGAGTGGCTTCACGTGTTCCTGGTAAAACTGCAAGGGTGTGATGGGGCCAATCTTATGATAATTTTTATCTTTGTCTCGATACTCCCAGGTGAAGGTCTCTGGTGGGTTACCCAAACAGATGCACACCACTCGGAATATCTGTAAGAGAAGGGGTGATTAAGGGTTTCATTTCCACAAGCCTAAACAGCATTGAGGAATTAATAGCCATGTTTCAAACCCAGAAATTGCAAAAGAAATCTTCTACTGCTCCAAGATTCAGAAGTTGTCACAGTCAACATCTAAGGGTTCAAGCACTCTGAACAATACAACTCCAAATGTGAATACAGTAATATTCTTAGCAATGTGCTGCAAATTAAATTGCCTTAGCTGAGAAACTTGCCCACACCAGGCATGGTGGCACACACCTTTAATCTCAGCACTCGGGAGGCAGAGGCAGGTGGATTCTGTGAGTTCAAGGCCAGCCTGGTCTACATAGTGAATTCCAGGCCAGTCAAAATAGTGAGCCCCTGTCTCAAGAAAAGAAAAGAAAAGAAAAGGGAAAGGGAAAGAAAGGAAGGGAAAAGGAAAGAAGGGAGAGAGAGAGGGAGGAAGGAAAGAAGGAAGAAAGGAAGGAAAAGAGAGAGAGAAGCTTATCCACCACTAATACCCAACAAAATCCAAGTTGAATTGCTAATTGCTCATTTGGAACCTCCAGCTGCCACAGCACAATCCAGAAAGCCCCATTCCTGTCTCTCTCTCCAAACCCCACCTGCTCAGAGAGCCTCTGAACAAAGGGAAGGTGCCCAAAAGCCCAGTTCTGCATTCTGGGAGGCTACTGTGGGGAGGGGGGCCTCCCCCCGACTTGCCAGCTGCCCAAGTCCCTGCCTAAGTGCTCCGTTTTTAACCATATGTGGGCACAAACCCACAAAATCTCCCTGCTTTCGTTTGGGGGCACAACCTCTTTGGCCTCTGTCTCTGGGACTGGAGAACCCACCCAAGAGTTGCTCTGCTCAAATAAACCAGTTATAGTTTCTCAATTTGGATTGATCTGGCTTACTGCATCAGCAGAGAAACTTATGGGGGCAGGAGAGCGGGAAAAGGAAAACCTATTACTAATGATCTGATTTTTTTTTTAATGTGTATGGATGTTTTGCAAAGTTGTATATGTTTGTACCACATATGTACCTGGTGCCCACAGAGCCTAGGAACTGTCAGATCCTATGGAACTGGAGTTTAGACAGTTGTAAGTTGCCTCATAGGTAATGGGAGGAGTATTACCTGGTTCCACAGCAAGGGTAGCTGAGCCATCTTTCCAACCCTGCTAAAGATTGTTTAAAAATACTGCATTGTTTCATGATCCTCTTCCACTCTCATTCCTGTGCCTCCCTTTGTGTGTGTGTGTGTGTGTGTGCGTGCATTACTGAGGACTGAACCAGGGCCTTATTCATGCTAGCTAAGTACTCTGAACAATACCACCAGTCCCCAAAGCATTTTTTAAATACTTATTTTTACTTTTAATTATGTGCATATGTGTGTCTGTGTAGGGAGACACAGGTGCTGGAAGAGACTAGAGGCATTGGATGCCTCTGGTACCAGAGATAAAGGAACTTCTAAACTGCCCCATATAGATACTGGGAATCAAACTCTGGTCTTCTGCAAGAGCTCTTAACCAGCCCCAAATAATGTATTTTCTTAAAGCTATAATACGACCTTTGTGTTAGCATTAATAAAATTTAAAAATATGCTGTGTTACTTTCATTTTATACAAAGAAAAAAGGAATAAATACTTTGTACAAGGCCAGAATATATAAAATATTTCCTTCTCCTCACATTTCTTTGTCTTCTTTTTTTTCCCTTTGAGTACACTGCTGTGGTGGTTTGAATAAGAATGGCCCCCACAGGTGCATACATTTGGACACATAGTCACCAGGAAGTGGCACTATTTGAAAGCATTAGAAGGATTAAGAAGTCTGGCCTTGTTAGAGGAAGTGTGTCACTAGAAATGGGCTTTGAGGTTTCAAAAGCCCATCCCAAATCCAAAGTCTCTCTCTGCCTATGGATCAAGACATAGCTCTCAGCTACTGCTCCAGTGCCCGCCTACATGCCACCTTGCTTCCTGCCATGATGATAGTGGACTAAACCTCTGAAATTATAAGCAAGCTCCCAACTAAATGCTTTCTCTTATAATAGTTGCCTTGGTCATGGTGACTCTTTACAGCAATTAACAGTGACTAAGACAACTATTCTGGGTCTACTGGCACACAGTTTTAATCCCAGCACTAGGAAGGCAAGTAGATCTCTGTGAGTTCAAGGCTAGCCTTGTCTAGGCCAGGCAAGTTCCAGACCAGCCAGAACTACATAGTGAAACTCTTGTGTCCCCGCCCCCTCTTTCACACACACACACACACACACACACACACACACACACACACACACACACACACAAAATCAAAACCGTAACAATTTGCCTCTTCTTTCTCTACCTACCAACACCAGCCTGTTCCAGGCTCCTTTCTTACTCGGCTTCTCTCCTTGATCCACATACTTGTCTGCCCCATTACAGTCAAGAGAAGTGAGTCTTTCATTTACTAAGTATGGCTGTCTTAGACCAGACTCTACAGATACTTACTAGGTTTACTTAGTTACCGTAACACTCTCAAGGTAAGCTACTCCTTCCCTCCCTTTTCTCAGATGAGATTGTGACTCAAAAAAATGAAGTAATCTACTTAAAATCACAGAGCCGGTGCTATGAGATCACGATCTGAACTGAAGTCACGTGCAATTACAGAAAAGTATTGTTTCTTTTTTTTTTAAAAGCTACAAGCTTTAAAAAGAGACCATCTACTGAAGGCCTACTGTGTTGTACTATAATCTGTATACTGTAGCTCTCAATCCGCTCAACAAAGAGGGCAGCTGTTACTGTCACTTGAGAGAGAAAGCTCAGGAAGTAAGTGGCATGCTTGAAGTCCCAGAGCCAGTAAACGGCAGATCAGAACTGAGTTCAGACTCAACTTTCCAAAATGCTATAAATTTACCTCATGGCTTTCTGGTTTCATAGACCTTTTCTCCTATAACAGCACAAGGTTTTTAAGAATAAAAACCAGTAAACTGTCCTCTGACCTCCACACCTGTGTTGCGGAATGCTTGTGCCCACATGTACATGTACTCAGGGAAGCGTACACATGTTCTCTCTCTCCCTGTTAACAAAAAGAGGAAGTGGGGGGAGGACCACTGTATCATGGCTATTTTGTGTCCCCTAAGCACCTCAGCCATGCTGAGCATGTGACCTGGATACAGCAGCACACCTGGCTCATTCTCCATGTCACCTCAGGGTAAATAATTTTAGAAGCATCACTTTCTTAGTCACTTCCTGTTGAGAATTCAATGAAACTTGCCTATTACCTCCTATAACAAATCCAAACTCCATGACCTAATTTCTTTTTCTTACTTTTTTGTTCATACGTTCAGGAAGTAGCATGCACTACTCTTAACTGTATAGCTCAATTCATTGTTTTTAACATACATGGAAGTACCCACAATCCAGAACAGAATGAATTGAAAAGGGGTCCCTGGTTCTTTTTTAGTAAATAACTCACATACTCTCCCAAGGTAACTGTCATTCAACTCCTAGAGTCATGGTTCATATCTTGCCTACTCTCAAACTTCATACAAATGGATCACAAAGCACACTCTTTTGTGTCTGGTTTCTTCTTGTCAACATGCCTGTGGGCTTCACTCATGTTCCATGCATATAAGCAGTTTGATCTTTATTGTGATGATTCCACTATCTTTACAGGAGATTAACCTTCAAAAGAGATGTTACACTTACTTTTCATCCTGTTCTGTTCTGTTTTCCGAGAGAGAAGAGTCCTTTATTAGGATTTGCTGTGTGCTTTATGAGCTTGCAACGGCTGGAACATCAACCCCCATCTTCTAATACTACATTCTCAAGCTGGTTTCTGCACAGCAGAGAGGCAGAGCAGCTACAAGCAATTGTAATTGAGTTGCCCCAGCCATGGACTATGAGCTTTGCTTGGGATTCACATGGATCATACAGCATCTTGGAGTTGCTCAGTGTGAAGACTACAGAAGGCAACTTTAGGACTCTGTCACCATGAGGACACTACCACTGATAACTAAGGTAGAGACCATGATTTGTATGTTCAACTGTTAACTGCTAACATATATGTATAAATATCTATCAGTAAAATGGTTCTGGTCAACTCCCAAGTTATCCAAGGTGGTGAATCCACCACTCTCTGGCCAAAATAAAACAGAGTGAAAGATTAAGACAACTAAGTGAATTTCTGGTTATTTCTAAACATATTTTAAAGATAAGTAAGAACAGTTTCTTCTCCAAAGTGCATTGTACCTTATAGTATATTCTCTCTCCCTACCTGAATATCCAAAGTATAAAGTATTAAATTACTACCTCCTCCCCAAAGCTGCACCTTAGGCAACACACACAGACACAGACACAGACACACACACACACACACACACACACACACACACACGAAAGCATCAGAAGAAATTTGGCACTGGTCAAGATGGCTCAGCAGGTAAGGGCACTGGCTGACCAAGCCTGAGGATCTGAGTTCTATTTTCAGAACGCACATCAAGGTGGAAGGAATCATCCATGAAGCTGCCCCCTCCAGCCTCCTTATGTACACCATGGCATATGACCACCCACAAACACAGCATACACACAAGCATTAATAAAATAATAATAAACTGGGCGGTGGTGGCACACACCTTTAATCCCAGCACTTGGGAGGCAGAGCCAGATGGATCTCTGTGAGTTCGAGGCCAGCCTGGTCTAAAGAGAGAGATCCAGGACAGGCACTACACAGAGAAACCCTGTCTTGAAAAACCAAAAAATAAATAAATAAAATAATAATAAAGTTTTTTAAACTTTTTTAAAAAAAAGTCTGCATTTATGTTATCAAACTGAATTCTCTAGTAAGCCCCTTTTCAAGACCATAGCTACCCAGCTGCTCACCTCTTAGAAATCTAAAGCTTTTAATCAAATATACATGATATGGCTGACAGCACTTCCTTTTAGATTCTAGAAAATTTCTTCAACTTAAGACTCATAGTTTTGCAAGCCAGGAGTAGCACACACCTTTAATCCCAGCACTGGGAGGCAGAAGCATGCTGATTTCTGAGAGTTTAAGGTAGGCCTGGTCTACACAGTGAGTCCTAGGACAGCCAGAGCTACATCAGTGAGATCCTGTCTCGAAAAACAATCAATCAAAAGCACATGGAGTTTTACCAACTAGTTGTTTGTCACCCCTGAACCATCTGTACCAATGTGGAGGGGATAATTTTAAGGAATATTCCAAAGCATAATCTCAAAGGCTCATGAGACTGTATTTTCTTGATATGTAAGAGTCTCTGTTTTGAAATAATGCTATTTCCAAAGGTACAAAAATGACTGACTATCCAAGTCTGCTCTCTGGTGGACAAAGCAGGAGTGTCACCCGATTCTCACAAAATTTAACTGACATTCACGACATAGAAGACGCACAACAGCACCACCATATTCCTCAGAATAGAATTACACGTCAGAATCCACATTAAGGCACTGGGGAGACGCACCCCGCACCTCTGCTCCTCCCTCTGCTCTCTCCATGGGCATTACACTTTGACATTGTCTCTGCCTACTAGAAAGTCAGCTAGAGGTGGGAATTCCTATGACTTGTTCATTACGATGTCTCTAACGCCTAGAGAAGTACTATGTACACAGAATTTACTGCGTGTGCCTTCCAATTGTGATTTCAGAGCAAATGGGTGTACAATCCAACCTGATCTAAAAAAACAAAACAAAAAACTAACACAGTCAAGGCAATGAGCTTAAGCAATGTTGGCTTTCCAAAATACTGGAAAGCTAAAGGCTTTCAGCACAGAGACCCCTGGACCTGATTCTACTCTCCGAACCCCCCAGCCAATATTTATGTGGTCTTGGTCATTTTTATTTTTATGTTAAAAAAATAAGTCAATGCTTTTAGTTATTCTTCTCAGTAATAAGTTATTGGGAAAATTCTCTCACGTCTTTGATCCACTGAGACCGTTTTCCCTCATACCTTTGGAAGAGGGCAGTCAAGAGAAGCCATGCTGAGCATGGCTACACGTGTCTCTTAAGTCCATCAGGCTTTTAATGCTTGATTAATTTAACTGCTAATTAAGTCGGAAATTTAAAGTACTCTTACTCTGGGAATGTGTAATCTTTGTCTACCAACCTATAACCCTTCAGAAAAGCTGAAGTCTGTATAAGAAAGATCAAATTCCTATCTCTAGCTAAATACATCTTCTAAGGGGGCTCAAGAGATGGCCCAGTGGTTAAGAGCACTGGCTGCTCTTCCAGAGGACCCAGGTTCAATTCCCAGCACCCACATGGCAGCTCACAACTGTGTTTAACTCCAGTTCCAGGGGATCTGACACCCTCACACAAACATACATGCAGGCAAAATACCAATGCACATAAAATAAAAATAAATAAATTTTTAAGGGGCTGGAGAGATGGCTCAGAGGTTAAAAGTACTGGCTAGTCTTCTAGAGGTCCTGAGTTCAATTCCCAGCAACCACATGGCGGCTCACAACCATCTATACTGACATCTGGTGTCCTCTTCTGGTATGCAGGCATATATGCAGACAGAACACTGTGCACATAATAAATAATAAAATCTTTAAAAAAAATTTTAAATACATTTTCTGAGGCTAGAGAGATAGTTGTTCAGCGGTTAAAGAGCATTGACTGTTCTTCCAGAGGACCCAGGTTCAAATCCCAGCACCCATATGGCAGCTCACAACTGTCTGTAACTCCAAGATCTGACACCCTCACATAGACGTATATGCAGGCAAAACACCAATGCACATAAAAATAATAAATAAATAATTTTTAAAAATACATCTTCTAAGAAGACATAGTCTAAATTTCAAGTCTCAGTTTGTTTAAAAAAAAAATCCTATTTTAATCGGCTTCTAAAACTATTTTCCTATAGCAGAGATTTATTTTCATTGACTTGTGGTCTAACATGGCAAATGGCATAAAGAGCATAAGGGGAGGAAAAGGAAAAAAGGCACAAAAAGCATCGGATTCCGAACAAGAGCACAGCCCACCTGCCTCAATTTAAAGACAACCAGATGGGGCCAAGTCAGTTCTCATGCACATGGCTGCATCTGGAAGACAGAGAAGCTGGACAGGTGAGGGAGAAAGGATGTACGAGGAGGGCAATCATAAATATTCCCAAGGTGAGAACTAGAGAACTGAAAGCCAACCAGAGGTAGATGAGGAATGAATAAAAGGTTAGGAGACAGCAGTTCAGAGAAAACTGGTAAATCTGAAGATTTCAGAGGTTGGAACTATGTAGAGGTGGCACAATCTTAGAAGCAATGGTTGTTGAAAAAAACTTGGAAAAAATCTAGAGCACAGGGAAACTTAGTTACTTCCACTGTTATAAAGTACAAAGCTACAATGCTGTTTTGTTTTGAGATATTGTCTCACTATCTAGTAGCTCAAATTTGCAATCCTCCTGCCTCAGCCTCCCAAGTGGAGAGATTACAGGTATGTATCACAGTGTCTAGCTTGCTACAATGTTCTTAAGAAATCAATTACCGGAACTTCCTACTTTTACTGATGGAGAAACGAGGTTTAAAGGTAAAATGAACCATTGATCAGTCTGGCCATAAGTCTTCATAAAAGCAGTGAATTTGAAAGGCAGTTCAGGAGTTCAATGAACTAACTATTGAAGAGGTATGGAATGGACCTTTGTGACGAAGCCACACAGAGGAAGAGGACAGGAGAAAAGCACTCTCTACTGCTTCCTGGTGGATAAGATGGAATAAGATGCTTAAAAACAAAAAATACTACCTAAGTAAAGAGAGCAGATACACCCTAGAGGCATTACATCTATCTTCAGACAGAGGAAAGGCATGTAAGGCACATGCTGGTATATACAAGGTAAATGCTGCTCTGGGATGCTAAGAGAATGAGCTCATGGGATAACAGTGTTCTTGAGATGGCTTCTAGAGCAGTATGTGAATTCAACAACTAGAAATGCAGACTTTCCCCTCCACTGCAGACCTACTCTGTCCGTAGTTTCTGAACTGCTTTACACAGACTGTGAAACTTTGTAAGTACTTCATTAGATCAATCTATCTCCCTCCTCTCAAATCGTCTCAATTACTATTTCTCTCCTTTATTCTTTCCCACACAGTTTCCCTACTCCTGATTTAACTGATAAAAAGCTTTTTCTCATATCTACAATCTTCCCTCAAGACATCATGACATCACCAAGATATCTCCCCTTCCCTGTCTTCCACACAGCTCACTGGCAAGTCCTACACCATCCCTTCCAGACAAACCCAGAGATGTCACTGCTCAGGAGTCTCACTCTCTAGCCTTACTCAAACTGCTATAATCTCTAACCTGTGGGTTACAATGAACTTTCCATCTAGTCTCTCTATTTCTACAATCTGTTCTCAAAATACAGAGTGAAGGTGTCTCTCTGTCCCCGTCTCTCTGACCAACACACACACACACACACACACACACACACACACACACACACACACCTTCCTTGAAACAGGGTTATATATAGCCATACTAGCCTCAATCTTGTGATTTTTCCTGTCTCAGCCACTCTAGCCCTACAATTATAAGTGTGTGCCACTATGCACAGCTTCAGAGTAAAAAATATTTAAAAAAAAAATATTAGCTTACACTCCCTAAAAGCTACCTTACTTAGAGTAAGATGCAAGCTCTTCACCACAGCTCTGGGTCCTATATTAAGCCAGTTCCCATTTCCACTGCGATCTGTCCCACTGGACCCCATCCTCACTTCCCAGACTCAAGCCACAGTGCTGCCGCCACCTTCTTCCTCCTCCTCCTCCTCCTCCTCCTCCTCTTTTTTTTTTTTTCCTGTTTCTTTTTTTTTTTTTTTCCTTTTTCTTTTCTGAGACAGGGTTTCTCTGTGTAGTTTTGGTGCCTGTCCTGGATCTTGCTCTGTAGGCCAGGCTGGCTTTGAACTCAGAGGCCTGGCTCTGCCTCCAAAGTGCTGGGATTAAAGGCGTGCACCACCACCACCCCGCCACAGTACCTTCTTTCTGTTACTCAGGAACACCAGCTTCTTCCATCCTGGGGCATTTGTCCTTGCTGTCCCCTGCCTGGTGTACTCTTATTACTCTTAGCTCAGCTCAGATTTTACCTCAAGAAGACCTATCCAAACAGGTAAAATATGAATCCTGGGGCTGTAAAGATGGTCCAGTGGTTAAGAGTGCTTGCTGCACTTGCAGAGGACCTGCTTTATAGGCTTCCAGCACCCACATCCAATGGCTGATATCCACCATATCTCATCTGACGCCCTCTTCTGGTGTCCTCCGACACTACACTCTTATGCACATATCCACACACAGACATACACATGTACACATAATATGGTTTTCTTAATAGTAATTTTTAGGACCTGGAGAGATGGTTCAATGATTTAAAGTACTTGCTGCTCTTGTGGAGGACCCAATCACTTTTAACTCCTGTTCTAGGGGATTCAACAGCCTTTTCTGACCCCTGCAGGTTCCTGCATACACATGGTATACAAACATACACTCAGACACAGACACATACACACAAAATTAAAAATATATATCTAAAAATAATTTTTAGGATATTAATATAGTTTATAAAAATGCTCAGCCTCATCCAAAATTATATATGGGATAATGTTGTTTACCTATCAGATTGGCCCAAATCTAACTGTCACTGATAATACGAACGGACATCAGTATAATCCCCAAATAATTGGGAATATGTTATCAGCTCCTCCCACTTCTCTTCCTCTGCACACTCAAGACCTTAAGCATGTTAGACAAATACTATACCACTGAACTGTATCCTTGGCTCAATGTTTTATTTAAGGTTTTTGAGATAGGGTTTCTCTGTGTAGCCCTGTCTGTCCTGGAACTTGCTCTATAGACCAGGTTGGCCTCCAACCCAGAGGTCCTCCTGCCTCTTTGATTAAAGGTATGTGCCACCACCACTTGACAGGTTTATTTATTTTTATTTTATGTGCCTAAGAGTTTGCCTACATGTGTGCTTGGTGTCCAGAGGCCAGAAGAGGGTATAGGATCCCCTTGGAACTGGAATTACAGATGGTTGTGAGCAACCAGGTGGATGTTGGGAACAGAACTGGGGTCCTCTGGAAAAGCAGCCAGTGCTCTTAACCATTGAGCCAACTCCCCAGTGCCATTAATGTTTTTAAGAACCCCTGCTAGCCGGGCGGTGGTGGCGCACGCCTTTAATCCCAGCACTCGGGAGGCAGAGCCAGGCGGATCTCTGTGAGTTCGAGGCCAGCCTGGGCTACCAAGTGAGTTCCAGGAAAAGGCGCAAAGCTACACAGAGAAACCCTGTCTCGAAAAACCAAAAAAAAAAAAAAAAAAAAAAAAAAACAAAGAACCCCTGCTATATTGCTGGGTGGTGGTGGCGGCGGCGGCGGCAGCGCACGCCTTTAATCCCAGCACTCAGGAGGCAGAGGCAGGAGGATCTCTGTGAGTTTGAGGCCAGCCTGGTCTACAGAGTGAGTTCCAGGAAAAGTGCAAAGCTACACAGAGGGAAGGAAAAAAAAAAGAACCTCTGCTATAGAATTTCCTAAGCCGTCAAAATTACTTCCTGTCCCTTTTCAGGGCCCTGGCAAGTTTTAGTGGTCTTTGTTTGAGGACTTATTTTTAACAGAGCAAGTTTTGGAAAAGAATACATTAGTAATCCTAAAGGGATATGGAGGCTTCAAAAATGAGCACATGGAAAACACCTGTAATTGAGGTGGCCACATGATTCCAAAAGATCTGCTCAGTCTGCCTCATCCACAAACCACCTACGCTCCTCTCTGAAAGAATGCCTTTGGCATAAACAAGTTCCATTCAAGCTACCTCGGCTTCATGGTTACTCACTGAAGTCATCACTGAGACTTGCTCATAAGGCTAGGTAAATCATAGGTACTAATTTGTGGCTTTAAGTGAAGCTAGACTCTTCATTACAAAAGAGTTGGGTTCAATACTAAGGAGTTATTTGGAAGATTGTAAAAATGTAAAAACCTACCACACAGATTCTGTAGTGAACAGATGAAATAAGTCATTAAGTAAACAACACTACAGAACACCCAGACTCAGGACATGGTAAAGTATTCTCTTTGGATTTCAAGGTAGGTAGGAGAAGAAAACAAAACATGTAAAAATGTATGGCTATAATTCTGTATCATTTATTGTCCTCTACTAATACTATGGTATATTATTAATCCAAGGATCACTAAAGCAAACACCACAGGCCAATATGATACTTATGATCTATAAGTAGTATATCTGGGGGCTGCAGAGACGGCTTGGGCAGTTAAGAACATTTGTTCTTGCAGAGGACCCAGCCACCCACATGGTAGCTCACCACTGTCTGTAACTCCACTTTCAGGGGATCTGATGTCTTCTGGCCTCTGTGGGCACTTCCTGAACTCACATACATGCAGGCAAAACACTCAGAAGTAAAAATAACTCCTAAGAAGAAAAAGGCAGGGCGGTGGTGGCACACACCCTTGATCTCAGCACTTGGGAGGCAGAGGCAGGCAGATCTCTGTGAGTTGAGTTCAAGGCCAGCCTGGGCTACAGAGCGAGTTCTAGGACAGTCAAAGTTACACAGAGAAACCCTGTCTTGGAAAAAAAAGCAGCAATAATACTACTACTCCTACTCTCTGGACCTTTCTTTAAAGTTATTAAATTCACTCATTTATTTGTGCATGCATGTGCGGAGATCAGAGGATAACTAGGAGGAATCCATCTTTCCCTTCCACCATGTGGGTCCCAAAGACTGAACTTAGGTCATTAAGCTTGGAGGCATTCGGTTGGTACCTGCTGAGTCACTTGCTGGCCCTGACTGTACAGTCTTCATCCCTGCTACATTCCCATTACCTTAATCTAATCACAAGTTAAGGCAAATTGTCAGGAAAGATGGCCTCAGTAAGAGCCACCATTCCAAACAGGAAGAGAAGTCAACAAACGTTTACTGAGTGTTTGCTATCTATATGCAGGACACTAGCACCAGGCATTCTGACATTAATTCCTTATTTGACCTCCCTCCACTCTCTCCCTCCCCATCATTCCAAGGAGGGAAGTATTTTAAAATCTCAAACTGAGTCTTAGGTTAGTGAGCAGATCACAGGATTTAAATCTAACCAAGTCAGATTTAAATCCATGGTACATCTAACTCTAAAGTCTCTTTCCTTCTGTACTAAAAGATGGTTCTTCAACAGAACATTTAAGAAAGTTGAATATAATTTAAATGCATTTGGCAAATAAGCACTGTGCATTCATTCATCTATTCAAACATGTAAGAAACAGCTACCATATCAAACACTGATATGTAACCATGAACAAACCGAGACTTGAAGGAGTAAGGAACTTGTCCTAGGCCATGTGGTTGAGCAGGAAAGGCCATCAATCTGACTCTGTAGACATGCTCCACCATGCTGCACTGTCTCCCTTAACATTCATATTTTCCACTGAAGTGACAAAATGGGAAGCCACTCTGCTCCTGTCTTAAACTGTGGTCTCACCAATGTGCCCACGGGCTGGAGAAGATAACATCTGTTCTTTTCTCAGAAAATTTCGGCTTCACATCTATTAGTATTGAATATGGATAGTATTAATACAGACTCTTATCTGCCTTGATAGTAAATACCTATATTTGGTGAGTTTTCAATTTTCTAGGTGTTCAACACACATTACTTTTAACAGATACAACCATCGACAGCTCCTCATTACAGAATAAACCCAGCTGCTCGGCTGTCTATCCAAGAGCCCTTTCATCCCACCTGCTGGCTACAAAACTTCCTTTGCCTGGGGGTGGTAGTCCCTGCTAGTCACACAGTTCAACTATCTTCCCTGAGTCAGTCATTTCCTCTCCATGACCAGAGAACTCTGTTACACATTTAGCACCCAATGACTATCATTGTTCATGGTTTTTCTTTTTCCCAGACTAAACTTGTAAAACCAGGGATACAGCTCCATGGTAGAGCAAGAGGCCCTGCCCCAAGTTCATCTCCAGTACCGGGAGAGGAAGGATGGGAGGAAAAACCTGAGCTCTTTGAAAGCAGAAACTTGCCT
Organism: Peromyscus eremicus; assembly: GCF_949786415.1. Classification (NCBI taxonomy): domain Eukaryota; kingdom Metazoa; phylum Chordata; class Mammalia; order Rodentia; family Cricetidae; genus Peromyscus; species Peromyscus eremicus. Next base: position 60,063,895 of record NC_081423.1, on the reverse strand, counting down.
TCTCATCTTTATTCCCTCAGTGCCAAATTCACAGAAGGTATTACTTATAAATGCAAAAAAAAAAAAAAAATGGTTTTATATAGAACCTAAACTAGGAATTAGGAAACCTCAGTACAAGTCCTTAAAATGCAAGCAAGCATAAATCTCATTTTTTTTTTCAGCTTTAAAATAAGTAGTTTTTGTTTTACTGAGACAGGGTATCCTGTAGCCAAGGTTATACAACTAAGGCTGACCTGGAAGTCTTGATCCTTTTGTCTCTACCTCTTAAGTGAAAAATAAGTAGCTTTCATTCAATTAAATATTCCCTTGCAGTGACTGCATTCCATAATTAGTTTAGCAGGATATTTCCAGGAGCTTTTTAGACAAGCCACAAAAAGTCCAAAGACTCTTATTACCTCCTCCATCATGGCATCTTGTGTAGATGAGATCTCCCCTTTGGTTGCTCCACTGTGTACCAGGTTCCGTAGTCGTATACAGAATTCTCTCATCTATGATAGAAACTTATTCAGCATTTCAGTAGTTACACAAGCGGTTAATAAGCCTAACAGATCACCACTAGCTACGCTTGAAAGTACAACACAGCTAACACCCTGGGCAAAGTTTATAGAAACAAGTGATTTTCCCCAACTGGTCCACTAAGACAGATAGTGAAAGGTACTTTCAATAAGGACACAGATGGGGATTATTCCCCAAGAATACTGGACAGAGCTGATCTTTCTCTGCAATTGACAGTCCCCTGTGTGTGTGCATGGGAGAACATCTGGTCCTGGTACCCACCACCCCTAAGAAAGCAGGAGACAGATCACAACAGCACTAAGCACTCTTAACACGTTCTCATTTAGAATTCTATTTGCTGTCCACTTTACCTTCTCTGCCAGTCACTGTAACTGTGACTACATCAACCTCCAACATGGTTTTCTGTTTCTTTCAATTTTGGGAGAAGCCCAACATTAGAGAGATTCTGAAACTGAACTGCAGTGCTAAAGTAACTTGCTCTCAATCAAAATGAAATCCAAAGCTAAGATTTATGATAAGAGATCTAGAGTTCCCTGGGTAGGAAACAGTCTACATCTAATATTGGGGAAACATAACTATGCTTATTTTTAAATGCACTCTTTTCCCTGGGGATAACATCTAATTTCAGCCGTGAAGATCTGGGCGGCAGATTTTGGCAACTTCCAGTTCTCAAAAAAGAGATCTGGCAAGCAGAGCACCACCGCACAGGGCTTATAATCATCCCTGGGAAAATGTGGAGGAGAATGATTCATTAGGGTAACTTAAGCCATAAAAAACAGCTCAGTGACTACATCAACTCCTCAGTGGGTGGCTAAACCACACTGATGTGGTCTGGGTAAGCCTAAGAACAAAGCACACTTTTAAAGGAAGTCTAACAAATTGCTCTGCTTGGTTCTGCTAGTACATGAAACAGCCTCAGCACACCTCTACTAGAATCAAGTGAGGAGCACAGAAGCCTGTGTGTTCGAGACTCAGGTTAACTGACCCCAGAACCTTTTCCCTTGAATACGTATAAGAAAATACTAAAATTGACAGAAACAAAACACAGTAATCTTAATGATTTCTTGAGGTTAATGTGTAGCCACATTGCTTTTGATAGACCTTGACATTAATAGTTATCCTGTCCCTTTTTAAGGTCCAGTGCACTAACCCAGTCCCTCCTACTCATATTCCGTACCTTGTGATTCAGAATATCATTCATTCTTCTGCTTGCCTCTGTTGTATGAGATTCGGGGAAGCATTTCTTGGGGACAACACCGTATTTTTCTAAAAGACAAGAAATTTTAGTGTTCGATAAAGTGAAGATAAATTCTAGTATCAGAAATCCTGTCCAAATTATTGGCTTCTTCAAATAGGCTGTATTAATAAACAAGGGTAGGATTTCATGTAGTCCAGGCTGCCCTCAAACTCTCTATGTGGCTAAGAATAACCTTGAACTTCAAGTCTTTCTGCCTTGACCTCCTGAGTATTGAGATTACGGGCATACACCACTAGACCTGGTTTATTCAGTGCTAGATTGAACCCAGAGCTTTGTGCATGCCAGGCAGCACTCTACCCACTGGACTTCATCCCCAGCCCTTACCAGTCTTGTTGGATTGTTTGATTCTAAGGACTGAATCTAGGGCCTCCAGCACACTAAGAAAGTGCCTTACTACTACTGAGTTATACCTTCAGTCCCAGACTTTTTATATGCACAGCTATGTACCTTGAAATTAATTCTAATATTTTGACCTATCATACTTTATAAATACTTAGCATGCAGTCTCCCAAAAGAAAATGTTAGGATAAAGACACTTCCAAACAAATGCAGGGTTCTGTCTGCTTGCCTGCTCTGCCTGTTTGTTGTCTGCACTGCTAGGGATCAAACCCACAGCCATGTGCATGCCAGGCAAGCACTCTACCCTGATCTACACTACCAAACCAACCATCTTTTCTTTTTTCAGATTTGCTTTGCTTTTATGAGTATTTTGCCTGCATTTATGTATGTGCACTGTGTGTGCCTGAGGAGACCAGAAGAGTGTCTGGAGTTACAGATGGTTGTGAACCACCACATAGGGACCAGGAATTTAACCTGGGTCTTCTGTAACATGCGTAAGTGCTCTTAACTGCTTACCCATCTCACTAGCCCTAGTAATATGCTTCCTGATTCCTCGGCGCTTTCTTTTAAAATTAGTGAGTACGGGTGTTTTGCTGGCATGTGTATCTGTGTACCATGTAAGGGCTAAAAGAGGATTTAATACACTAGAACTAGAGTTACAGATGGCTCTGGGCCACATGTAGATGCTGAAATTTGAACCTGGGTCTTCTGGAAGAGCAACCAGTGCTCTTTAACCACTGAGCCATCTCTCTAGCCCCTCAGTGTTTTTTTTTTATGGGAAGTTACTTCTAATTAATTCTTCTCCCAGTCAAGCCTTCCCAGCATCTATTTCTTTATCAGTTATTTAAAGAAAGGGACTTCACAGTGAGAATGAGAGGTAAAGGTTTGTAGAGCTAACTATGCAGTCTTCTTGAAAGCCAGTTCCACTGTGTACATAACACCAAAGAAACAGCCTAGTCCTACCTGCAGAGCTCGCAAATTCAGAGACAAATTCTTACCAACAATATTGACAAGCATATCCCATTGTCCACCATCATTGGTAGGGTTCATAAGCAAATACTGCACCAGTCTCCCATCTTCAGGCTCTTTTTTCTGGGCTGTGTCCACAAAAGCATTCAAGAAGAAATAACAGCGTTCAACCTAAAGTTAGAGAAGATAAATAAATAAATAAATAAATAAATAAATAAATAAATAAATAAAGGCAAAGAGAGCCAATCACGTCACTGGCATGCATGATCAGTAGAATGGGAGTCTTGGAACAACTAAGAATTTAATATATAAGTTTTTTAAAACTGAAGTTGGCAATTAAATATTGGTATTTGTCTTCAAAAGAATATCTGGTCTTTTCTTATACATGCATATATATTGCAACATACTGCATCCATGTGCTCCATATACATTCTAATGTTCAAATAAATTCTGTTAGTCTTTAATCAGTAAACATCTAATGAACAGTTATATTTTAAAGATTTTAAATTGAAATAAAAATTTTTACTGCTTTTTTTTTTTTTTTTTTTTTTTTTTTTCCCCCAGAAAGGTGCTACTGAAAGAAACTGGGCGCTTAAAAGACCCAATGGCCTAAGTAAAGACGCCGGTGAGGGAGGTTGCTGGAAACAAACTTTTACATTTTAAATAAAGAAAACATGGGCAGTGAGTCAATAGATTTGTTATTTCCTCAGAGAACGCAGCCACCTACCAAACAAAAAGCAGCTGTGGGGCAAGAGGTCAGGGTTAGAGCTTCGTCAAATCACGCCAGAAGCCCTGGCTCTGACCCTGGCACCACAGAAGGAAAAGTACTTCTGCTTTGAGAAGACAGACTTCTGAAAGGTACACTACTATGAGAAAAGCAGAATAATATAAAGGCTGCCCCTAACTAGGTTGCTATTGAAACAGAAAGAATCATGCAAGGTCAGTCCCCTACCTTGTCCCAAAAAAACAGGTAAGATTGACTAAACTCAAATTCTTCAATATTAAATTTTTTCATGAACGGAAGTCTCATAACATTCAAACAAGAAAAGATCCAGCATCGTCCTAAAATGAGAAAGCAAACCAAGAAGTTATGACTGTTTATAGATCCCACTGACCCAACTGTACCTCCTAACCCCAAATCCATAAGATCCGGACACCAAGACTAGTAAGAAAGAACAGAAATACTAGATTCATTTGTTTTTGAGACAGACTCTCATAGAACCCACTATATATAACCAGAGTAGTCTTGAACTCCTGATCCTCCTGCTTCATGTCCCAAGTACAATATAGACATGTGTGTGTCACCATGCTTGGTTTTATGTGATACTAGGAACTGAACCCAGGAATTTGTACATGCTAAGCATTCTACCAGCTTAACTACATCTTCAGTCCAGAACAGAAATATTGAAAACAAAGCAAATTGAAAGACATGTCGTGATTATTACTATATGGTATATATACACACACACTCATTCACTCAAATACAAAATCAAAACAAAACAAAAACCAACCAGAACCTTTTAGGTTGGGTATGGTGGCTCGTACCTATAATCCCAGTACTTAGGAGATTGAAACAAGAAGATTGCTATGGCCAGGCGGTGGTGGCGCACGCCTTTGATCCCAGCACTCGGGAGGCAGAGCCAGGTGGATCTCTGTGAGTTCGAGGCCAGCCTGGGCTACCAAGTGAGTCCCAGGAAAGGCGCAAAGCTACACAGAGAAACCCTGTCTCGAAAAACCAAAAACCAAAAAAAAAAAAAAGAAGATTGCTATGAGTTCAAAGTCAGCCTAGATAATATATGAGTTCTAGGATAACCTAGGAACACTAAAAGAAAATGAGAGATCATGGATAAATTACATGATGTCCAAAAAAGACACAGAGAATAAAGAAACTTTTGTTTTTTTAAGTTCTTCATAAGACATTAGTGAAGTGGGAAAATATCCTTTTTCTTCTCGATAATGCCCAATAAGCATTCCACTTCTGAACAGAGAGCTAAGGAAATACAAATCACCTGAGAATGATTTGGAAATCAAAACCTTAATTTGAAATGAACAGAAACCTTGATTTGGAATGCACAAGAAACCTTGATTTGGAATGGACAGTGAGTGCATCCTTCAATGAGTGCTAAGCTTAAAACACTTGCCTATTTTCCCAAAATTGAGTTGTTTTTAAGGGAAGTATTTGACTAACTGGGCTATATAAATATTTAAATACAAATGAAAGGCTTGGGAGGGCTGAAGTAGGAGGATCACTTCAGCTCAAGAGCTAAAATATATATAATTTAAAATTGAGACATAAATGAAACAACAAAGTATTTTCCTCTTAAAATCATGTTAAAACAGTAAATTTACTTAGAAGCACTATTGTTCCAGGATGGAGATGTTGCTCAGTTGATAGAATGCTTAACTAGCATGGAATAAGCCCTGGATTCCTCCTTAGTACCCTATACATCAGACACAGTAGTACATGGCTGAAATCATAATCCAACACCTGGGAGGTGGAGGCAGAAGGATGAGAAATTCAAGGTCATTGTTGGCTACAAAGAAGGACTATTTTTCTACTTTTCTATTCTATTTTCACAGCTTCACACTCTTTATATGCACCTGGCCATCAGTATCCACATTTTCAACCACAACACACCATCATTCTTCCACTTAGTAAGTTTCTGATTAGCAATGTTTTAAACCCATACATGATGCTGTCCCTGCAGACTTTATAACAAGCACTGAGAATACAATCATGTCTTCGTTTACCCCTATAAATGCATAACCAGAGCTTCTATAGTTCACAGCTTTCTGTAATGACATCCAACATTTCTATGTGAAGTCATGTCCAGAACATTCAAATATTTTGCCTCTCAGAAACTGATGGAATCTAATATCTGTATGCATTCCAACTATTGTGGACTAGGCAACTTCAAAACACAACTCTACTGCAAGATAAACTCAGCGTGTCTATCCTGAAAGCCTTTGTGAGCCTTGAATAAAGAGTAACGCTCTTCTGGAGGAAAATTCAGGGGAAACTTTCAACATATTTGGATACAATGTTTTTACAGATAAGAAACCATGTCTATAACATATGAACAAATGAAGAGGTTTATAAAAGGCACATATAAAAATTCTTCAAGGATGATCTCATATTAAAACCACTTGTACAGAGAATAAAGGCTTGATGGGTAAACAAAAACTACTCCCCTACTGGTACTTCACAGATTTTCTACACTGAACAAGAATGATTTTGTAACAAAGAAAGAAAAATTAAATGGTGTTTCTGAATAGTGTCATCTTGACTTCAGGCTTATCTGTACACGTCCTCTCTCCTGTACACTAGTTCTATTTCTGCTACTTCCGGGTGAACTGTTAAGATGAAAACGTCACAGGAACAAATTACATCGCTCATGCACTGTTAGTATTTAGAGTAAATTAAAGAGATACACCACATTTCTCAGGTTACCCTAGGAGACCATTGCAATCAGAACACGCGGGGCTACTGTAATATATTAACTAGATAGTCTGTAGCCTGGCAGACCTCACCATCCCAAACATTTCTGAACTAAGGGCCTGGGCATGCTAAGTAAGCACTTTCTACTACATAAAAAGATTTTTTTGCAAGGTCATAATTTTTTCCCTTCAAAATTTAAAAATCAATCCTTAATTAATCTTTAACCTATAATTTACATACAGCAAAACACTACCCATGTTAAATGTATCCTTTTGAGTTTTGAGTTGCTCTAAGTAGCACTAATGTGTTTACTGTAAGTACACATGGACTTGGAGAAGTATCAAAACGAAAAATAATGCAAGGTCCTTTTAGTGCAATTTTGTTGTGAGAATATTTCTTCTCTTTGGATTCCTGGATACCCAATCTCTCAGTGTAGATGTATTTCTAACAGTGGTAACAGGACAGTGTACAGCAAAACAAGAATTCTTAGCCAGCCAGGAATGAGAACTCAGGAGTACTAGAAAGTAGCCTACTGATGGGAACTGACCTATGAGCACAGTAACTCCAGCTGCAACCAGGGAGCACATTTTAAAATAATAGTCAATGACACTTTGTTGTAATCACATTTTTTTCTATTTTATATATTTGGATTTTAGTGTAATTCTGGGAAGTCTTCTAGGGCATGGATATTTTTGTATGGACTATTTGTGACCAAGGGCATAGCTCATCTTCAATTTTTGGTTTATCTTTGTATGCAACTTCTCCCCTCTAACTGTTTCTCTCTTCAGCTACTTCTAGATGAACTGTTAAGATAAAAACGGCATGAGAACCAACCACATCAATCCAATATCACATAATATCAAGACAATATGGCGATGTGCAGTCAATGGCCATCACCCACTTGTCACTTTAGTGTTCAGACTAAACGCTAACAGGCCACCACACAAGCAATGTTCTTGTGCCTCTTTTCTGGCTTATTACAAGTTCTTTCAATGTGCTACAAAGCTCTGTTCTCCCAAGGCCATTTTTAGGACAATAAAACAGGCTGCAGTCAGTAAAGTAGGCAAGAAGTCGAAGACCTCACCAGAGCTCTTCTGGTTGGTGACTGGCTTGCCTTCCTGAGGCACAACGTGCTGGAACACATGCTGAGCACCCTGGACCGTGGCCCTCTTCAGACAGATGTCCAACAGATCATGAGTGGTCCCAACATTCTGGGCAAGTACGAACTGAGGGTCAGAATTTAGTTTATGGATCAGAGCAGCTACCTTCTCCGAATTCAGTCCTGCGGGGAGATCAAACGCCATTATAATTATAACCTCCCCCCCCCAAAAAAAAAAAAAGAGGCTGATGGGGGAGCGGGGAGGCAGCTTTAGGAAAGAGTCACTGTAGATGCTGGATTTAACTTCGCAAGAGCATCCTGGAGAGTGCTGAAGTCAGAAAGCCCTCCCCCCGTCATCCTCCTGCAAGATGCCGTCTCCCTCCTGGCTCTCTGGCCCTCCGGGAGGGCTACATCCCCGCCCTTGCCTAGGTCTCACCCCCGCACCCCGGCCTTTCACGCCGCCGGGCCTCACGGGTCCACGGAGCCTGGAAGAAGACCCTGGGAAACACTCGCGGGAAGAGGGGCGCCTCACCCGCGTTGTTCATGGCGCCCACGCTGCCTCGTGGGGAAACGTTAGTTTTCGGGGTCCTCAGGTGAGCTCTGGGGTTACGCTACAGTCCGCTGCCTAGCTGGTCGGACCTAGTTCTTGCACCCGGAGCGCCGGAAAAAGGAAACCCGCTCAATGGTGGCCGAGAGAAACGGGGTCCGCGGAGGGACAAAACTCCCCCCTCGCGTTGCTGAGTCAGCGCCGTCGGGGCTGGCCCCGCCCGGGGGAGGGCCGACGAGGGGGGCGGCCTTGCTGACGCCGGGGCCGGCACCCTACCCCGGGGCGCGGCCCAGCAAAGCCACCCACGTTGGCAACCCCGGTAGCCAGTGTTGCTCACTCTTCACCCCAGCGGCGCCCTCCGCCATCTGTGATCCTACAAGGGCGCCCTCCCGGGATCCCAAGCTCCCAGAGGAAGTAGGCTGAGGGTTTTGTGCTGAGCCCAGATCCCTCACATTCTAACATTGGGGAAACTAACGCCCAGAAGTGTTTTGGGAAGCCAAAAGGAGGCTCCAGGAAATGAAAAGGAAACTAGGGTCCCAAAATTAGGCATAGGACCTTAGGATGGGTCGGCGGGTCTCAAGAAATCCACCCCAAAGCTTTTCCTGTAAACACTTAGGCTGACCAATCTGTTCATTTTTCAATTGCAACTTGTTGCTTGGATTCTAGTGAGAACAAAGTTCTTGTATTTGAAAGGATTTTGGAACCAATCTCTTTCCCACCCACCCATAAGCTACTACCACGGTTCTACAAATACACATCTGCTCATTTCATCTACACATTCTGGGCATCACAAGGCTCGTGAGCGGCTGCTACTGAGCCCAGCTTGGGCTAAGGAGAATGACTAGGTCAGTTTTATGCACCAAAAATTTCCCCCCAATATCTACTAAACCTGTAAAAGAAGCACACACCCTTCAAGATAACTAATCAGTTTTTCAAGATTGGGTGGGTGGGCACTGCATATAAAATAAGTACAACTGCTCACTGTAACCTTACTGTTCGGTTTTCCGTGGAGCCTAGAATCTAAGTCTTAAATTGATAATCATCCATGGTTCAGAGGAATTCTGATGTTTGGTAAAAGCCACACGCAGACACTTATCTGTCGTTTGAAAATTCAGACTCTGTGTCCCTGAGAGACTTCGCTAAAGGCTGGCAACGGACATAGCAACCATCTTCAAGGGAGCCAGCCTATCAACAACCCTGTTCTGAGATTTTTCCATTTTCTGAAAAAGAGAAACAGCTAAAACTCGTGCTGAAAGAAATCATCGATCGTTTTGCAAAATCATGTCCAAAGTTCCTGCCCAATTCAAATCATAAACTTTTACTCAACATCTACAGTATAACAGGTCCTCGTCAATCTTCTGATGATATGAAGACTAAAAAGCTTAATCTTGCCTTCAAGAAACTCATGATGTGGGCCTGAGAGACTGGCTAGCAGATAAGAGTACTTGCACAGCCAGGCGGTGGTGGCGCACGCCTTTAATCCCAGCACTCGGGACTGTGGCCAGCCTGGTCTACAGAGAACGAGATCCAGGACAGGCACCAAAACTACTCAGAGAAACCTCCGTCTCGAAAAACCAGAAAAAAAAAAAAAAAAAAAAGAGTACTTGCTGCTTTTCCAGGGGACCCAAGTCAGAAAACTGTAAGTCCAGCTCTGGAGGATCCAACATTCCCTTCTGGCTACTGTGGGCACTCATCACATGTGCACATACACACACACACACACACACACACACACACACACTAAAAAATAAAATCTTTTTTTTAATGTGGTGGGAAAGACATTGAACATAATCTATAATAACCACACAGTAATGCCATGTAAGTAGCAGCTAGTAATTAGAGCCAGATGCTTGGGGCAGGGGGAGGGGGGGTGATAAGGCCAAGCTGAATAGTAGAAAAAAGAAAAAATAAAAAAAGAAAAAAACAAAAAACACTACTGCCCTTAGCAGACGTGGGGACCCTGAATTTAGTCTTCAGCACCATAGAAAGAAAAAAAGGGTCAAGTGATCATAATTTTGAAGAGTGGATGGAATTTTACAAGACAAAGAATAAGAGACAGGGCATTCAAGGTAACAGCAAAGACACAGGGCATGAGAGCACACGACAGCATCACACTCAGGCCTCTGTGCATCACTACCTGGTGGGGTTAAATGTGTTGAGATCAGAGGCAAGGTGCATGACTGGGAAAGTAGGTTTGGGCTGGGATGTGAAGGGTTTTATATGCCACACCTGAGTATCTGGACTTTATTCTATGCTTAATTAGGAGTCAAAAGTTTTAAACAAAGGAGCAATAGTCTCAGATCCGTGTAAAGAAAAATCTGGTGACTATGGGGAAGGGAGAGATTCTGGAGACAGGGAAATTAGTCAGAATGCTGTTACAGTAGAACACTAGGGAGACAACAACAGCTTTAGATTGTGGAAATGGAAGAAGCATAGATAGCCTCTAAGCTTGCAGTTGAATTAGAGGATAGAAGATGATGTCATTAACCAAGGCCTGGCTTTTAAAACTATGGGTTTTAACCCCATATGGGATCATGTAACTGGAGGTAGGATGGAGATCATGAAAAAATATTCAGCAGGGGCTAAAGTGATGGCTCAGTGGTTAAGAGTACTGACTGCTCTCCCAGAGAGCAGAACCCAGAACCCACACTGTGGCTCACAACCATCTATAACTCCAGTTCCAGGGGATCTGATGCCTTCTGGCCTTTGTGGACTCTCTGATGTGTGGTACAAAGACATACATACAAGTAAAGCACCCGTACACATAATACTTTTTAGAACTAAATCTTTCCTTTAACTGGCAATTGTAAAGGGTTTCTGAACATGTAATGACTAAAATTCATTCAAAATCCAGCATTCAATGTATTTGAGATGTATCTGGCCACACTAACCTGTGCTGCCTCATAGGACATCACTGCAGCCTGGTATTTGAATACAGGATAGGGACATTGACCTGTATGTGCTGTCACACCAGATAACATAAATGAACATTGCCTGAGACACCTCAGTGATAATTATACACTGCTGTATACTATGAATTGCAGTGTTTTGCTGTACATGCAAGATGTTCTGCTCTTATTGAAACACAATGGTTTAATTACAAAAAAAACATTTAAAATATTTCCTATCATTTTCTTCATGTAAGTGTCAAATTAGCATATCATTAGAATGTTTGGTTTTAAAGATTGCTGTTTGAGTGGCTGACTTGTTTCATATAAAAAAAATTCCCACCATTTTCTAACTGTTTTTTCTTTGTTTGTTTGTTTATTTGACACAGGGTCTCACTACATAGCCCTGGCTCCCTGGAACTCACAGAGATCTTCCTGCCTCTGCCTGGGAATAGAGGCATATGCTATCATTCTTGGCTCTTCCAGCAATTTCTAAAAAGGCCCTAACTGTACTTCTCCCATTGAAAGTTGTTTTTACATGTATTTGTTATATGGTTGTGTGTGTGCGTGCACATGTACACATCCTTCCAAGTGCCCTGATCTGCTAAGCCACCTCATTAGCCCACTTCTGCCATTTTTCACTCCCTATTTATGCAAAGCATCATTCTCAGCATTGAAGATGACAAAACCAAACTATTGATCAACTCTAAGAAATGCTGAGGATGGTTCATGCCCTGCAATATCGAGTATTCAGTCAATATTTAATTCTTTGTAAAAAATAAACAAGCACCTCCATCTTCTCAGTATGAAAATTCACCTTGGTCTTATACGCATATCAAAGAATTGTATTAAAATAAGTATGATTTATTAGTAATACATTTTTGGTACATATACACATACCCCTAGGGTCACATAAAAAGTACTTAAGTAACAAGTAGTTGTGAGTGGAAAAAGTTTAAGAAACCCTGAACCAAGAAGGAATACAGAAAAACCAGTGTATTTGGGGGTATGAAGGTATGAGAGTATAGAAGTATGGGGGTATGGGTGTCTGAATTCTATTTGAACCATGACAACTTTGAGGTTCCTACAGGAAAGCAAACACGAGAACTGCAGGAGACATGAAAGTCTAGAAATTAGGTAAGACACACTGACTAGAGCTGTGACCACGGAAGTTTGCAGAAGAGTCCAGAACCAGAAAGATGAAGACCAAGGCTAGCACCCTAGACCTCAGCATATTACTGCACAAGGTGTTCAGGTCCTAAGGGCAACAGGCTAAGTGTGCTCAGAGGGTTGTAATCCATTCTAGGCGCTGTGTGCTGCACACCTACCCTGGCCCAGGGCTGTGCTAATCAGGTTATGGTAAGTCTTACAAGCATGCTGCGGGCAAGGGGAGCATCGGTGAAAACCGAGGAGCTGGGAGGAAAGGAGCCGCCAAGGAAGTTAGAGATGGCCTGGGGAGCTCTGTGTTCAAAGTTCAAATTGGCCAGATGGGATGGCCACTCTTGGTTGTCAACTTGACTAATATACCAAGCCCACGAGACTGCTGGTGCTGAGAACTCCAGTCTTGAGAGGGCAGCGGCAGCGGCAGTAGAGGGTGGGTGAAAGCCTCACTATAGTAAGTTGAGATGGAATTATGTCCACTGGGGTTATGGGGAAGACGCCGTACAGATGAGAGATGGGACTGTGTTTCAGAAAAACGTGCATTTGCTAACGTAAGCACTCAGGTCAAGAGAAGATGGAATCACCCAGGAAGTGGAAGGGACTCGTTTTACAGCTACTGCCACCCCTTTCAGGCCAGTAGTTATATTTCCCCACCCTATGCCTGCAGATTCCTATCACCATCTCCTCCCAGACCTCCTGCTCTGCCCTGTTGTCAGGGTGACACCCTTTGTACCAGCTTTCCATCCAGCAGCTCACACCCATACACTCAACCCTCGTGTGGGCAAGGAGGGGAGGTATATAGTAAACTGGTTTCCATTGGGTCCTCCCCCAAGGGACCCGCCCAGGAAGACAATTCCCCTCAAATAAAATTTGTATATTTTTTTTTCCTCCTTTAACTCCAGCCAGAAGAAATGCGATGGGACCCAGTGACATCTCACGGTGGGACAAAGCTGCACCCTAGGGAACAGCACAATGTGCCAGTGCGGTTAGACTTTCTGCCGAGTGCTCCTATGGCAGAGCAGACAGGGCCAGTCTCCGGCAAATTTTCCATCCGGGCCCCTCCTTTGCTGTCCACTAGTCTTTGACAGGTGCTGGTCAGCTGCTTGTATTTTGATGGCACAAGTCAGACTTCTATGGTGGCTAGAGGCCTGGGCCAGAATCTAACACCAACACTTTGCAAGCTCGTGAAAATCATTTACAATTAAGTATTTCCCAAACAACTCTGATATTTGCTCTTGTCAAAAATCTCCTGACTTAATAAGCTTCAGGGTTTACACAGCTGAGGCCTACTGGAATAATTCCAGCTTCTATATGCTCTGTTTCCCCCTCCTGGTGACTTAATATTTATTTATTTTTAAGACGGGGCCTGGTTATACAATCCAAATTGGCCTCCATCTTCAGATTTCCTCCATCTGCCTCTTACATGGTAGACTGCAGGCTTGTGCCACCACACCTAGTATGATTTTAATGTTTTGAATCAATATTTAAAATTGAAAAGTTCTCTATAAAACTCTGGGTAGCTGACTTGTCTTAAAAAGACTGGCCGGGCGGTCATGGCGCACGCCTTTAATCCCAGCACTCGGGAGGCAGAGGCAGGCGGATCTCTGTGAGTTCGAGGCCAGCCTGGGCTACCAAGCGAGTTCCAGGAAAGGCGCAAAGCTTCACAGAGAAACCCTGTCTTGAAAAACCAAAAAAAAAAATAAAAAAGACTGTCATTTCAAGGCTGGGGAAAGGCCCAGTTGTTAAAGTGCTCGCTGCATAAGAGGAGGGACTTGAATTTAGTGTCCTAACACCTATATAAAAAGCCAGGCATGCCAGGCAGTGGTTGTGAATGCCTTTAATCCCAGCACTTGGGAGGCAGAGCCAGGTGGATCTCTGTGAGTTTGAGGCCAGCCTGGTCTACAGAGCGAGATCCAGGACAGGCACCAAAACTGCATAGAGAAACCCTATCTCGAAAAACCAAAACACAAAACAAAACAAAACAAAAAATAATAATAAAAAGATGGAGATAGAGGAAGGCATGCAACATTGACCTCTGACCTCTGGGTGCATGTGCCCAGCATGTACATGTGTAAAAATACAAAGGCATCTCTTCCATACAAAATTGTCATTTTTCTCAAGGGGGTCCACATGTGTGTGTGTATAACTTGTTTCACATTTATCTTGATGGCCTATGGATGTAGGAGTTTTCTAATGTCTGGTGTAGAGTTACCTAAGTGGAGTTTGAAGACATTACTTCTCTTTCCATTCTTTCCCTTACCTTCATCCTTGGAATGAGGAAAGCCACCAGGAACTGATCTGCCAAGGCTTGGAGATGCCAGACCTAGAACTTTCTGAGACAAAGGAACATATATCCCTTTTCTACACTTTCTATTTTTGTTTTTGTATTTTGAGACTGGGTATCATTAGGTATCCCCTGCTGGCCTGGCACTCTCTATGTAGACCAGACTGTCCTCAAACTCACAGAGACCTGCCTGTGCCACTCTGCCTGGCCCTTCACTACATTTTCAACATATGAACACAGGCAGACTGCTTTCTCAGAAGTTCTATGTTCCCGGCTGCTCCTAAATCCCTTGCAAGTTTAACCCAACACTTGACCTTTCTCTCTTGGCCCAAATACTTGGCCTTTTGGCCTACTCAACATTAGTTGTAAATTGTGTCTAGGTGTTTGCTTTGCTTTGTTTCGTGAAATATCACCCAAGGATCTTGAATGAGGCTGTCTCTGCAAATTTTTTCCTGCCTCTGGATAAGACACTCCTTCCAATCGCCATTGTCCCAGGTGCTTGCAATCCACTGAATAGACAGAGAAAGGGGCCCGGATGGATTCGGGTGTGATTCAGGAACAATGAGAGAGTCTGGTCAAATTAGAGTGCACTCCTCAGGCTCCACAGGGATACATTAATACACGGGGAGCTCTCAAGCTCTCAGGACACCCACTTCCTTTGTATAAAATCACATAGTATTTACCTAACACCTATGCAACCTCCCAGGTAGTTTAAATTATCTTTAGATTGCTGATAATCCCTCACATAAATACTATGTAAAAGGTTGTTACATCATATTGCTTAGGGAATAGTAAGAAAAGTTGGCACATGTTCAGCAGAGATGCACTTTTAAAGATTGTGTGTGTGCACTGGTACATGTGCTTCAGTGCAGTGTCTAAGGGTGCCAGAGGCGTCAGCTCCCCTGGAGCTGGAGTTACAGGCAGTTATGAGCTGCCTGACATGGGTACTGAGAACCGAACGCAAGTCCTCTGCAAGAGTAACACACACTTTTAACTGCTGAGCAACCTCTCCAGCTTCCAGGGGCATTCTTTTCTGAATATGTTCAATCAGCAATCAGTTAAATTGTATACAGATACAGAATCTGTAAATATGGGGCCCATGGATATGGAGGACCAGCTACATTTGATTAAGTACATTTGAAATAGTTCATTATAACCACTAATACTACTTCGTGACATGCACAAAATCCCAAGCAAGATGAAGTCTTCACAATATCTAACATTTGTCAATAAATGCATACTTTGGAGACTGGAGAGATGCTTTAGTTATGAATGCTTGTTGCTCTTCCAGAGGAACCAAGATCAGTTCCCAGCACCCACATCAATGGCTTATCTTCTATAACTCCAGCTTCAGGGGAGATGATGCTTTATCTGGCCTCCATCAGCACGCATACACACACACACACACACACACACACACACACACACACACACACACACAAAATAAAAGTAAATCTTAAAAGAAATGCATACTTTTGAAATTGGTGGTAGTGAAGTGAACTAGAAACTATTTGTGCTATTGCCACATGGAGGAGCATTTTAGCTGGGAAAATAGTATCTGCTCTTCAATGAACTTATACTTATTGCCAAGAGGAAATAGTCTTGAATTGAGACAATTTTGTGTAACTGCTGTGTGTGTGTGTGTGTGTGTGTGTGTGTGTGTGTGTGTGTCTGCCAAGTGACCACACATGGAGACCAGGTAGCAAATTTCAAGTCTGCAGGAGCAGGATAGGAGTTGGGGGTACTGACAGGCTGAGGATGGAGAAGGTGACTGGGGTTAGAAGTCACCAATGCTCTGCACACACAGACTGCCTCAGCTTACCATCAAGGCTCACAGAGGAGTGTTATCTATACCTCTTAGGTGAGTGGGTGGTTTTTTGTTTGTTTGTTTGTTTGGATTGTTTTTTGGGAGTTTTGTTTTTGTTTGTTTGTTTTTCAAGACAAGGTTTCTCTGTGTAGCCCTGGCTGTCCCAGATCTCCATCTGTAGACCAGGCTGGCCTCAAACACAGATTTGCCTGCCTCTGCCTCCCAAGTGCTGGGATCAAAGGCATGTGCCATCACCACCTGGCAGATGGGTGGTTTTCAAAGGTCAACTAAAAGCAGATGAAAAGGGTTGAATCGACTCTCTCTAGTTCTCCTCTGACTTCCACAAGCATATGTGTGCACATATGTACCCATATAATAAAATACAAAATAATTAAATGTAATTTTTAAAAAATTAAAAATAAGCACAAAGAAAAAAGGCACAAAAGACCTAAATAGGCAACACACAAGGAAACAGATGCCAAGAATGATAGCACTACAAATTAAAACTGAAATAAGATACCATTGTATACCTCTATAATAAAACAATTCAAAGAAAAATGCTAAAAAAAAAAAAAACAAATAAAAAAACCACCATTGACAATTCTTATATGCTGCTCATGGGAGCATAACTTAACATTGCCAGCTTAAAAACATTTGTCAATGCAGTCCCTGCTGCTGACTGACAGAAACACATCCTGAGAACTGTGTTGTTGACTTCATTGTTGTGCAAACACACAGTGAGCTTACACAAGCCTGGATGGCCTAAGTCAATCTTTTGATATGACCTCTTGATACGATCAAGATGAGGTAAACAGTAAACAGAGGATGTATGAGGTTAAAGCTAGTATAGTATGGCATGCTGTTCGGCAGTAAAACAGTTTACGTAAGTGGAAGGGTCATCCTCTAAATGAACAATGAGAATATCATATCATGGACACATAAACAGCCATTTATCATCAAACATCATGTACTGTCTGTGCTCTGCTATCACATGGCTGGCCATCCAGCAGGTCTGCTTACAGCAGCACCTCATAAACTTGTAATCTATTGTGCTGTGCACTGGGACACAAGATCATTGGCCATAGGAACTTTTCAGCTCCACTATAATCTTGTAGAGACACCTTCTTGTACACTATCTGTTATTGACAGAAACATCCTTATGTAGTACATGGCTATATTTTGTAATATCCAAGATGCACATACTCTCTAACTCAGCAAGTCCATTCTAGAGCCACTGTGGCTACCAGGAGCTTGTTGGCTTTTAAAAGTAAAATTTCAAATGTAGATTAGGAATGTATCTCGGTGGTAATCGTGAGTGCCTCGTAAGTGTGGGGCTCTGGGTTCAGCCCCTAGCACAAGAACTAAAACAAAAATTCAGTTTTTCAGCCAGCGGTGGCGGTGGTGGCGCACGCCTTTAATCCCAGCACTCGGGAGGCAGAGGCAGGTGAATCTCTTTGAGTTCGAGGCCAGCCTGGGCTACAGAGCGAGATCCAGGAAAGGTGCAAAGCTACACAGAGAAACCCTGTCTCAAAAAAAAAAAATTAAGTTTTTCAATGGAGGAGTCACATTCTGTGTGTTCAATATCCATATCTGCTTGGAGGCAAGGCCACAGTGTCAAGTTGCTGTAGAGTAGAAGGCGTTCATCATCACAGGAAGTTCTGCTGGACAGCACTTCCCAGGAGAAATTGCTCATTAGGTGTCATGGTCAAGACTGTGTATTTTAGCATTGCTAGTAATTGCACAGAATCCTCCCTGCAAAACCCACTAGCTCATTCATAGACACTTGCATAAAATACTACACAGAAATAAAAATCTACATGGATGAGTTTCCAAAACAATATTACTGCATATAACAAATCATGATGTGAACACCATGCTGCCCTTTTTAAGAGTTCAAAAAAAAAAGGCAAACTAAAGAATGTATTGGTTAGAAAGACATACAAAATGACAAAATAATGAGGGTATATGTAGTTTAGTGGTAGAGTACTTGCCTTTGGTTTGATCCCTATCAGCAGAGAGACAGACAGACAGACAGACAGACAGAGACAGAGAGATCCCCAGCATATCAAACAAGCCAAACAAATAGATAAAAAGATAAATAAATAGACAAAGCAATGTTAATATCAAGTCCAGTATAGTTAACAGAAAGGAGACAATCTGAACTTCAAAGATATTTGTAATTCTTCATTTCTTTCTTTTTTAAATGTTTATTATTTATTTACTTATTTATCATTTGTTTGTTTTTCAAGACAGGGTTTCTCTGTATAGTCATGACTATCATGAAACTCACTCTGTAGACCAGGCTGGCCTTGAACTCAGAGATCTATCTTTCTCTGTCTCCTGAGTGTTGAGATTAAAGGTGTGCACCAATACCACCACCCAGCTTAATTCTTTCTTTCTTTCCTTCTTTCTTTTTTCTTTTGTGTTTTTCGAGACAGGATTTCTCTGTGTAGTTTTGGTGCCTGTCCTGGATCTCACTCTGTAGACCAGGCTGGCCTTAAGAGATCTGCCTGGCTCTGCCTCCTGAGTGCTGGGATTAAATGTATGCACCACTGCCACCCAGCAATTCTCTATTTCTTAAGTTGACTCACAGGTACTCACTTTATTCATTATAACTAATTCTGTATATTATCTGAATTTTGTATAAATGGAGTCTCTCTACTTAAAAAGGTCACTATGACTGCAGTATAAATAATAAGACTAAAGAGAGGAAGGAATATAAGCTGCGTGTGTGGTGTGCATGTGTTGAACTCACCACTTAAGTGGTGGGAACAAGAATATTCTGAGTCAAAGCCAGCCTGGGAAACACAGAGAGACCTGGAGAGGAGGAGATGGAAGGAGAAGAGGAAGGGAAGGATAGAAGAGGAGTGGAGAGAAGGGGAAGAGGGAATGGGAGGAGAAAGTGGAGGGAGACATCTTAGGAGACAATAATTTTACCCAGACAAGATCAAGAAGGCAGTAATATCTGGGCATGGTGGTGTAGGCATTTACTTCCAGCACTCAGGAGGCAGAAGCTGGAGGATCTCTGAGTTCGAGGGAAGCCTAGTTTACATAGTGTGTCCCAGGCCAGCCAGAGCTACATAGCGAGACCCTGCACACACTATGTGGATGGATATGGGATACGCACTGGCTGTGAGCGGTGCAGTGGAAGACGTTTGCCTGATGTGATGTGGAGCGTGAAGGAGGAACTTTGAAGTCAGACTGGGAAACTTGGGGAGAGCTTTTCTGGAGAGATGCAGGACTACCAGGCCTTGTCCAATTAGGAATTTGTCAAGTGACAATGCCTGAGGGAAAGGAATTCTAGTTGAAGTATTCTAGTTTGCTTTCTACTGTTGTGATAAAACACCCACCAAAAGCAACTCGGAAGGAAAGGGTTTATGCTGACCTGTCGCAGTCACAGCCCATCATGGATAGAAGTCAGTGAAGGAGCCGGGCGGTGGTGGCGCACGCCTTTAATCCCAGCACTCGGGAGGCAGAGCCAGGCGGATCTCTGTGAGTTCAAGGCCAGCCTGGGCTACCAAGTGAGTCCCAGGAAAGGCGCAAAGCTACACAGAGAAACCCTGTCTCGGAAAAAAAAAAAAAAGAAGTCAGTGAAGGAACGGGAACAGGAGCAGAGGCAGGAACCATGGAGGAAGCTGTGCATTCATTTGGTCTCCACGGCTTACTCAGCTTTCTTTCTTGATTTCTTTATGAGTAGGTGTGTTTCACCTGTTTAGATGTACATGCAGTACCTGTGGAGGCCAGAAGGAAGCATCAGGTCTCCTGGAACTGGAGTTACAGGCTATCGTGAGCGGCTGGGAATTGAACCCTAGTCCTCTGAAGGAGCGGCCAGCAGCCTGAACAGCTGAGCCATCTCTCCAGCCTCTCAGCTTACTTTCTTACACAACCCAGGACCACCTGCCCAACTCTATCGTGAGCTGGGCCCTCCAACATCAATCCTCAATCAAGAAAATACCCCACAGGCATGCCAATGGGCCAATCTATTGGAAGTGATTGCTCAGCTGAGGTTCCCTGTTCTCAGATATCTCTAGTTGGTGTCACGTTGACAAGACTTAGCCAGCAACGACTTAAGCAGATTATCTTAAGGCAGCAGGTCTCAGTTTAAACAGAAACTGGAGGCTGAGCATTGCTGGAAGTAGAGAGGGGCCAACTGTGCCCACTGAGGAACTGAAACACAAAACTGAAAGATTCACGGGAACTGCCTTCATTTTTCTTATCTTCCTCCAGGAAGAAAGGAAGTTCCTTGTGAGAAACAGGATAAGGGACTGAGGACATAGCCCATCAGTGATGCACTTGCCAACATGAGGACCTGAGTTTAACCTCAGTGCCCAAATAAAAAGCTACTAGGTGTGGCGGCCCACACTTGTAATCCCAGCGCTGAGGAGGTGGAGACAGGCGGGTCCCTGGGGCTTGCTGGCCAACCAGGATATCCTACTCTGCCTGTCCTAGTCCCAGTGAGAGGTCCTGTCTCCAAAAAAAAAAAAAAAAAAAAAAAAAAAACCAAGGTAGATGGTTCCTGAGGGACGCCATGTAGGAGAGGAGTCTCCTGCTTCCACACACATGAACACAGGTGCCCACACCCACATCCGAAAAAGAAAAACAAACAAACAAAAAAAAACCAACAAAAAGCAGGATATAGAATGTCCTCAGTATTGTGGAAATCAGGTAGAAGAGGGCCCTGATTGAGCTCTGAAAATTCTTCATGTGTGAGCCCCTGAGGTAGGGTGAGGTTAGGGGTGGAGTTGGGGTCGGGGAGCACCTAATTTCTCTAATTAAATAAGTTACTCCCTACTCTTACAAAATGCTCTACAAAACGTTCACCTACAGTCACCGAGACAGAAATATTACTGAAGTACAGAAAAGTTGGACAGAAGATAAAAACAAGAGAAGAGCGAATAACAGGAGATCCGAAGCCGGAGAGATTTGACCTGAGGGAGAACCATAATTAGGTTTCCCCTGGAGACCACAGGTCTTTGTTCCCTTTAGGAATGCTGTTGGAC
The DNA here is from genome assembly GCF_949786415.1 of Peromyscus eremicus. NCBI lineage: Eukaryota > Metazoa > Chordata > Mammalia > Rodentia > Cricetidae > Peromyscus > Peromyscus eremicus. The sequence continues at coordinate 60,042,588 of NC_081423.1, read as the reverse complement.
TGGCTTTGCTCGGCCGGCCGCGTACACCAAGGTTTTCACTTTTCCCTTGTGTGTGAAGTGGATTCTAGCTAAAGTGAAGGCATGGTGCAGAGCAATAGTCGTGAGGTTCCTGTCTTCTTCCTTTTCTTGGGACAAAAAGTGAAAATGTTACTAAACAAAGCACGCAGGAGGGGGTGACTCGGGCCCACCCTTTCCAGCGCAAGCCCACGTGCTGTTTGCCCGTGCAATTTCTAGTCTTCGTTCTCGCTTTGTTTTTCTTGCCCTTAATTTTCTTTATTCTTTGTCCCAGGAAAGAAGGATTCATCGGACAGAAGTGAAACTGAGTGTGTTCATAGCCCAGATGAAAACCAAAAAAGATTTGGCAGCATCTCACCGCGAAAGAGAAGGAAAAAAGAAGTTTCTCTTTTTAGGACTAAAAAAAAAAAAAAATGTATTTCCTAAAACCCCTTAACTAAAAAAACCTGGAGATGTAGCTCAGTGGTGAGTGATTACCCAGCAAGCCCAAGTCCCTGAGTTGGAGGCCGCCTGGTGAGGGGCCAGGTTTCTTCAGGAGAGCAGCACCTGGAGGTACATGTGGTCCATGTCTGTAATCCCATCATCACTCAGGAACTGAAGCAGGAGGATTACAAAGTTTGAGGTCTGGACTACAGAGAAAAGGTCTGTCTCACAAAACAGTATCAGAAGAAAAGAAACAGAGATAAAAAAGAGGCCAATATTTGAAATCCACTCCATTTGGCTCTATCGTTTAGAGGTGTGAGGTTACTTAATTGCTGAGTCCATTTCCTCTTCTAAAAAGGGATGTTCCTATTTAACACAAGACATGAGCAAAATGATTCCGGCACCACTTATGTCACAGACTTTGCTCAGTAGTCTTTGGTCATGTATTCCCCATTAACAACCCTATGCCTGAAGTGGGTTCTGTCACTATTCCCTCGTCTTAGGGTTTCTATTGGCGCAAAGAGACACCATGACCATGGCAACTCTGATAAAGGAAAACATTTAACCGAGGTGAAGGCTTACAGTTTCAGAAGTTTGGTCCATTGTCATCGTGGCAGAGAGCATGGTGGCGAGCAGGCAGACATGGAGGAGCTGAAATTCCTGCATCTTGACTCAGATATGAGTCAGACCACTTCCTGTTGCCTGCAAGTCAAGATGTAGGGCACTCTGAATAGCTGAGATGTACTGATGCTTCTACCCCAAACTTTGACAGGCAGATGGAACATCATTATCATGAAGCTTCGGCATGCATTTGTAGCTGTTAAGTTTTCCCATTCTGTCTGATGTGGATGGAAAACAAGGATGGCCAGTCAATGTTCAAACAAGGAACACACAGCAGAAGCATCAGTAAAAAGACTGGTGACTGTGAAATCAAAAAGCATCATCCCCACCTTTAGAGTGATCAAAAGAAACTATAAATTTAGCAGAAGGACAAAGTTGGCAGTCAATCCATAGATATTTCCTTAAAAACAAACGCAACTCACATCTCCAACTGGAACAAAGTCCATCAGCCTGGTGATTTCCATGTGAGCCAAGTTTTGTTATCAAGCTGTTTTATGAAGTCTCATAACTATAAAATCATTTCTGGAATCCAAGGTTATGGTGCCTCAGCAGCAACAAAGTTTATTTTCTCTTTGATGAAATTGTTTAATGATGCCCTCGAGCGGCCCATCAGATCCACAAGCAACAGCTGGACAGAAAATGCCCTGTTTGGGACTGAGAATTTGCTTTGGAAGGAACATGCAGTTTGCAAAAATGGCATTAAAGGTGGCAACACCTGAGAGTCGTTATTGTTAAATATATACTTTTTAAATCGTGTATTATGGGAGCTCATGGGGCTGTACAGAGAATGCTCCTGAATGGTCCTTCCGTTTTGAATCGATAAGAGATGAATGATTCCGTGTGGTGGAGCCAGGATGAGCGTCCAGTTTTCAAAGCAACTGCTCATATACTGTACATCGTGGATGTCTGTCTGGCAGCTACAGCATTCCCATGAGTGATGTTGGCTGTGCATAACAGCGTAGCATGAAACCGCAGGAACCTGGCTACTTGCTTCAGTACCCAGCCTGACCAAAGCTCTGAGAGGACCTGCACCCGCCCCAAGGACAAGATTCCAAAGCCAAGGCGTGTAAATCAGCTTTCCATCGCTGTGACAGAATAGGTGAGACCTCAACTTAATAAAAGCTTCATTTCGGCTCACAGTTCGGAGGTTTCCGTCTACGGCTATGGCATCCTGTTGCTTTAGGCTGGTGGCTGATAGGAACTTGCAGTGGAGCCCTTGTTCCCTTCCACACTTGCTAAAAAGCAGGAGTCCCACAATCCCCTTTGAGGACACACCCCTACTGACCTAAGACCGCCCACTAGATGCCACATCTTAAAGGTCCCACCACCTCCCAGGAGCCCCAAAGGCTGGATCAAACCCAGGCACTAGGCAAACACTCCAATGACTGCCTGCATTCCCTATACAGCAAATCCTGAACACAACATTCTTCCTCAGTTCATGATCTACTCACTTTAAGAACCATGAAGGAACCCAGGACCTGCCAGGGGGCGTATTCCCCTTCTTGCTCACATCAGGGCTCCTGTTCTTGAGTGAATAAGCAGAGTCTGGTCACTGGCCCTTTAAATTATTCCATCTCCTGCTCCCCGTTTTTTTCTCATTCTGCTCTCCCTGTCTGTCCACATCTGTTTTCTATTTGATGTTAATGTGTCAATCCTGGGTATTTCCTCTCTATATGTATGTTCTGTGATATAGGAAGTACTTTATAGATGTTTATTCTTGGTGTAGGAGGCAGACATGAACTGAGGTTTCTGTTGTCTATATGAAATAAGTCTCTAGACTGCCCTTGGCTGGCTTGTGGACAAAGGGAACGTTGTAGGTTGAGATCTAAAATTCTTTTAATCTTACCATGGACCCTTTAACAACCTAAGGGCGCCAAATAGAAACAGCTGGTGCTTATGTATCATAGTCAAAATTTCCACCTCCCGTCTCTGTTCTTCCTGTCAACTTGCCAAAGAGCTGAGTGTCCTGTAAAACCAAGAATCATTGTGGTACTTACAGCCAAAGGCTTAATAGAAAGGAGTGGCTCGCCTTCCTAGCTGTGTTGCTTTGGACAGATCACTTAACCTTTCTGAACTTTAGTATCTCCAATCATAAATAATGCCAGCATTACCTACCAGAGTGGCTATGTGAGTCAAAAACAGAACCAAAGCCCGAAAAACCAGGTGTAAAATGCTTTATAAATTACAAGGTAACAAGAAAATATAAGAGAATGCCCTTCCTAATTTATTTAGACAGGGGCTAACATTTGCTGAGAGCATCGGAAGAAATAAAGGGCAGTAGTATAGTAAGCCATGAGTTTCCACAGCAACACTTTAGGAATCTGTTGGTACTGGCTCAGATCTCCACACCGCCCGCCCCCTGCCCCTGACTCCACCCCCACCCCGAGCTGTATACATACATGTAGAAAATGCTCTGAGAACTACATGCTTTACAGCACTATGGAAGTACAACAACCCATGATACAAGTCCTTTGCTATGTGCCCACATGTACATGCTTGATGTTGCCAAGATAAATTCTCCCCAAAAGATTCCCTAAGTGCTGAGACATCTGTGGTTAATGGGGAGTGTGTGTTCTCTGCAGTCCCTGGCATGAAGTTAAGTAGAATTTGGATTTTTGATTTTCATAAAATGAGACAAGTGGCTTGATTCTATTTTGGCTCACATCATTGCTCCCCTGTCTCCTCAAAGATGTGTTCCCAACAGATATAAACCTATTCAAAGAGATAAGCATGGTTTTCTGGCAGGTCAGTCAACATTTGCTATGACTCAGAGTCCATAGGGGGTAGGAGGGGTAGAATTATTAAGGAAACTGTCCTTGGGTCGGCAAGACGGCCCAGAGGTTAAGGACGCTTGCCACCAAGCCTAATGACCTGAGTTTGATCCCTGGGACCTGCATGGTAAAAAAGAAGAGTTGATTCATGCAAAATGTCCTCTGAAGCAAGCAAGCTACCTCCCAACACAATAAATAAGTAACTATAATTTTAAAAATTAAAAAGAAACTTGCCTTGACATTAAACATTATTTTATTAAACTTTTTTTTTCATTTTATAAACTGTTTTGATTTGCTTCATTGCTGGAGATTGAACCCAGGTCCTCACACATACTAGGAAGTGCTCTGCCATGGAGCTACACTAACTCTCTTGAGTTCTTATTATGATGAAAATATCTGTATTAGTCAGAAGTAACAACAAACACCTTTCCAATCTGGGGGCTTAACACAGAGGTCTAACTCTCATTTACACGTGAACAGGAAGCTCTGGTCCACAGGGTTATTAAGAACCTGACATCTGTCCACAGCTGCCACATCTGGGAATGGAAAAACCTAAAAAGCCCGTTCTGCTTTTCTTTGCCCAGAAGTGACACTATTCATTGACTAGAAGTCATATAGATGTACTGACGTCAAACAGACAGGAAACATGATGAGTACAGAGACACTCAGAAAGTATGTCTTGGCCACAATCCTCAGCCCCGCAAAGAGGCAAGAGGCTCTGGATGACTCGCATGCCTTTATCCTCATCCTTGCACCGTGGAGCAAGCCGCCCTGGTTTAGACTCCCAGCTCAGCCCCATGCTACTTGTGTGACTGAGCAAGTCATTCTATCCTCCATTTCTACACCTGTCAAGTGGAGATTCCAACGTCCACCTCTGCACAGGTTCAAGAGACACTTTATAATTGTCACCGGGAGGGCACAAAATAGCTAACACAGCAATTCTCCCCCAACAGTTCTGCTATGGCAGACTGTCTCAAAGACTATGGTGACATTTTCCAAAGGCATCATGACCAAGATTATCGTAAATTACCTTTGCTTATAAATTCTCTGCAAGTCATTCAAAATAGGATGAATACCGACACCATTCTTGGTATAATGGGAGGTGTGGTTTCCTTCTATTGTGTAACTTTCTTTTCCTTCTGTGATACCGTCCCCGACTCCAGCGCCCGAGCGTTAGATCAGCCTGGGTGTGAATCCCAGTTTAGTCACCCTCTTTAGTTAGCAAGTGTTCTGGGCCCAAGTGTCCTCATCTTTTTTTGTGCTGAGATTGATTCAAGGCTTCTTAACATTGGGACAGTCATGACTGTTTCACAGGGTTTGCTACAAGATTAAAAAACAATTGAAAAAAAAAAAAACAAAAAAACAAAAAAACAATTGGGATCAAGTCCCCAGCACAGTATAGTGTAACTATCTATCCTTGGATACATTCTAATGAGCATTCCTGAGTTTGGTGTGAGAGCTTTGCCACAGAAACCCCACTGAGTTGGTGAAAGTTCAAGTGAACACCAAGTTAGGACCTATGTGTCCGGAAATGGCTTTCGTTAGCACGAGAGGACTCATCTACTCCTAGACATCAAAGAGCAAAGCAAACAAACAACAAAAATATTCAATTAGGAGACTTAGGCATATGAGTACACATGTCTGACTTCTTCTAAAGACTCAATTCTGTTGCCAGTGGTCAAAATGAGTTTCTAGCTCATACAGATGAGCTCTCTGAGGATGCCAAGAATCCTTATCACTCCATAACGGGAGTGAGTGAAGGCTTAAAGCTGGCAAGGAGGGGAAGCCATCTTAAATATTCAGCCAAACACTAATGATTATATTGGGTGTTTTTGCTGCTCCTTTTATTTTTAATTTTTTTTATTCTTTGAGAATTTCATACAGTACATTTTTGTATATTGTTTCCCACCCCCACCCCCCAACACTATTCTTTTTGGGTTTTGGTAGTTGTTATTTGACATGGGATCTCATCTAGCCCAGGCTACCCTCAAACTTACTATGTAGCTGAAGTTGACCTTGAACTCCTAATAGTCCTGCCTTCACCTCTCAAGGGCTGGAATACAGGCATTTGCTACCCTGGCTTATATTGTTAACCCCTAAAAGACTGCAGAGTTTAAATAAAGTACCATTTTCTTTGCTTTTCAGTGGAATGATATTGACTGGGTAATTGGATTATCCTAATGCAAATTCAGCCTAACAAGTAAATATTATTGATAAGTGTTTCTAAAATTAGGAGGACAGATTACTACAACAAGTAGACTCTGCTTGATAGATTAATTCTGTTTATTTATTTATTTATTTATTTTTTTGGTTTTTCGAGACAGGGTTTCTCTGTGTAGCTTTGCGCCTTTCCTGGAACTCACTTGGTAGTCCTTAATTCTGGCAAAAACATGATGAAGTAAAGGATAAAGGTTAGTGGTAGAGCACTTGTCCTGGGTTTGATCCTTAGCACTAGGAAGGAAGAAAAGGAGAAAAAAAAAGAGGGGCTAGAGAGATGGCTGGTCAGTTAAGGGCACAAACTGTTCTTGCAGAGGACCTAAGTTCAGTTCTCAAGACCCATGGTCCGGTGGCTCACAACCAGCTTCAGGGGAATCTGATGCCCTCTTCTGGCCTCCATGGGCATTACACTCACATGGACACACACACACACACACATACACACCATTAAAATAAAAATAAAATCCTTAAAAAAAAGAATGAAGTTCAAAAAGAAGAAAAATAACAATAAAAGGAGTCCTCATTAATGGAAAGACTGAGAAAGGACCAACTGTCTCTGTCCTTTCTGCTGGAACTTGATCTCAAGTCAAAACTAGAAGTCTAAGTGTCAAGATTTCAGTTATCTCAGAGTAGGTAGAGAAAACCCTGGGGAAGAGGCAACAAATGGGATCTGTTTCTGAGGCCTGTAATTTCATATCCTTAGCAGGCTCACTTTGATTTTAATTGGAGACCTAGTATTAAAAGCAAAATGAAATGCAATGTCCATTTATGATATTGCTGTGTGTGTGTAGTTCACGGTCTGTGCCAATGTACAAGGCCACTGTATTGTATATGGGTGAAGAAACTCTCTCCTGATGACCTGCAATTCTCAAGGATTGTTATATGTACTAGAACATATTGTGATTCATAATTTTGCTAGGTGGGGCAAAGGTATTACCTTTTCAGTCCTTGTCAGCGCTTTACCTAAAGTATGTGGGCATCAGAATTGCCAAGCTAATGTAAATGCATTAAAGCTCTCCTAATCCAGCCCCCTCATTTTCCAAACGCCCAGGGAAGGGAAAAGGACTGCCCAAGACAGCACAGCCAAGACCAGAGCCAGGATTCCCACTTCTACCTCCGTTTCTATATGTACATTTTTACTTCCTTTGCCTTTCAAAACAAACTGCCAAAGCTGTCATTGCCTGGGATCTGTTTTGTCTTTATACGTTCTAGGCTTCCACCTAATCATCCAAGCATTCCGACTTATCCACAGTCCTCCTACTTTACCCTTGTAGCATCTTACCAGGGCTTCCGGATTCTACTTAGAGAAATCCTGCATGAAGCCAGGTCATCTTTCCACCCACCTATCTCCTCTCTCCCCGTCCCCTTTCTAGCATATTTATTATACTAAACACATTCTGAAGAGGGGAGAGAGGCTGAGTCTCCTGTCTAGGATGTAAAGAGAACTAGATTTAACTCCAAGTACTTAAAAACACAAAGAAAAAAAACAGAAAAGAAATTTCGTTCAAGTTAGAAGGGGATTGCTGTGAACATACTGAAGATGGTCCTGGCTAGTGCTGTCTCTTGCCCAGCTCACTCCAGTTGTATGGGAGAGGAGCATTAATTCTTATGAGGAAAAAAAAAATCAGGAAAGCAAAGAGTGGATGCAAAGGGAGTCAATGATGAATGATAAGTGAGCTGCAATTTAAAGTTGATCTATAGGGCTTGAGTACAGGCTGAGTCATAATGCATACAGAAAGGTCTATGCAAATGATGATGGGAAAAGAGGTGAAGGATACTTGCAAGAGGCACCATCCAGCCACCCTGCCCTTTGTACATTCCATGCCACCCATCAGTTTTACGACAGTGTCAGCTGTGTTGAGATAAGGAAAACAAGGACATATGCTAAAAATTCCATGATACTAAATTTATTCCATTTGAAAGAATGTCTTACAGTCTGAGATTAGATCCTTCCTTCTTTAGTCCTAAGACATTAACGAGACTGCAAGCAGGAGATAATTTACATCTTTATGTGCTCCCTGGCAACTTAGGAACATCATCATTTGATGATGTTTTCTACTTTGATTTTTTTTTTTTTTTGGTACTGCATTGATTTGGAAAACCCCAATGTCAGTTAGTCTCCTATCTAGAAAAATATGTCAGATAGTGAGTAGTTACTAATCTATCAGGAATAAATCACAATTAATTAACATGTACTTCAAGGAACTTAACAGAATCTTTTCATTACAAAACCTTGTGCATAAAATAGTTCCATAAGTAGATGGAATTAGTCATAACAACTACTGTTTAGTAATTAACAATTAAATACTTCTTCATAATCTCTGACAATTTGTTCGGAGTGAATTGAAAAGTAGCAATAAATACAGATGACATTACACAAATTGAGGTGGTCCTGATGCAAAAGCTCTTCATGTGTTAGGTGGCGGCTCAGCTTTCTCATCTGAAATGAATCAAGCAATTCATTTGAACCATGATTGTAGTAATAAGGAAAAAAAATTCAAAACAAAGTCCGTCCTCTCAGGCAGAATGCTTTTGTTTCTTCCCCACTGCCCACTTGCCATGTGTGAACAAAAGGAGCAGTCCCCAGAGGTCACAGCATGGCGGATGAGGCCAAGTGCCCTGGCCTTGCTGTGAGGATAGGGCAGCTGTGGCTCCTTCCGGGACAAGCTCCCTTGGTTGCTTGTGTGGCAAGGCAGTTGTGCAAGCCTTGGCCAAACCTGCTTAGAGAGTAGGCAGAAAGCCCCAAGGTGTTCCTGCTTCAGGCAACCTTCCCAATGCTTCCTCTAAAGTGGAGGCAGGTGTCGTGTCCCCCCCCCCCCCCCCCCCCCCCCCCCCCCCCCCCCCGTCTAGTCTCCTCTGGACCCCCTTCACCTTCCAGCACCTGCAGTCTCTGGAGAAGGATGCCTGGGATGGGCTGATGATGTAAGCCCCTGCTGCCCCTACCATCCCCCACTCCCACCCCCTACCCCTGCCGGAGTACTTACAGAGCTGTGTCTGTATTCCGGTCTTTCTTCTTCATGCAGAGCTAAAAGGCAAGCACAAGCTCAGGGGTTTGCCTCCTTTTTGAAGGTCAGGAGTGAACATTTTGAATGCATCAGCATGGCAACGGGTGCTGCGGAACTACAAGGCAGCCATCCCTGTGTGGGCACAGGTCTCTTTGACCACATGGATAGATTTTATTGAGCATTGAGAAGCTATAGATCTTAATCAGAACATTTCTAAGGTTCACAGTTAGGTCTTCATTTTATATATATATATTAAAAAAACTGTGTGTGTGTGTGTGTGTGTGTGTGTGTGTGTGTGTGTGTGTGTGTACACATACATGGTGGGGGAGTATCATGCCATAGTGCATATGTGGAGGACAGAAGACAACTTACAGATGTTCATTCTTTTCCTCATATGAGCTCCGGGAATTGAACTCAGGTCATCGAGCTTGGCCGCAAGTATCCTTACCCACTAAACCATCTTCTCTATCTAGTTTGTTCTCTCTCTCTCTCTCTCTCTCTCTCTCTCTCTCTCTCTCTCTCCTCTCCTTCTCCCTCCCTCCCTCCCTCTCTCCCTCCCTTCCTTTCTTTCTTTGGAAAAAATGTTTTGGACTGGAATCGAGGGTGGGGCAAATCTCTTCTTGGGAAACACTGTTGCCCTGAATCAGATCAAGTTACTGTTGCACAGAGAATGGCACCTGCTGACTGACGAGTTCAGCCTAGGGCACTCTGTCTCTCTTTAGAGGTTTTCTGCCACATGTGCCCGCTTTGGCCCTGAGAGATCTGGCAGAGTCAAATGCATGGCATTAACCTAAGCACGCACATATTCTGAATCGCAGTAAACAATGATGTCAACACTTGGACGAGTCAAACTGCAGCCCACAGCAGTAGAGCATGTGGCTGTATTCAAGAGCAGAGCATGCAGCCTGTTCCTCCCTGTGTTTGTTTATTGTACCAAGGGCACCATAGCAACAATACAAGGGGAAGTTATTGATTGGGGCTTTTGCTTTTGAAACAAGATTTGACTATGCAGCCCTGGTTGGACTTACATCCCAGATCTTCCCGCCTCTCCCTCCCCAGCACTGGGAAGACAGGTGTGCATTGCCACCCACACCTGTCAGGAGAAATTTGAAAGGAGGAAAAACCGACTTCAAAGCCCCCGCCTGTGACACCAGAGGTATTTCCACTCAGGCTTTGTCCATGGGCACTTCTCTTCTTGTAAAGCTATACACAGGATAGATGCTAGAGCCTTGCATGTGCAGGACACGGTCTACCACTGAGCCGTAGCCCCAGCCTCTCAGACGACTTTTTACCCCAGTAACTTAGACTACTTAGGTACCTTCATTATTCTTTTTCTCCTAGCAAGCAGTCCAAAACCCAGTGTCAGGACGACCACCACACAAGCGGCAATGATGGCTTCTATCGGTAAATCTGGAACCTTGTCTGTTGGGAAAGCAAATGCAGAGAGGAACAGTCAACTTCTAACTTACGTGTTTGTAATATGAACCAGGCATGGCCCCCTATACTTTGCATACACCACCCTTTTAATTAAATCCCCCTAATACCCCAACAGATGAGGAACGAGGGTCTTTCACAGGCTATGTTGCTTATCCAAAATGACAGAATTCACAGATGGCAGAGGCAGATTTTGAACCCATTCCTTTGTGAAAGAAGTTTCTGAAATATGAGTACCTCACCCCAAATGACGGCTCAGGCCATTTTGTGCTTTCTTTATTTTTCTGTTTTTATTTTTGCCACAGAAAGCAGAAGCAAATTTGAAGTGAATGCCTTCTCAAAAGCACAAAGGTTTTTAGGACTCTCAGAAGGATAAAGAGAGGGAAGGAGGCTGGGAGAGTGAGAAGACAGAGGTGGCAAGGGCTGCCTAGACTAAGAAAGGGATGAGGGCATGGATGGGTCCAAGGAGCAATGCACACAGCGGTCCCGAGCTGTGTTAGTGCCCCAGGCAGACATGGAGACGTACGGAGAGGGGCTGCTAGGTGTCTGTAAGGAAGTAGAATTTCAGTCATCAGCCCTCCCAACCTCGGCAAAGATTCCCATGGCTCTCTAAACGACAAGGACAGTGAGGGAGCGGCAGCAGCCGGGACAGCTTTGGAAGTGAAGGCCACTCGTACATAAACTTCGCTTATTTGTATTACATTTATCTATTTGTGTGTGTGTGTAGGTGTGTGAGGGCAACTTGTGGGAGTCACTTCTCTCCCTCTGCCATGTGGGAAGCAGGGATAGAACTCAGGATGTCAGGCTTGGCAGCGAATATCCACTGGCCCAACCAATTATCTTTTAAACATTTCCTTCCAATTATTTCTTTCGGTTCCTGCTCAGGATAATTGGGGGGGGGGTGAGAAAATGGATAAAATAGCCCTCATTTTGTGTGTATGGGAATACTAGGGATAGAACCCAGGGCCTAACACATGCCAAGCAGAAATTCTGTCACTGAGCTACACCCCCAGGGCAGAGTATCCTCCACTTCTGCCCCTTCTTAGCTCTTCTCCTCCAAATTATTCTCATGACAGTGTGGGTAGTGCCACCCCTCCTGAGAGGTTGGCCTGATGAGCCTTCTAGAAAACCCTACCTCTATACTAATCAACTCTGGGATATACTGGGTTTATCACCTTACTGGAGACCTCTACTTGCTCATCAGGGAAGGCTATCAGAATGAAGGGTCCAGGAGTATAGAAACATAACATTATAAACTTAAGGAATAAAAACTGACAGCCATCAGCTTGGCTAGCAAAAAAAAAAAAAAAAAAAAGGATTAACCTGTAACTGGGCGCTTCCGTGTTTTACGGTGGGCAGCTCTGTCAACAACCCAAATGTTTGTTTTCTTTTACTAGAGATTGCCCTTTGCAGCCCTGGGGTTAGCTATTCTTTGATCATCCCCTACTACTCATTACTGAAACCAAAGTTAACTTTCAACAGTTGTTTCTACGTGATTCCCAGCATGCACCCCATGCCTGCTACTATAAAAGGGGGCCAGCACCCGTCTCCATTGCCACAGCCCCAGAATTCCAACATTGGCTGGGGTCTCGGCTAGCCGATAAGCTTTCGTACCCCTCGGTGTTTTATAATTTTTTATTCTTTATTTTCCTGGAATAAAATTTGCTCCTGGTTTAACAGACTTCGGCGGTCTGTCCCCCATTATCGTGAGACCCCGGACCCAACAAGAACAGAGAGGAAGGGCCGATGGGATGAGTAGGAAAAATCAGAAAGCAGTCCCAGATAGGAATATCTTTCACCACACTGGAAGTCATGCAGCCACATGTAACCGTTTTCCTTCTACAAGCCAAGCCGAAAGCAACGACTGACCTACTGGCTCACTTTGCATTCCAAGTTCCTGGTTGAAGTGACTTTGACACACGTGTGACACACGGCCTGCACTCCTCCCTTGTCCTGCTTTGATGTCCCTCTCCCTCAGACCGTTCTGGTCAAACAGTTTCTAACATGTGTGCTCACTCTTACGCTGGCAAAGGGCTTCAGGCCATTTCCAGCATCTCCCAGCCCTTTAGAAACAACCCCCACTGTGAAGCGGGAAAGCCTCAAGCCCCACTGAGCACCAGCAGCAGACCACGTGTGCTATAAAAGGCACACTGACAGCCTGGGAAGTAACAAAGCAAAAAAGAATAAGAAAACAAGCTGGGTTGGCAGAACTCCACCCAAAACAAGTTTCTGCCCACCTAAAAGGCAATGTGCTGATTGTCACACAAGCTGTGTGATTTAAAAAACAACAAAATAAACAAACAAACAAAAAACCCAAAACGTGGTTATGGAGCAATTATGCTTTCTTCCTAACCAAGAAAGATGCTATAATCACTCAGTCTCCAAGTGTGGTCTTATATCTAATTAGGATAGTAATTAGGCTCACTCCACCATGTTTTTGTAAAGGTTCTGGGGAAGGTTAAAAAAAAAAAGTCACAAGCTCCAAGGTGGTGTCTCTTCCATTGCTTCTGCCCTTTGGACACAGGTTCTTTTGCAGGTTTTGTTGTTTTAATCAAATAGCCCCGAGGCATACTGTCGTTGCTCTGCCGGACAAATTATTGAAAAACCCAGGAACCACAGTGATGGGGCAGTCAACTAACAGCCACTCTAGCTCCCACCGCCACTGGGCTTGTATCCCAGGCTCCCCGGTGTGGGGAGGAAGAAGCTATACTCTGGTGACATCAGTCCAGATAGGAGGAAGGAGCTTGGTTTGTTTCCCGGGAACTGGCAAGAATGGCGATGAGTTGGTCCGGTGAGTAATGTTCTAACAGGATGCAGGAGCCTCGGCTTGTTGGCCGCTCCCTGAGTACCTGTAAAGACCAACCGTGTACAGAGGAATGGTGTGCACTGTGGCATCGGGCATTTCAATCTCCTCTTTGGGAAAGAAGCCCAAGGAGACTATGCCTATGGTGCACATACAGACACTCAGGTAAACACTTACACATAAAACAAAGTGAAGAAATCTTTTAAAAGGAGACAAAAATCTAAGGAGACTACTTTCCAAACCTCACTGGTTCTCCATGAGCACAGGGTGATAAGCTTGAGTGAATGGAGCAGAATGCCCTCTGATTAACTGTGTTTCCCCACTCCCTCTGCTGATCAGGCAACAGGCTAGAAGTCAAGAATTAGGAATGATTTCAGAGATTTTTTTTTTTAAATCTAACCCATGTTTTTCTTTTGTGTATTTCTGAATTCTCTTCTGTTACAGGCTGTGAACTCAAAAAGCTAGTTCCTGCACACATCAACATTGGAGGGAAGTTGTAGTAACACCAGAATTGCTTTCTACCTTGGTCCCAGATCTCTGCTCAAAAGCCAGTGATCTATATGGAGTGGGCATAATTCTTCTAAAATAGAATTTTTTTTTGAGACAAGGTTTCACTATGTAAACCTGCCTGTCCTAGAACTCACTTTGTAGACCAGGCTGACCCTGAACTTACAGAGATCTGCCTGCCTCTGCCTCACAAGTGCTGGGATTAAAAGCGTGGGCTACCACACCAGGTTTAGAATTTTTTTTCTTTTTTAAAGCAAATACTCTACCACTGAGCTATCCCAGCCATTTGCAGTGCCCAGGATCAAACTCAAGACCTCCTGCACACAAGGAAAGCACCCTACCCACAGAGCTATAGTCATAGTCTCCAGCTCTTTTCCCTGTTTTATTCAGAGTATGATCTCACGAAGTTACCCAGGCAAGACTTGAACTCACAATCTTCCTCCCCTAGCCTTCTGAATAGCTGAGATTATAGGCTTGTGGCACCCAGCTCTGACTCAGACTAGAATTCCTAAAGAAATTCTCCTGGCTGGGGATAATTTTCCAAGGAAAATCTTAGCTGCAAAGCATAACGGTCACCACCATCGGTTGTCACTGATAATATTTCTGGAGCCGTCTTCTGAGTGATGCATCATGCTGAGCAATTACTTAAGAGGAATTACCTGTAACAACCAGGTGGAAGTCCATGGTCTCGGTTTTCAGGGATGAGCTAGCAACACAGCTGTAGATTCCGTTGTCAGATTTCTTGACTTTGGTGATGGACAACTGAAAGGATTCCCTTGTCTCTTGGATTTGGTGACGGCCTTTCTCTAAAATCAGGACGCTGTTGTTTATATGCCATGCCATTTGCGCTGGGGGGTTGGATTTCACGTTGCAAACCAACCTTACATCCTTGTCTTCCCCTATGGTTTGGAAGGCATCTCCATTTAGAAGAGGAGGGTCTGTAAGATTCAAGCATTGAAGGTTAGTTAGAAACAAGCAGTAGTTAGTTCTCTGTCAGCAAATGGAGATCTCCCTTCCATCTTTCTCAGAGTATATTCACCCCTTAGACAAAAAATGTACGGGCAAGCTATTGTGCGCTAGGTATAGAGCTAGTAACCGGGACATGAAAGTAAATGACAAGCATTCAGTTTCTAACTTCATAGAACTTCAAAGGTTGGAAAGATGACCATGAAGGGCTAGAGAGATGCTCAGCACTTAAGAGCACTAGCTGCTCTTCTAGAGGGCCCAGGTTCAATTCCCGTTGCTTCCATAGCAGCTCACAACTGTCTCTAACTCCAATTCCAGGGATCTGGTGGCTTCTTCTAGCTTCTGTGGGCACTGGGCACACACAGTAGACAGACAAGCATGCAGGTAAAATACTCATGCACATATAATAATAAAATAAAATGATTTCAATGTAGAGGTTTTTTCCTAAAAAAGATACACCTAAAGCTGTATATGATGAGGAACATAATATATACATAATAATAGCTGAGCATGGTATCGCATGCCTTTAATCCCAGCACTTGGGAGGCAGAGGCAGGCGGATCTCTGTAAGTTCAAGGCCAGCCTGGTCTACATAGAAAATTTCAGGCTGGCCAGGGCAACGTAGTGCAACCCTGTTTCAAAACCAGTCCTTGCTCTCTGAGCATATGTAGTAATCTGATTGATACAAGGGTTGGCTAACACAGTACAATACTGAAGACAGACATGGTAGCCAGCACTAATTCCATGGACGTCCTCTAGTGTGAATTTGTGACAGCTACTCAACTCTTCAAGTTTCAGTTTCCTCATTAAAAAAAAAAAACTTGGATGATATTACCTTCCTGTTCTGTGAAGATTAATTGAGACAATCCCTGCAAAGAGGTTGATATCATGCTGACTACTATTACGAATGTGGGGGTGGTTTGGAAAGCTGTTCACACCCTCAAGTTTTGCATTTTGTCTGACCACATTTGTCCAGGCCACAAATTTTCATTGGCTCCAGTGGCCCTCTAAAAAGAACGTCCTGCTTCAGGAAAGCCTTCTAAGTATGGTAAATCTTGCCTCTACGGAAGCTTAATAAATCCTCATGCCTCTTCTCTTTCATCCTCCACAGCAAGAATTGTAGCTGTGGAGAGCCGGACACATTCGTCTTCATCAGACGATTCCAACCCTCACCCACATCCAGGAGGAGAAATGACCAAGCCAGTTTCCCCTTCTTGTCTACGCCCCTTGTGGTTGTTGGTAGATGTTCCAGAAATTAACCAATGGTTAGAGTGGGCAGTAAGGAAGGAGGTAAACCTGGAGAAGGAGGGAAAAGGAGCTTGTATCATCTGCACACTGAATAATTAGACCCTGAGTGGGTTGTGTTATTAATAACTTTCTCAGAAGAATGACATTTTGTTGCTCTTTGGAATGAGCTTGAATTCTGTATCCATATCCAACAAGGGTGTTATGTGGTATTCAGACACACAGGAAGCTGCTGGAATAGAGAACAGAACTGCCAAACATAACGGTCCCACTTTTGGACACGTCCTATTAACCATTCCCTTTAATCATTTAACATTAATGAATGTTTAAGCACCAGGCCCTGCTGCTGATACAAATTAATGAATAAAAGGTGCAAATACCCAAATAGAAACATAGTTAAAAGGCATGGGCAGACATTTCACAGAGAAAAAACATGAAGAGTCAGTAAATAGAGGAAAGGGTGAATATCCTCATTTTTAGTTCAAAAAATGATCAAGCGAGGTACAGTGGCTGATTTTGAAAGACTGAGATAGAGCAACCACTTGAGCTCGTAAGTCTGAAGCTAGCCTGGGCAACATTGTGAGATGAGAGACATGCATGTGGGAGGGTGGAGAATTTCACTGTGACTGGCAGATACTTGGTGCTCCTGGGGAGATGCGGGAATAGGCATTCTGACGTTTCATATGGGAACATGAATTGGACAGTGTGGCCGAATCAAGATTGGGACCTCAACTGTCACTTAACACAATACAGACATCCAAGGTTGACTGGCAGTTTCTTTTCCCGCCACTCACAAGTAACATTGAGCACCACGGAGACGGACACCTGCTGATCGCTCTGCAGCTTGCAGGTAAAGCGGACTCCATCGTCGTTTTCGCTGATGGAAGAGACACAGACAGAGCTGCTGTTGATTTTGTTTCCAGTCTTCAAATCTACTCTTCCATCTTCTCGGTACCAGAGGAGTTCTTCATCTCTGGTGTGGTTTTGAACAGCACATTCTAGAGATGCTTGGCCACCAGATGTGGTGTCCAGGACATAGTTCTCAGTTTTACCATTCACAGTTAAAACAGAACCTGAGGATATATAAAAAAAACAAACAAACAAACAACTGTTAAGATAGGAAAATGTCTAACCTAGATGTCCACCAACAGAGGATTGGTTAAATGAATTATGTTACATCAATGCAATAAAATATACTCTCGACAATTAAAAACAATCATATAGATCTACTTGATTTTTTTTTTTTTTTTTTGGTTTTTCGAGACAGGGTTTCTCTGTGTAGCTTTGTGCCTTTCCTGGAACTCACTTGGTAGCCCAGGCTGGCCTCGAACTCACAGAGATCCGCCTGGCTCTGCCTCCCGAGTGCTGGGATTACAGGCGTGCGCCACCACCGCCCGGCATGGCCACCATATTTTGCTGCACATTGAAATCACCCAGAGATCTTTTACATCCTGGTGCTAGGCTCGTACCCTGACCATCTGATTGATTGGCAGGAGTACAACCTGGCTATTGGGGCTATTCAAAAGCTCCCTAGGTGGTTCAAATGTACAGTGAAGTTTAACAACCACCAAGCTAGAAACAGTGTGTACAAAACAATTCCAGAGTGATCTGATAGAAAAAATAATAATAAATGGGATGTTCACTAAGAAAAGTCTTAAGAAAATATCATATATTTATATAGACTAAAACTGGTAAACAGAGGTAAAAAGCAGAGAAATATCAGGTTTGATGTGGGTTTTTTTTGTTTGTTTGTTTGTTTGTTTGTTTTGAGGAGGGTGGGTAGAGTAAGAATGCAAGGACTTGAAAAAGATTAGCAAAATGGAAAAATATTTAAAACAAAAGTCCAAAGGTAGAATACAAATTCCACCTCTAATAACTATCACAAGCATCAAAATTGGCAAAGACTTACTTAAAAATACTTTTCTTGTTAGAGGACAGGAACATGGATGAATTTGTTCTTGCGTTTCTCATTTTTTTTTTTTTTTTGGTTTTTTCGAGACAGGGTTTCTCTGTGTAGCTTTATGCCTTTCCTGGAACTCACTTAGTAGTCCAGGCTGGCCTCGAACTCACAGAGATCCGCCTGGCTCTGCCTCCCGAGTGCTGGGATTACAGGCGTGCGCCACCACCGCCCGGCTGCGTTTCTCATGTTTTAATACTGGACAGTACAGTAAAATTAAAAAATGTTTAAATGACGATGATTTCTGAGGTAGACAAGATTTTGTAGGGTGCAAAATCAGGATCTGCAGCAGGTCTCTTTTGTTGTTTGTTTTTTGAGGCAGGGTCTCACTAGGTAGCCCTGGTTGTCTTGGAATTTGCTATGAAGACCAGAGCGGTCTCAAAGTCACAGAGATCCCCCTGCCTCTGCTTCCCAAATGCTGGGATTAAAAGCATTCACCACCACGCCCCGTAGGTTTTGGGTTCTGCTTTTTCGATCTGATTTTTATAAGTTTTTTTCATTGTATACTAATATATACCTGAATTTCAGTTCTTCTTTTCCTGGTTTAGAAGTTAGAGCTCTGGCTGCTGCTAGGCCATCCCCCCAAATATGTGTTAACATAGCCTCTAACTTGACTATAAGTGTGCCAGTACCTGCAACTGTACCCACTTCAGCAAAGGCCAGAGGACTCCAGGTGTCTCCCTCTGCTCTCTGCACCTTACTGCCTTGAGGCAGAGTCTCTCACTAAGGCAGAAGCCTTCCTCTGCTGGTCAGGAAGCTCTCAGTCTCCACCAGTCTCCACTCCCCAATGCTGAGCCTACAAGTGCACAGAGACCTGCCCAGCTTTTGCAATGTGTGCTGAAGATCCCGCTAAGCCAGCCACCCAGCCCCCTTGTTTTGGTTTCTGGTGTTTCACATGGAACCTGGAGGCTTTCAGCAATTAAGTATCCGCTTTACTACCAAGCCACAGCTACAGCCTTTGGCCTAATTTGTTTCTATCATGAATAAGTATTTTTAAAATCTGAGAGAGGAGAGAAGCCACTTTAAGGCAGAGATGGAGACAAAGATGTGGGCAATATTTTCCTAGAAGTGACGTGTCTAAATCGACAGAACATTATCTCTCTTGAAATTGGTACTAAAATATATTAAAATGTGAGAAAATTCTGACTACAGTTCTAGAGAGAATAGCACACTTCATCTTCTTATACAACCAGAGCCATAAAACAGTATTTTTTTTTTCACTTTTAAAAATGTTTTCTGAGCTGGGTGGTGGTGGTGCACTCCTTTAATTCCAGCACTTGGGAGGCAGAGCCAGGCGGATCTCTGTGAGTTCAAGGCCAGGCTGGTCTACAAAGCGAGATCCAGGACAGGCACCAAAACTACAGAGAGAAACCCTGTCTTGAAAAACCAAAAAAAAAAAAAAAAAAGAAAGAAAGAAAAAGAAAAAAATGTTTTCTGACTCCTATTGCCTGAACCATTGTATTGGCTAGCCATTCCAAAATGGAACTTAAGGTTGTTCCTGATGTCCATAGATTATTATTTGAACTAATTTTTTTAATCTAAAAAGAAGTCACAGAGAACATTTAACTTACTTGTCCTCCCTTGTGGCAAAGATAAAATCACCAGGAGAAGTTTGCATGCTTGCAGTGGCCAGATGATCTTCCACACCATCCTTAATGAATGCACGTTGGCTCTCCTGGAGGCAAAGAATGCAGTGGGTTCTGTACTTTGATCTACAATGAGTTTATGAACTTTCTTCCTATTAGGCCCTTAAAATAAAGTCCCAAGTGAGTCACCCCAGCTGTAACATACACTCCTAGTTTTTAATTAAACAATTCTGATTAAGTTCTTTACGCTTTTAAGACTTTTTTTTTTAATGGCAACAAGAAGAAAACTACAGTGACATAGACAAGTGATCAGATGGTCTTGAATAGGGAAAAAAAATGGACTGCCCTAGAAACAATGAGAAAACTGTCACTTTAACAGAAAGACAAATGAATTCTCTGTTCTCAGGTGGTCCCAACCGAGCGAAGTCATTCTTTTTGGAAAGTCTAACTTGTGTCACATTTGGAAAGCCGTTCTCCAATCAGAGAATTCTTTCAAAAGAAAAATCTTTGTCTTATGTGTTTGGGCATCTTGCCAGCATGTATGTCTGTGTACCACTTGTGAGCTTGGTATCCAAGGAGGCAGGGAGAAAGTGTTGGGTCCCCTGGATTGGAGTTACATATGGTTGTTAGCTGCAATGTCGGTCGGTGCTGAGAATCGAACCTAGATCCTCTGTATTAGCAGCAAGTGTTTTGACCATTAAGCCGTCTCTCCAGCCCCTCATGGAGAGTTCTTGAGATAACTACAGATTCAAAGGTGTCCACCTGTTGTAAACATGGCCTCTTGTCTTAATATTTCTTCCCCTTGGTCACATGTGGACTATCAAGAATGGATAGTTGAGGCTTCCTTTTCCAATCTTCTGCACATTGACGCTCCATCCTTCTAAGATATTTCAAGTCTGTCCGGGAAAAGCATGTATACACGATTTCCCTTAGAGCTAGGGGTAAGGAGTATGTATAGCTCAGTAGTAGAATATTTGCCTCAAGTGTGCAAAGTCCCAGGTTTGATGCCCAAAACTAGAACTACAGCAGATGGACAGACAGAAAAGAAAAGAGTACTACTCCACATATGGCAGAAATATATCTGAAATGACTTCTAGACACTGTTAAACACTTCATATATATTTGTTCAATCACAACTAAGCCCTACAACTACTTACTTGTTTTGTTTTAAAACAGAGTCTTCCTTCCTTTCTTCTTCTTTCCCTCCCTTCCTCCCTCCCTGCCTTTTTAAAGATGGGGCTTCTCTTTGTAGCCCTGGCTGTCCTGGAACTCCCTATGTAGACTAGGCTGTCCTTGAATTCACAGAAACCCACCTGCCTCACCGGACTTCACTTTTTATAAAAGACAAGCTTGTCGCTTACCTGCTGAGCTCTGAGCAGCTGACCTCCTCAGCTAACTCTTCCTCTGCCCAGGAGCCCTGAATTATTTCCCTGTTATGATCCTTTATAATGCTTGAATTTGAACACTTTATGACAGTGGGGTCAAGTAACTGAGATAAACTGGGTGCAAAGTCTGTTTCCCTTTCTGGATTCTTAGAGAAGACAGGAATTGGAAATGACATCTTCA
Source organism: Peromyscus eremicus (assembly GCF_949786415.1). NCBI lineage: Eukaryota > Metazoa > Chordata > Mammalia > Rodentia > Cricetidae > Peromyscus > Peromyscus eremicus. Next base: position 60,021,472 of record NC_081423.1, on the reverse strand, counting down.
CAAGACCTAAGCCTTTCTGTGTACTAGGTTACTGGGTGGGGCCAGATATTACTAACAGGGGCGTATTGTTCCAGGGAAGCCTGAACTTGTGCAAAAACCTATAGCACATCTCACCCGACACTGTCACCTCGACTGAGATGACTGAGCCTGACGATCTGATAGCTCGAGGACTGTGACCAGACAAGTCTCAGGAGAGGTTTGACTTTCACAATCACCGGAACACTTGAAGATTTCACATAACTTCATTCTGGAAAATTTTTTTTATCATCAGTAACCTGAGCCCAGTGCTGAAGCTGTACCAAGCGACAAGAGACAGTTTTAGCTCCTCGAGGCTCTCTCTGGATTGAGGAACCACTGCCCGATAACTTCAAGAATGAGCTAAACTGATTTTATTGATGAAAATACTTAAGTTAGACTCAAGAAATGGCTCAGTGGTTAAGGTACCAGCATGAGGACCTGAGTATAGATCTCCAGAGCCCACATGTTGTTGTTGTGTTGTGGGTTCATGGAAACAAGACACAGCGCACCTTTAGGATGTCTCTAGCCTTTCCAGCTGCAAGGAGACTGAGCATCTCTCAGGACTGAGACACTTTCCCTTAGCCAAGGGCATTTTTATTGTTCTCCAAATTAATTAAGCAAGTTGATTTCCATACCTTCAAAACAACCTGACTGGGCCTCCAAAGGGACAATGCCAAAGGCAAATACTCAATTAAGGAATATCACAGTTCGCCAGGGATTTTTCCCAAACAAGTTTTGCACAGGCTTTGCATCCTTGGGAAACTCTCAGACAAGATTCACATAGAGGGCAACAAGAGTAACTGAGAAACAAAGGTGGATTAAGGCTCGGTGCTGGCTCTCTGGAGCCAGGCCAGATATAACTCAGTGAGGATTCTCCCATCACCCACATAAAAGCCTGATACAGTAGCTGTAATCCCAGCACTCCTACAGTGAGATGGGAGGTGGAGATTGGGGGAAGAGACCAAAGGATCCCCAAAAGGCCATTGGCCAGTTAACTCCATATACAAGAGACCCTGTCTCAAACAAGGAGCAAGATGAGAACCGACACCCAGAGTTGTCCTCTGATTTCCACATGTGCATGGATGCTCATGCATGTGCGTGCACACAGCCCTCACCCCCCACACTTTATGGTAGTGTTACTAATGGACATTTTATCTGCCAAGTACTACTGTTTCCACTCATTAAAAAAAATAGAAGAATGTTTATGATTATCCATACCCCTCCCTTTTTCTGTTGCTGGGAATCAAACCCAGTCTTATATATATTAGGCAAGCACTCTACCACTGAGGTACACCCTCAACTCTCTCCATTTTTGTTTTGTGTTTATTTACTTATTTATTTTTAGGCAAGATCTCATATAGCCTAAGCTGGCTTTGAACTCACTATGTAGCCATGGCTACTATTACTCCTGATCCTCCTGCCTCTCCACTCCCAAATGTTATGATTACAGGTGTATACTACCACACTTGGCTCTTTGCATGTATTTTAACACATTGGGTAACCATACTAGAGATCTATTTCTTACTGACTGTGTGACTTTGAAAAGTTATCTAACCCCTAGGAGCCTTCAGTTCTTGATGAACACAATAGAATTAGTAATAGTATCCTCCCTACAGAGTCACTGTGAGGATTAAGTGAAATGGAGCATGTAAAGCTGCCTTACAGTAGGCTCTTCATAAGCTGTAATTATTATTGTTATGAAGATAGGCTGGTTGCGGCCCAGCCTTGCTCTAGCATTGTTCAAGTAAGGATCATCATCAAGAAGAGCTCCTGTTGGCTGGGTGCAACCCTCCCACCCCGAGCAGGCTTGTGGTATGCTTCTCAGCGGATACAAGAGCAGCGCGTTCTACTATTATCATTGAAAGATGAATTTAGCAGGGCTGGAGAAATGGTTAAGAGTGCTTGTTGTTCTCGCAGAGGACCTGAGTTTGGTTTCAAGCACCAATGTCTGGCTCACAACTGTCTATAGTTCTAGCTCCAAGGGATCTGATGCCCTCTTCTGGCTTCCACGGGTATCTGCACACACCCACTTACAGGCACAAATAACATTAAAAAAAAAAACATTTTTAAACGATTTATTCATTCTTATTTTATGTGCATTGGTGTTTTGCCATGAGTGTCAGATCCCCTGAACTGGAGTTACAGACAGCTGCCATGTGGGTGCTGGGAATTGAACCTGGGTCCTCTGGAAGAGCAGCTAGTGCTCTTAATCTCTGAGCCATCTCTCCAGCCTGACACAAATAACTTTTAAGAATGAATTTTGCAAAGGCCTGATGCCTTGGGTTTGGATCCCTCAAAGCAGGTCTTAGGATAAAGCTTTGAGTACAAACAGTTCCTCTAACAACCGTCTCAGGAGGCGTCACCAGTGAGACGGGAAAAGGAGAGAACTCCCAAAGGATGTGCTGGTGAGCCAGTGACCACTGTGGAGCCTTCAATGAGTTCTGTGCAATACAGCCCAGAGTCGGTTCACGCAGGGCAAGGAGCAATTAGCTGTCAGTGTCTTTCCATCTTTCGTCGAGAGCCAACGCCTCTCCGGCACTTCCAGCCTGCCTGGTGAGCCAACTTCAAGACACACAGGAAGTTACTCACTCTCTGGGAACTGTTTGTGGGCAACTTCTATGTAGGCCATGAGGATATGGGCAGGGCACTCGCAATTTCTGTACCTAGATATTAGATAATATTAGGAAACAATAGTTGATTATTCATAGGTGCGATAACAATGTTGCAGTTATGTGGAAGAATGCCCTAATTCTCAAGAGATGCCTGCAAACTATGTAGGGGTTAAGTGTCATGAGAATGACAACTAACTTTCAAATGAGTCAGCAAAAGCAGGACTGGGGATCTGGCTCAGTGAAAGAGTGGGTGCTTGCCATGTGCAAGGCTTTGGGTGAGATCTTCAGCAACACAAACAGCCAATCAACAGAATAAACACTGTAAATGTTAACTGATGTTTACTGAATCCAGCTAGGGGTTATATAGATCTTCCTTTTAACTGCTATCCTTTCAACTTCTGTGTATGTTTGACAGTTTTAATACTAAAATGTTGAAGCAGTGTATTAAACAAGTATTTATTGAGTATCTATTGTGTACTAAGTATTTGGAATGCCAGTTCCATCCAAGCCTATTATGATGGCTCTGTCCTGAACGGTGTCTTCTCAAGTCCCTCTACTGCCCTCTATGGAAAATTGTTGAAGTAAATCTACAAAGCTCTGATGTCTTCTAGTACTTCCCAATCTTCACAACATTAAGTGGGTACCCTAGAGGATGCTCTAATGAGCAGGACGACTCTCCCAACTCCAAGCTGGAAATGGCTCTAGTCATTCTAAAGAAACTCATAAGGAAGCTTGTGAACCCTGTAGAGTTTCAGGTGATGAGGAGGGATTTCCAACAAGAAAATGGTGGTACGGTAGTACCCTATTCAGAAAGTCAGGGAAGTGATGTGATTGCCCAAAGTCATAGAAATCCCTGGAACAGTCCCCCTCCTGGAACGGAGGGAAAGGAAAATCATCTTTCTGCTAACAATTAAGTCTAGAAGTTAACCTAAGCCTAAGGAATATGGCTGGTTGGACTATTAGTAAGTTCAGGACTTGGGTAGGGGCAAGTAACAGAATACCTCTTTTGCATACATGGGATCCTGGATTCTGTCACAAGCACAGAAAAAATATAGTTTATTACTCCACAGCTTTCACTTTAAAAGTTCTAAGAATAGTGACTCATATGTGCTCCACATTCCCCAGACCCAGGCCTTTCTGGAAAGATTCCAGAGAAGGAGTAAAGGACCAGGAAGTTGTGGCTTTCTGATTAAAGTGAGCATGAGAATTATGGGGTTGGGGTGGGCAGAAGTGTGCCTTATCAGTAGTAAAGTATGCACTTAGCACATGTGAGGCCCTCAGATTATCTTCAGTAATACACACACACACACATACACACACACTCACTCACACACACACACATCCCCTACATACACACATACTCTCTCACACACATATATATACCCCCCATACATAGTCTCCACATACACACACATATACCCCCATACACACACACACACACACACATATATATATATATACCCCCTACACATATATATACAACCCCCCCCACACATATATATCCCTCACATACACACACATACACCATCCCGTACACACATTACACCCACACTCATACATACCCATCACAAATGCTCACTCAGGAACATCTCTAGGCACCTTTCCTTCACCAGCTCTGAAGAGACTCAGAGTCTTACTTGAACAAGCCTCCCCAGCAGCTCTGACAGAGTGGCTTATGAGTCTCCTTGAGAGCCATGGACTATAGAACTAGGTCTAGATCAGGGTGGTAAAGTAAAAACCCTTACCCAGGGCTGGAGAGATGGCTCAGTGGCTAAGAGCACTGGCTGTTCTTCCAGAGGACCCGGGTTCAATTCCCAGCACCCATATGGCAGCTCACAATTGTCTGTAACTCCAGTTCCAGGGGATCTGACACCTTCACACCAATGCACATAAAATAAATTTAAATTATAAAAAAAAAAAACCCTTACCAAAGGGCAGAATCTAGCGCAGCATCCACTTCATAGCAAGGGCAAGAGCTGAAGGAAGGAAGGAAGGGACGGCAGGATGTTCATTCCAGCACAAGTTAGAGGTGCGTGTTAGGTTCCCAGCCCAGGAAGGGACTGCACTGTAGGTCCACAGCAACAGGGTCACAGGTCAGGTGGGTTGCCTAGACAAGTCACTAGGAACGCCACTGAGGGTTACATAATGACAGAAAAGCAAGGAATCTGGCCGTCATACCCTAGTGATCACAGAGCAGCTTTTGGATCAACACAGGGACCCAGGCTGTTGTCTTTTCTACCCAGAATCCAACAGTGCCCACTAAACTGCCTTCAGTTATTCACAGGCATGAGGTACATCTATCATCCCAGCTACTTGAGGCTGAGGCAGAAGAACCACAAGTTTGAGGCCAGCCTAGATTACATGGTGAGTTCAAGGCCAGCTTGGGCAGTTTAGCAAAGCCTGTCTGAAAATGAAAATGAAGGGCTGGGGATGTAAGTCAGTGGCAGAGTGCCTGCCTAGCATAGGCCCTGCTTCAATCCCCTGGGGGGAAAAAAAAAAGGCATAGGGCCTCCAGAATTTCTAGTTTAAGCAACTTCCCATTCCCTGTTATTAGGACTCCTCATCATAAAAAACTATAGCCCTTCAATCAAGACCTGAATTGCCACAGAACTGTAGCTCAGTGGTGTTAGAGGATGCTTAGCCTATGGGAGGCCCTTGGTTCAGGCTCTAGGACGAATAACCACCACCACCACCAAAAGCATAAAACAGAGAGACTCGAGGCTAGAGGAGGGCTCATCTGTCAAGAGCATTTTTTGCTTTCTCAGAAGACCCAGACTCAGTGCCCGGCACCCACGTGGTGGCTTCTAATTGTCTGTAACTCCAGTTCTAATGGATCCAGTGCCCTCTTTTGGCCTCAGTGGGCACCAGGCATGTACATGGTACACATACATACCTGCAGGCAAAACACTCATACTCATAAAATAAAAATAAATAAATCTTTAAGAAAAAAAAGACTCAAAAACCATGTCTAGGGTTTCCAGATTTAGCAAGTGAAAATATAGAACACACCCCCATTGAATTTAAATTTTAGGTTAAATGATACTTTTAAAATGCTGGTATGTCCAGTATAATGATTAATGAGGTAATTCATGACAGAGTCAACACTTGGTATACACTAATACTTAAACAAAAAAAAAAAGTCATGGTTTCTCTGAAATACAAACGTAGTTAGGCACCTTATCCTGTATCTGGCAAATTTACATCAGTTTAACCTTCACTTGTTTTTAAAAACAATTGTTTTTATTTTATATTTTATATGTAGGGGTATTTTGTCTGCATGTACGCCTATGCAGCACATGCGTACAGTGCCCAGGGAAGCCAGAAGAGGGTGTTGGATCCCCTGGCACTGGAGCTACACACAGTTACAAGCCACCATATGGGTTCTGTGTACGGAACGCTAATCCTCTGGGAGAGCAGCCAGTGCTCTTAACCGATGAGCCATTTTTCCGGGACTTCTTCACGTGTGCTTTTTTTTTTTTTTTTTTTTTTAAAGGTTTATTTATCCATTATGTATACAGTGTTCTGCCTGCATGTGTCCTTGCAGGCCAGAAGAGGGCACCAGATCTAATTGCAAGTGGTTGTGAGCCACCATGTGGTTGCTGGGAATTGAACTCAGGACCTCTGGAAGAGCAGTCAGTGCTCTTAACCACTGAGCCATCTCTCCAGCCCCCCACGTGTGCTTTTGAGACCCAGTCTCATGTGATACTCTCTCTTTAAAAAAATATTCGAGTCGGGCGGTGGTGGCGCACGCCTTTAATCCCAGCACTCGGGAGGCAGAGCCAGGCGGATCTCTGTGAGTTCGAGGCCAGCCTGGTCTACAGAGTGAGATCCAGGAAAGGCGCAAAGCTACACAGAGAAACCCTGTCTCGAAAAACAAAAAAAAAAAAAAAAAAAAAAAAAAAAACAAAAAACGCGAAATGCTTTTCAAATCTGTATGTCATCCTTGCACAGGCACCATGCTATCACTCAGGGTTTTTTGTACACACACTGCCAAAGCGAGCACCATTATAAACTTCTGATCCTTCTGCCTCCAGCTCCTAAGTGCTGGGGTTACAGGTGTGGGCTACCACGCCTGGTTTGTGCAGGGCTGGGGATCAAACCCCGGGTTAGGCAATTGCTTGGTCAGCTGAGCTCTGCCTTGTCTTTTAAGAGGTAAAGAGAGAGTGTAGGTAAGGAAAGGGACTTGTCTAAGGGGACACACCTCTTCAGTGACCAACTGGGGATCAGAATCCATTGAAAACTGCCCTCTGCACATGCTTTTCCAGATGTATTTAGTTTTTCTTTAATTAAAAAAAATACATTTATTTTTCTAGGGGGAGGGCATCTATGTGCCACCCCTCATGTGCGAAGGTGAGGTGTTCTCTCGTTGTCCCATGTGTGTCCTGGGGATTGAACTCGCGTCTTCTGGCTCGGTAGCAAGCACCTTTACATGCCGAGCCATCTTGATGTGACCTCTTAAACTTCTACAAACGGGCTTAGAACATTGGGGAAACTGCCAAATCTGTGTGGATGTGTGTGTGTGTGTGTGTACGTGTGTACATTTTCCTAGGGAGATGGTCTCTCATCCTGGGCTCTTACCCTCCACAGCCTACTTCTACTAAAAACCAAAACCAGTCCCCCCCCCCCCATCTATCCCTTCCTTCCTTCCTCAGCCTCTATAAATTTTGGATCTGAAGGAAGGACCGAGAACTGATTTTTACTGAGTACCAATCACGTGCTGACCCTTTCCTTACACCTGACACCTGCTCTTTCAGTCAACCTTTGCCTCCATTTAGAAGGCGCCCATGATAGTTACCATTTCCCACGGAAGGATGTTAGGCTTAATGGACCTTGGGTTAAAGATGGTAAAACTAAGACAGGGCGGCAGCTGTGCCTCAGTGACAGAGAGCTCGCCCAGTGCGCATAAAGTCCTGGGTTTTACTGGCAATATAAAAACAAAAATAAGACCAACAAACAAAAATACTAGTAACTCAGAAACCCAAGTGCAAATGTTCCCAGGATACATATGCCCTGTCCTCAAAGTAGATAGCACAGGAGTGACTGCGAAAATGATTTTAATCTTTTCTCTCTCTGTGTATGATATATATGTGTGTGAGTGCATATGTACGCACATGTGTGAAGGCCAGGTTTTAACATCAAACGTCTTCCTCTATCACTCTTCACCTGTATGTATGTATTTATTTATTTATTTTTAAAGATAAGGTCTCCCTATGTAGCCATGGCTGGCCTAGAACTCACTGTGTAATCCAGGCTGACCTCAAACTCATAGAAACCCACCTGCTTTGCACCCCCTCCCCCATACTGGGATCAAATGTGTGTCACTATGCCAAGCTTCACCCTCTTTTTTGAGACGGATTTTCTCACTAAATCTGGAGCTCACAATCTTGACTAGACTAGCTAGTCAAGGAGCCCCCAGATACGCCCCTCTCCCCACCCTACCCATCCCTTGGATGACAGGTGCACTCTTCACATCTGGTTTTGACCTGGGTACTGGGGATCTACACTTAGGTCCTCACACTTGTATATCTGTGGGGCGTTTACCCACCAACCCCACAGCTCCCCAGAGTTTTCTTGAGTGTGAGCAGCAGGAAATATTAGAAGGATTTAGATTGTGGAGATAAACAGATAGAAAATAAAGTATAGCCTCAAGAGGGCCTGGAACCTATTCCAACGAGCCCTGTCTCTGCCCCAGGGTACTTATAGAGATGCCAAGGGGTGGAGCAAAAGACCTCCTCCCCCAGCACAGCCAAGTGCAGACCATCTCAGACACCTGCACTCAGGCCCGTGGTCCAATCATCCTCTATGCGGACATGCTGGGTAAAGCCAAGAGGAACCTGAAAAAGGGCTCCCATATATATCAAGCACTGTATCCACTCCCGCATCTCCCTGGCCCCTTTATCTTATCTTTGACACAGGGTCTTACTATGTAGCTCAGGCTGGCCTCCCAGAATCTTACTATGTAGCTCAGGCTGGCCTCAAACTCTAAACCTGCTTTGGCCACCACATTCTTCCTTCACTTGAGGGGGGGGGATGGGGGGGCACTGTTTAGAGCCAAAGTGGGTGACCTTTGCGACTGACCACTAGAGGTCACTTCTCACCCACAATGGTTCTTCACAGGTCTCTGTTACTGGCAGGACTGGTCTATTTTGACCAAGCCGGGGAGAATAAAGTGAGTCCCTTAGAAGGAGGGGACAATGGATTCTATTGTCAGTCTTGATTGAAGTGGAAAGAGAGTTCTGAGACTTCCTTATCCAAAGCGGGAGAGGAAGAGGAGGTGGTGGCGGCACCCCCAGATGAGATGATCCGCTACCTGCGTCACCTGCAAACATTTGCTTTTTTTCTCGAACTGCCTAGTAAGATCCAATGGAGCTCCAGCTCCAGGCACCATAATGTGCACAGGCCCTTTCTAAAGGCCCGGATGGTGGGTCAATGAATGGTGGTAATTTGGTACTCTTTTCCTTAAAGGGGCCTCTCCATATAAGCAGCGAGCCCCGCGGGACCTGGCTTTAGCCCCGCTGGCTCCAGTACAGAGGATTTAATGAGAGAGGAAAAGGAGGCCAGGAGTTCAGAGCACCCGCCCCAAGACTAACCAGGGAGGGCTTGGGAGTAGGAGGGTTCATTCAAGGGCCAAAGACCCACGGCAGCCACTTAACTTCCAAGGGGTGATGGCTGGCAGTCAGAGGTGAGGGAGTCCTTCCTCCTGCCGGCCTAAAAGTTCCTGTGGCTGGCAGCAGTTTGCCTGCAGCATCCTGTTAGCTGCTTTCTGAATAAACAATGCTCTTGCCAACCATTGTGTCGATTTTGGAAGAAAAAACCCAACACCAAAAGGACAGTCCCAGAATTCCTGTGGTGTGGACTTTGCAAAGGCGTAAATGACAAGGAAACCACCTACTCGCAGTTCCGGAATACCTGTTTTATCAGTTCCTGATTAGAATCCGTTCACCTTACCCCACACCTGAGGTTACAAACAGCCCCAAATCCCACCCTCCCGGGAGTGGATTTGAAATCTGAGTTCACGAGCTTGGCTACCCTGCCAGTAATCTCCTTTTGCAAAACTTGTCATTTCAGAATCTGGTATACTGTGTAGTGGGCAAACGGACCTGGACCTGGTTCTGTGAGGAGTTCTCGGGGAAGAGGCAGTGGGGGCGGGGAAGGGCGTCGGTGTGGAGAGGCCAGAGGGGAAGGGCTAACATTCCTATGTAACAGCTGGACTGCTCCGCAGCTGGGACTCTGCATTGCCTTTGGTGTTTCCCTGGGCCAAGGATCATCCCGGCTTAGGAGATGACGTAATAGGAGGGGGTGCGAGGGTAAAGAGGATCAGAGAAGGAGAGGGTCCAGGGGCCAGCCCAGAGTCCTCCAAACGTTCTGGAAACCCCACCCTTCCTGACAGGGTGCTCTCTGCTTCTGCTTCAATAGCCACCTGTCTTCAGCTCTCTGCATCTTTACTTCCTTTGTCCCTGGGCCCTCAATGCTTTGTTTGCCTCTGGAGAGACCTAGGATGTCTGGGAAGCCAGCCACGGCTCTTGGTACAGGTCCATAACAAGATAGACAGTTCTGTTTGGAAGATGTGATGGGTTCTGGGATAAAAGTCCAAGCAATATCCACAAGGCTAGGGGCAGATGACTTGAGGAACCTAGGGCCTCTCTGGGTTTTAATGAACCACAGTGCTGGAACCTGGCTGGACCTAGCAGCCAACAGGCACCGCTGAGAACTGAAGGCTTCCCTCCCAGCTCCACACCCAGTGACTTTAATGGGGTAACTTGAAATTGGTCAAGGTGAAAGAATTTGTAATTGAAATTGGTAACCACTGCAAAGCCAGGCTCTCCTCTCCGGAGCTGTCAGACATTTACCAGAGCATCGCTGTGCCACCCCAGCACACGTGTATACCACCCGAACTGCCCAAAGCCTCTGTATTTGTCTGTGCATGGACTCACAGAGGAGCACCTGCTCACCTTCCGGGCAATCTTCCTTGTTCTGTTACGTAGGTATTTTAAGTGTTTTCCTATTAACTACATCCTGATTCCAGACAGTTATGTCTTTTCTTTCTTTTATAATACATAATTGCCTTTCACCTCATTTGGAGGCCCTTCTTGCCTTAGGGATTAAATGGTTTCTTGTGAAATCTTCTGTGGCAATAATCCAGCCAGGACAGCAAATTACCGTGTCTTTCCATGAGTGAGCAGTACAGACGCCATCAACAAGGGCACAGTACCATCCAGATGGAAGCTATGTCATGATTTGGTGTCTGTCTGGGCGCCTTTGCGATGGTAGAGAGATGAGAGATGAGATGGTAGATGAAGCACCACCTGGCTTCATCCCTGATGGTAGACACGTTGTCTACCAAGCTCCACCTGTGCCCTGACCAGTGTTCTTCCAAGAAGCTTGAAGTCCTTACAGAAGTCCCACAATGAACAACATCCTGTCCCTCTAGGACACTGGGGAAATTTTACATGAGCAGCTTTGTGTCAGATAGAAAGAAACAGGCAAAGAGAAGTCACCTGATCTTCTCAGGGCAGCCCAGATGATGGCTATCTCAGGGCATACTATGGGAAGATGTACAGGAGGGAGTGGTCACCCACATGCCCACTTGCTACCAAGTACTCTTATAATAAATGGTTTGAGGTGCTAGAGGTACTTGGTGGTAGAGTACTTGACTAGCATATGCAAGTCCTTAAGTTCAGTCATCAGTCACACACACACACACACACACACACACACACACACACACACACACACACGGCAGGTGGGGAGACACTAGGTATGATGGTATACCTCTGGGGGGCGCTGAGTGTGATGGCACACCTTTGTAAACCCCACACTTGGGAGGCTTAGGCAAGAGGACCTTATGTTCAAGCCAACCTGAGTAACAAAGTGAGACCCCCGTCTCAAAAAACTAGAAAAAACAAAAAAAACCCCATTATCAGCTCATAAAAGTTAATAACTGAAATTTTTAAAACTTTAAATCAAGGTGCACAGCAGGACTCATAAGGAAAAACAACCCCAGGCCGTGCTTCTGTCCCGTGGCTCCCCCTCTTCCAAACCTGTTCCCCAAGGCATCTCTTTTTAAGACTCCTAACTATTTGCTCTGGTAGTCACTGTCTTCAAGGTTTCTTACTGTAATAATGAGTACAGTGACTTGTTTTGTTTTCTTGGTGTACTCATGTCTAGAACAGTGTTTGGCACATGGTAAATATCTGTTGAAACCACATTGTCCCTCCCCTCTGGGCTGGGGTTTGAACCCAGTGCCCCTAAGCTACATTTCCAACCCTAATAACTTTTTAACTCGCTTGTATACTAACAACATTTCCTTTTTATATCCCCAACTGCTTCAAGGTTTTGCCAAGGTTTATTAGTTCTCTGTGATGTCCTTTATATCTTTGTTTCTTCTTCCAGAACTACAGATAATATCTCTGGACTCTCACGTAAAAATCTTGGCTTCTGAGCCAATCCGCCTGACTTGAGAGCCATACCTTTCCAATCTACACTGAATATCTCACACTGATCAATTCTGGGCCAGAGCTCCTCTGCATAATTAGGGGAAACATATTTTACATCGATAGGCAGTGGGAAATGGATTTTGGACTAGAGGCATTTTGAGGCTAGTGCATCCCAAGGAAGAACAGATGGAAGATAATAGAGGGAGACCTTCCTAGATTATTAGATTAAGGTTAAGTGTTAGGATTGGAGAGATAGCTCAGTGGTAGAGTGTTTCCCTAGCATTCATGAGGGCCTGGGTTCAGTTCTCAGCACTGCATTAAGTATAGTTCAGAGGCATTTGGAAATAAGTATATGTCCACATCCCAAGGCCTGGGAATGTAGTTCAGCAGCAGAGCGCATGCCAGGCATGCACAGTCCCCTTTTCTTTAAGGGTCAGGGAGATGGATCAGAGAGTGAGGGTACCTGTCACCAAGCCTGATGACCTGAGTTTGGTCCCTGAAACCCACATGGTAGAAGTTAAGGACAAACTCCTCTAACCTCTACCTTCCCACATAACACATGTGCAGCACACACACACACACACACACACACACACACACACACACGCACGCACTCACACACAGAGTTTTTAAACGTAATTTGAAAAAGCTCAGATTTTTGCTAACAGTCTCCTGTTACCTAAAGTGGACTCCTGACCTTTCTACAGCACAGAACTTGCTTTATACAGTAAGAATTCTTTGGGCCTAAGAAACTGATAGGCACCTTGGGCACACCTCTGCTATTGTTGGGTCCTGCAGATGCCATCTATGTGTCCTTGGCATGCCATGAAAAGGAGGGTGGGAGGTGAACATCGCCCTGGCATAAGCCTGAGTGTGGGTTAACACTGACAGCGGTGGATCAGAGGGGAGAAGAAATCAGGCAGGCCCTTTGTTTTCCAAGAGCCCCTGGTTAGCACTGTATGCACAAAGCAAACACTGTCCACCCTGATGCCTCAGTACAGACTTCTCGTCGGTAGCCTTTCTCCACCTACTCCCAGAAGTAGAAAAGCATCTCTTGTCTGTACTTCCTCATTCCCAGGCCCTCCCACTCTTTGTTCTTAAAGGTACACCCTGGCGCTGTGGGTCTCAGGCCTTTGGACTCAGGCAGCACTCGGAAAGATAGCAGAGGAGCAACAGCTTCCCATGGGGCTCCAAGCACCAGCCCTTCTTCTACCCAGCCTCATCCCTGTGGCTCAGGAGGGGCGTCCAGCTCTCTGCCAGTTTCCCCACACAGCCAGCCATCTGCACAGCTGGAGTTCTTACCCACTGCCAGCAGGACCCTGTCAAGGTTTGCTGTGCCTTTTGCTCACCATAGAGAGACAACACACCCACTAGAAGAACACTGTAGGAAGTAGAAGGACTGCTCAGGCTACGGCCTAGCTAGATTTAATTAGAATAAATGTAGCATTTGGACTTAAACAAAGAAAACCATCCCATTAATTGACATTATGTTCCACCGGGAATAACAGAATAATCTAAAAGTGACTTTAGAAATGAAACTTCATTTTCTATTGCATACTTGGCAAGCCCAGAGATAGCCCAAGACTGATATGGCAGCCTGGTCTCTGCCATGGGAAGAAAGGACAGTAGGGTAAGGTCTGACCCATCCAAGAGCCAGACCAGGTGTTCTCGTTTCCCTTTGTTTCTGTGATAAAACACCACTTAGAGAAGGAAAGAACTCATTTGGCTTACTCTTGGATCACAATCCATCAAGGGACAGCAGGACAAGAACTTGAAGCAGAAACCATAGAGGGGTACGGCTTACTGGCTGGCTCTCTGGGTGACTCATAGGCTCATGCTTAACTAGCGTTCTAGGGATGGTGCTGCCCACAGTGGACTAGGCCCTCCTGCATCAATCAATAATCAAGACAAGCCCTGTAGACATGCCCACAGGTCTATCTGACCTAGTTGAGCTTTCTTTCAGGACTCTAGGCTGTGTCAAGCTGACCAAGTGAACCCAGACATCAGCTGTGTAACTTTACTTTGGATTTTACACCTTCACTATCAAATATATATTTTTATGTACTTACCCAGTAAGTTTTGATATAACCTATTTTGCAATACAGGTTTGGATATTCCTAAGAAATTCTTTGGTTTATTCTCATCATCTCATAAAGTTTGTTGTGCCCATCAGTCCTGAAAGTAACAGGCTTGAGTCATGCCAGATGGGAAGACAGAGTTTGAAACAAACCGCTTGAGAGTGGAGAAATACAAATAGGCATTAAGAGTGTCAGTGATGGGGCTGGAGAAATGGCTCATTGGTTAAGAGCAACCACTGCTCCTTTAGAGGACTTAGGTTTCTTTCCCAGCACCCTCATGGCAGCTCAAAACCATCTGCAACTCCAGTTCCAGAGGATCCAGCGCCCTCTTCTGGTCTCCACAGGCACTGCACACACATGGTGCACAGACATACATGTAGGTAAAACACTCATACATACGAAAATTTTAAAAAGAACACCAATGATTGCTGTGTGTGGTGATGTACACTATTAGTCCCAGCACTCAGGAGGCAAAAGCAAGTGGATCTCTGTGAGTTCAAGACCAGCCTGCTCAACATAGTTAGTTAGTCCTAGGACATCCAGGGCTACAAAGTGAGACTCTGTCTCAAGCAAAAACAAAAACAAACAAAAAGAGTCAATGATTAAAATCATAGCCTTTTAAATTTTATTTATTATTTTGAGGTCCTGGGGATTAAACCTAGGGATTCACATCCTAGGCAAATGCTCTACCACTCAGCTATACCCCACCCCACCCCCACACACATATTTTTTACTTTTCATTTATTTATTGGCTTTTGAAACAGAGTCTTAGGTAGCCCAGGCTGGCTTCAGCATCATTATGTAATCAAAGATGGACTTGAACTTCTAATCCTCCAGCCTCCAACTCCTTAGTGTTATGTTACAGGCCTAGACCACTGCATCCAGTCCCAGCTTTTATTTTGGCACAGGCTGAACTCACTCTGTAGCCCAGGAGGACCTTTACTTGTGATCCTCTTGCATCAGCCACCCAGAGAGGATGTGATGACAGGCCAGGCTCACTCACTTCCTATATTTAAAAAGAATTTGTGGTAAATGCCCTGATAGCCACCAGGCCTCTTTTTAGAAAGTCTTGTGGCATCCCCAGGCACACATGTGGTCCACAGACATACATGCAGGCAAAACACTCATACACATACATTTAAAGAACAATAATAAAAAATAGTGAGGATTCCATAGGTATTATACTCAACATATATGTTTCTCACGAAACAGTTATTGTAGATGAAAAATACCTTCTCCCAGAGTACAAGTCTGCGATGATAGAATGAAAAAAAAAATGCCCTCACATACTTTCCCACACGTGGGTTGCACACATTTGCTAGAGACTGATCTCTGCTCAGTGTTAGCCCTTTCCTTCCCCTGTGGTAAGCAATGTCTCTAGGATGTACACATACTAGTAATTACTTTTCTGTGATATCATACAACATATATGTAGACTTCCTCTGTCTCCTGGTATACCAACTCCTAAAGCCTTGGGATCTTCAAAGTGATGAGCCTCATACACGCTAATATGATTATGGTGGTTGGCAGCCTCTGGATTCCTGCAGGATGATGGCTGGTCTGGACCAAGGCATGATTAGAGGATTGGGATTTATGAGCCATACTTCTCAATCTCCCAGCAGGGGACTAGGAGAGTGGCTGAAAGTTAAGTTGATCATCAGTGGGCAGTGTTTGACTCTATCAGCCTGGTATAATGATGCCTCCATAAAACCCCCAGCAGTCTGTTTGGAGAACTTCCGGGTAGCTGACCAACACAGGGATGCTGAGAGGTGGAGAGGGTATGGAGGCTCTGCATCCCTTCCTCTGTGCTTTACTTAACCCCCATCTTCATGTGATGCTATTTATCAGGAGCCTCTGATTTTCATTTTTGTTTTGTTTCATGGTGCTGGGGACTGAATCCAGACCTTTGTCATGCTAGGCAATCACTCTACCACTGAGTGCTGCCAGAAACCTTCCTAACATCTGTCACTGTTCTTATTATTTCTATGAACGCATGTCTGTGTGTGTGTCCGAACAGTTAGAGAGGACACTTTGCTGGAGATGGTCCTCTCCTACTCTGTGGGTCCTTGAGATTGAACTGGGCCACCTCAATGGCCCCTTCATTTTAATTTTATGTATTTATTTGCTTTACTAAGTATTTATGTTTATTAGTTTTAAATTATGTGTATATGTGTGCATCTGTGTATGAGTATGTGCATGTGAGTACAGGTGTAGTTCAGACTGGCATGGAACTCATTATGTAGCTCAAGCCAACCTCCAACTCATGGCAATGCTCCTGCCTTCCAAGTGCTGGGATTACGAACACAAGCCAACAAGTCACGGTCTCTGATAGGTACTTTTGTGGTGAACCAGTAATCCTAAATGTTTCCCTGAGTTCTATGAGCTACTCCAGAAGACTAACCAAAGTGGAGAATGAGGCTGTAAAGTCTGAAGTCAAAATAAATAAAACAGCCTGTGGCTGGAGACCAGAGCTGACATGGGGGAGGGTAGAAGAATGGGGAGCTGAGCCTGTGTGGTCTAACCAGGGTCAGCACACAACAGAATCAGAGAATGTCTGTTACAGGAAGGATCACTTGTTTGGTGTCTGTGAGAGAAAACCCAAATATTTGATCATACACGTCTTTCTTCTGTTGGCTGTTGAGTAAGAGTAGAGGAACTGGGTTTGTTTTTTCCTGAATGTTCTCTGATGCCTTCACTCTGTGTGCTGTCAAACTTATGCAACAGCTCAGACCGTCATAAAAGACTTCTGTTCGCTTTCTCATCGCACATGAGTCCTGTCAGCTTTGTGAACAGGCCTGTGCCATCTTAACAATGGACTGATTTACAGCCTTGTTTTGACTCAATAAATACAGACATCAGGGATGTTCCAGTGGTTTTGAGGTTTACTAAGTCCATTAGACATAAAAACTCATCAATTTGGAAAGCAAGATCTTGTTCTAGGAGGGAAAAAATACTTCCGCACGGGGCAAGTCTCTGTGATTTGTTTGAAAATGATGGTAAAACAAGAACAGACAACCCAATAGAAACAGCCATGGGTGGTATCTGGGGGACAGACAGCTCAGTAGAAAAACAAGTGCTCAGCTGTGTGAGACCTGGCCTCTGTCTTCAGCACAAAGATGAATAAATAAGAAGCAAAGGAGAGCCCAGCAGTGGTGGCGCACGCCTTTAATCACTCAGGAGGCAGAGGCAGGCGGACCTGAGTTCGAGGCCAGCCTGGTCTACAAAGTGAGTTCCAGCTAGGGCTGTTGCACAGAGAAACCCTGTCTCGAAAACACGCCCCCCCACACACACAAAAAAAAAAAGCAAAGGAAAAGAGAAAGATGGGTAGTGTTTTGCTCATACATAAACTAAAAATTAACAATATATTCAGAAATAGGGGTGAATAAATTGTGAACCCAGTGTATCTGTCAGGATTCTCCAGGGATACATAGAACCAAAAGTCTCACTCTATGTACCTGTCTATCTTTATCTGTCCATGATGAGACTTCTGGGATTGATTCCTAGCACCACGAAGGCCAAGGAGTCCCACCATCTGCCACCTGCAAGCTGAAACCCGGAAAAACGGGTGCTGTAACCATTCTGAGTCCAGAGGCCTGAAACAGGAGAGCCTGGTTTAAGCAAGGAGAAGGTAGATGGTACAGCCCAAACAGAGATGATGTGTGCTTTCACTGCCCTTTTGTTCCCTCTGTGGGTTGGAGGATGGTCACCTGGATGACGGTAGGGACTGGCAATGGCCGGTCTCTTTACTTGATCTACTGATCTTACCAGAAGAGCATCTCCTAGATACCCTCAAACAATGCTTTTCCAGCTCCGTGGGCATTGGCTCGCACAATAACAGTGATACAACACACAGTGAAACGCAACAGTGCAGTCATACAATCCTTCTATTATTTGGAATGTTTTTTTATTGTCTACTTTTGTAGAATAATCATATTTCCAGATACTTATACAGCATCACATTTCATTTTAACTAGCATTCTGTTTACTATTTGGCCCTAGAATGCTATTCTGGTGTGTGATTTTTGCATTATTAGTTATGATTTTATAAAAACTTGATATACAATTCATATAAAACTTGCCCTTTAAAATTACAGTTTTGTGGGGGTAGAGAGATGCCTCAGCGGTTAACAGCACTTGCTCTTGCAGAGGACTTGGGTTTGGTTCCCAGCACCCATGTTGAAGCTCACAACCATCCAGTTCCAGGGAATCTGATGCCCTCTTCTGACCTCTGTGGGTACCAGACACATACAGGGTGCACATGTGTGCTTGCAGGGAAACAACACATTTTTAGAAATTACAATTCTGTGCTGTTTAGTGTAGTCACAGAATTGTACAACTGTCACTGTTATCTAATTTCAGAACATTTTCACTGCCCCAAAAGAAATCCTCAGCAATCTCTCCCTATCCCCTGTTTTCCAGCCCCGGAAGCTGCTAGGTGACTTTCTGGCTCTGCAGTTGCTTGTCCTGCACATTTTAGATGAGCATAACCACACAAAATGGTGGTTTTTGTTTTCAGTGTTGTTTGTTTTGGTTTTTCGAGACACGGTTTCTCTGTATAGCTTTGGCGCCTGTCCTGGATCTCGCTCTGTAGACCAGGCTGGCCTCAAACTCACAGAGATCCACCTGGCTCTGACTCCAGAGTGCTGGGATTAAAGGCGTGTGCCACCACCGCCTGACTTTGTGTTCAGTTTTTAACTGACCTCTTTCTTTTATCATAAGTGTTGTTTTTAGATTTATTATTAATTATGGTGTATATGAATCTCTGTGTGTGTGCATGTGAGTGTGGGTATCCACAGAGGTCAGAAAAAGCCATCAGATTCCCTGGAGCTGGAGTGACAGGCAGTTGTGAGTCACCCAACATAGGAGCTGGGAACCCAACTCAGGTCTTCTGCAAGAAAAGCAAGTTCTCAGGACTGGAGAGATGGTTCAGCAGTTAGTTAAGAGCACTTGCTGCTTTTCCAAAGGACCTGGGTTCAATTCCCAGCACCCAAATGGTGGCTAACAATATCTGTAACTCCAGTTCCAGGGTATCTGATGCCCTCATCTAGGACCCCAGCCACCAGGCATGCACATGGTGCAGACATACACTCAGGCAAAACACCCATGCACCAGAATGAAAAATATTAATAATAAAAGAAAAGCAAGTTCTCTTAACTGCTGAGGCATCTTTACAGGCCAGCACGGTATCTATAAGACACCAGGGACTTCATTCTTTGTTATATTAAAATGTCATTCTATAGGTTTATTCACTCATCAATTCACAAACTTTGAGGTTGTTTCCAGCTATTGTGAACCATGCTGCCCAAACAGAAGTTTCAAGTGCACACGCTTTCATTTCCTTGGGGTACATATCTGTGAGTGTAATTACTAGTCAGATGGTAACTCTGGTTCACATTTTTAAGAACTAAACCTCAGTTTTCTAAAGTGGAACTATTTTTATCGAATCATCAGTCATGGAGAGTTGCAGTTTTTTCACCAACTTAACAGTCGAAAAGTGACATCTCAATATAAGTGTCTGTGTGGTGGTGGTGTGCGGACCCAGGGAGTTGTAATGGTTTTACTGAGTTATAGTTCACTAATGTACAGTTCACCCTGTAACAGTCACAGTTCAGTTTTTGTTTGGTTGTTTTTTTTTTTTTTCTACATTCACAAGTCATAGCAGCAATCACGACAATCAGCCTTTCAGCATTAACACTGCTAGTCTCAAGGTGGTTTTCATTTGCTTCTCTTTAGTGGGTAATAATACTGAACATCTTTTCATGGGCTTATTGGACATTTGTATATTATTTTTCTTTAGAGGAAAATATTTGTTAAAATCCTGTGCCTTCTTTTTAACTGGGCATTTAAATTGAGTCATAAGGATCTTTATGTATTCAAATTATAAGTCCCTTATCATATATGATGTACAAATATTTCCCATTAGTTTGTAGGTTGCTTTTTAATTTCTTTCTAGTGTTCTTTATGGAATAAACATTTTTAATTTTAAAGAAGTCTAAGCTGAGTAGAGGAGGGTGGTGTATGCCTGTAGTCTTTGTTAGGGAAACTGAGACACTTGAAGGCTAGGACATTAAAGCTGTCCATCAGAAGACTTAGGGTCTCCTTTGTAGCTCTGGCTGTTCTGGAATTAACTTTTAGGCCAGGCTGACCTCAAACTCACAGAGATCCGTCTGCCTCTGCCTCCTGAGTGCTGGGATTAATGACGTGCACCACCACATCCAGCTGACTTTTTAAAAGGGGAGTGGTGCTGGAGAGATAGCTCAGCGATTAAGAACACATACAGCTTCCAGAGGACCCACGTTCTCCTCCAGTACCTTGTCAGGTGGTTTATAACCACCTATAACTCCAGTTCCCAGGGCTCTGTTCTCTGCAAATACCTGCACTCATGCACCACCCCCACACATATGTACATATAATTTAAAATATAAAATAAAAACAGAGGGCTGGCAAGACATCTCAGTGGGTTAAGGTAATTGTGAGCCTGACAAGCCAAGTTGAATTGCTAGGATCCACACGGTGGGAGAAAAATTGTTTCTGACCTTCACACATGGGTGGTAGCATGTGAGTCCATCCTTAGACACACACATAAATGTTTTAAAAGGTTAGCTGCTGTTTTGCTTTCGTGGATTTGTATGCGTGTGGTGTGTGCTGTCACAGCACTCTGGTTGTGAGCGCAAGGCCATTCCCAGATTTTTATGTGGATTCTGGGATTCCAAACTGAGGTCCTAATGCTCGCACAGCAAGCAGTCTTATCACTGAGGTCTATCCCTCCCAACCCCTATTCTGTGTTTTAGTTTTCATTTTGAGAAAAGGTTCCATGTAGTCCAGGCTGACTTGCTATGTAGCTGAAGATGACCTTGAACTCCTGATCCCTCTACTTCCACTTCTCTAGGCCTTGATTACAGACATGTGAGAATATGCCTGGCTCTTTTTTGTTACTTGTGTTTTCTGATGACATACTAAGACATTATTCCCTTGTTCACTATCACAAAGATTTATTCCTATGTTTTCTTCTGAGAGTTTTATGGTTTTAGAACCATGATCCATTTAGCTGTATACAGCATGAGATGGTTCACATTCATTGTTTTGCAAGTTACCCATCCAATTGACCCAGCACCATTTGTTTAAAAGACAATTATTTCCCCCTGGTAGCTTTAACACCCTTGTTGGAAATCAGTTGACAAGAACTGGGAAGGCTTTCTGGACACCTGGTTCCATTCCATTAATATCTACCCATAGGCGATTGCTATTCTCTCCTCCAGAATTTAATGTATCCCATGCTGACCTCAAACTCACCATGTAGCCGAGGGTGACCTTAAACTTCTGATTCTCTGGCCTCCACCTCCTGAGTGATGGAATTAGATATGTGCACCACCATGGCCAGTTTATGGAGTACCGGGGAATTGAACTCTTAGTTGTCTACCGCTTTTTGATAGGGTTGACAGGTTTTTACATTTTCCAGAGAATTTTGGCTATTCTGAGTCTTGCATCTCTCTATAAATGTTAGAAGCAACTCACTAATTTCTGAAAGAAAAAAAAAGAGTAAGAAGATGAAAATGGAGCCGCCGCTGCCGCTGGCATCTTGATAGACACGCACTGGATATGTAGAAGTTTGGAGTTGTGCCATCTTGTCTTTTTTTAAATAATTTATTTTTATTTTATGTACATTGGTGTTTTGCCTGCATGTATGTCTGTGTGAGGGTGTCAGGTCCCCTGGAAGTGGAGTTGCAAACAGTTGTGAGCAGCCATGTGGTTGCTGGGGATTGAACCCAGGTCCTCTGGAAGAACAGTCAGTTCTCTTAACTGAAGAGCCATCTCTCCAGCCCCCAGAGCTGTGCCATCTTAATACTCTCTGGTCATCTGATCATGAGCACGGGAAGCCTTTCTGTTTATTTAGGTCCCAATTTCTTTCTCTTTTCTTTTCTTTTTTTTTTTTTTTAAGATTTATTTATTTATTTATTATGTATACAGTATTCTGCCTACACACCAGAAGAGGGCACCAGAACAAATTACAGATGGTTGTGAGCCACCATGTGGTTGCTGGGAATTGAATTCAGGACCTTGGGAAGAGCTGCCAGTGCTCTTAACCTCTGAGCCATCTCTCCAGCCCTAGGTCCCAATTTCTTTCAGTGAGAAAGCTTCTTCTCATAGCTTTTCAATGTAAACATCTTGTACTTCTTTTGTTAAACTTATTCCTAAACATCTTACTCTTTCTGATGCCATTATAAATGGCTTGTTTTCTTCATTTTCTCATCACACATACGTGTCAAGAGCACAGAAATACGTTGAAGCCAAGTGTGGTAGCATAGGCCCATAAT
The DNA here is from genome assembly GCF_949786415.1 of Peromyscus eremicus. Taxonomy (NCBI): domain Eukaryota; kingdom Metazoa; phylum Chordata; class Mammalia; order Rodentia; family Cricetidae; genus Peromyscus; species Peromyscus eremicus. Next base: position 59,999,012 of record NC_081423.1, on the reverse strand, counting down.
CCCAGCATTTTAGAAGCTAAAGCAGGAGGATTGATAGTTCAAAGCTAGCCTGGGCTACACAACAAGAGCGTGTCTCAAAAACATTAAAAAGTACAACTCATGTTCCTCTTGTTTTGTGCAGCCTTGCTGAACTTATTCTAGATTTTTGGTGGATACCTTGGGCTTGTCTATTTAGAGATCAGGTCATGTCATCTACAAAAAAAGGTAGTTGTACCTTTTTTCTTTTTTAGATGACTTTTATTAATTTCTTTTTCCTCATTTAATTACCCTGACTGATGGGTGTGTCACCACATCCTGCTTTAAAATATGGAGCGCTTCATGAATGTGCATGTCATTCTTGCACAGAGGCCATGCTAATTTCTGTACTGTTCCAATTTCAGTATCTGTGCTGCCAAAGGGAACACTTGTTCCTTATACTAGGGAAAAGACTTCAGTCTTTCACCATCAAGTACCATAGTAATATAGTTACAATGTTGTAATAAACCACTATCTAGGGATGGATTCTTTTAAGTGTTTGTTGTTCAATTTTATGGCACGGGTGCACTGTGTTCAGTGAACATGCAAAGTTTATCCTCACTTAGCCAAGGTTATTAGTCACAAGGAACGGAAACTGACCCTAGTTTATTTGTGCACAAAAAGAATTTACAAAAAGAGATACTGTTGATGAAGATGGAGAAGCAGGCTCTGAGAATGGGTAGAGCAGGAGGGCCCTTACAGCAACTAGGCAGCAGTCTAAATAAGGTCATAAACCGGAATCAGCCAGAAAGCTCTGCGATCTCTACTGCTTGGAAGAGGGGTGACAGTGACATTGGGCTATTACACAGTGACACTGGGCTATTATAGTGCAGAAACTGAAGTTGCCTCTGGGAATGGATGTTTCTGTCATCACGACTGCCAGTGGACACCATCATTAGTCCTTCTCTTTTTCTTCTTAATTGCTGTGAATTCGAAGTTGGAAGGGCTGAGGGTGTAGCTCAGTGGGCGAATGCTTGTCTGGGTTCCAATCCAGCACCGCCAATCACAACAGCAGAACAACAGATTGCTGTTCTGGAATTACAAGCACATATGCTGGCCTCCCTGTTGGCCGAACTCAGTAAGACCTTTCATGACTGTTGCATGGGAATGAAGGTTGGAATTTAGTAATGCACTTTGGGTGCATTTGGTGCTTGTAACTAAGAATATCCTTGTCAGCTATGATGGCAGTTAAAACCTATTTTTAAAAGTGAACTGAAATTAGAAGTGTGCATCTGAATTACCGCCTCACAAGTTGGTAAGCCGATATGTTTTGAAAATAACGGGTGTTTCTCAATTATTGAAGAACAAACAGTTTTGACCTCTAAAAACTCAAAAATGTAAATTAAAAACCAGGCTGGGGATATAGATCAGTGGTAGAATGCTAGCTTAGAATATTAGCGGCCTTGGGTTTACTCCTCAGTACCGGGCAGGGGGGATGTTCACTTTCTATTTCCTTTTTATTTCATATTAATATATACTTCTATTTTGTAATTATGTACATTTAGTTATCCAGGTACATGATTTAGAAATACATAGTATTTTTTTTTTTTTTTTTGGTTTTTTGAGACAGGGTTTCTCTGTGTAGCTTTGCGCCTTTCCTGGAACTCGCTTTGGAGACCAGGCTGGCCTTGAACTCACAGAGATCCGCCTGGCTCTGCCTCCCAAGTGCTGGGATTAAAGGCGTGCGCCACCACCGCCCGGCAATATATAGTATTTTAAATGTACGCATAATACTAGAGATTTATGCTCAATCATTTTTATGGATACACTGTGCTTCCCGGAGGGTTTGGCGACCCCTGCCTCAGAACAGCTCTGAGTCCATGTATGAGAGAAGCCAGAAGTCAGAATGAAGAGAACAAGGAGATAAAGAGCAGTCACCGTCTCAGCAAAGCAGTGTTCCAGGTCCACGGTCAGAGGCGGCTGAGGTCGGGCAGCAGCTGAGAAGGAACAAGTCCTGGGGATGCGGTAGAGCACAGACAACCAGCAGCACAGAGAGCTATGGAACGGTGCAGGATCATCACCTGGAAGGAGGAGAGGAGAAAGTATCAGGGAAAAAGCAACGAATTCTTCTGTAACTCTGTTGAACCAAAGTGCCTCTCGGGACATCCAGTGAAAGGGCCTGCAGTGTAGTTGAGAAAGAGAAACTGAGTGACAGCTGGCAAAATGACTTTTTAAAGAAATTTCCAAATCCATGTTTTACAGTTCTACAGTACGATACTGTAATGATGCTGTTGTGAACTATTGCTTTACCTAGGCAAAGATGTGTTACCTCTGTTCATGCTGCAGAATATTACTCTGTGTAAAAGTGTGTTACATTTGCTTATGCTGCATTGGTTTAACCATGTAAGGATGTGTTGAATTTGTTTTGCCTTGCCTGCCTAAGGCACCTGATTGGTCTAATAAAAAGCTGAATGGCCAATAGCTAGGCAGAAGAGGGATGGGTGGGGCTGGCGGGCAGAGAGAATAAGTAGGAGGAGGAATCTAGGCAAAGGAAGAAGAAAGCTGAAAAGAGGAGAACAAGGAGAAAGAGAGGGACACACGCAGGGCCGGAAACCCGTCAGACAGACTCACATGGAGACAGCGGGAAAGTAAGATATATATATAAAGGCAAAAAGCTCTGAGGCAAAATGTAGATAAAGAGAAACAGATTAAATAAGAGCTAAAATAAGGCTGAGCATTCATAACTAGTAAGTCTCCATGTCATGATTTGGGAGCTGTTTGGTGGCCTAAAAGAAAAAGCCTGGTACAAGATGCTATCATAGGAAACAACAAATTTGACTTCTTAAAACATGGGCACTCCTCTGGGCATGGTGGCACATGCCTTTAATCCCAGCACTTGGGAGGCAGAGGCAGGCAGATCTCTGAGTTTAAAGAGATCTTACTCTGGTCTACAGAGTAAGTTCTAGGATAGCCAGGGCTACACAGAGAAACCCTGTCTCAAAACAAACAAATAAAAAAATTTATTATAATGATTGTTTATTATAATTATTGGAAAATAAATGGGCTCTTGTGCCATTGCTACTCGGTTGAGGGTCCCATGATGCTCCATCCCACTGCCTCCTATGAGGAGGTAAATAGTCAATAGGCCCAATGAAAGGTCAGCAGCATGCTATCTCTATATAGCAAAACCTCTATAGAGAGGGTAGGCAGAACAATGACGCAAAGTCCCGAGCCACTGTTCCTTGGGGAATCACTCTGAAAGTCCATTGCCAGTCGCTCCAAGCAGGTGTCAAGTGACTGCAGATGTTTAAAACTAAAAAGATAATGAAGTCAATCCTCAGTAAGGTCTAAAAAAAGCACAGAAAGATCCCATCCCTTTATATCCATTGATTCCTCCACGCATCAATGTTGGATACAGTTGCATGGAACACAAGCACTAACTTAGTCAGCTCTCCACAATCTTCCATCATGCTCTCCAAGCCACCCATTTCTGTGTCCTGGAACTCTTCCATGGGACCTTCCTGTATTTCTCCTGCTCTGATGTACTCCATGAGGCTGGCTCAATGTGCTCGGCCCCTCCGAGGGTCAAGGAAGAGGTAGGCCCCACTGTCCCCCATGGTACCTACTGGTTTCCTGTGTCCAAGGGGTCCTGGGTTGGCATTGTGATTACACTCACAGCTGTTGACTCTCCATCCACACCTGGATGCTAAGGGAGACCCTGATTGGGCAAACCATCTCCAGCTCTAGCATCACCTTCTACAGGAAGGAAATGTTTCATAAAGATCCTGCCCCCACTAAGGTGTTCAGCACTGCCGCCAATGCTCCATACTAGTCTCGGGTCCTTGCTGAATCAGTTTCTTTCTTAGGTCTCCCATAAACACAGTCTGTGGGCATCAGATAACAATTTCTGCTTACCCAGTTCCCTCTGTAGTGCCTGCCTGGCTATTGCTTTCTAGTTCCTGATATTCACGGGCATTTCAGCTGGAGATAACCTTATGTCCCCAATGGCTCACATGAGCTGACATCAGAGTTTACCTAGTATTGCCTTAGATTGTGAAGCCTTTGTCTCAAGGAAGGATGTGTGATCTTACTGCTCAGCTTCTCTGCCTCTGCAGCACCTAACTGGTCATGTGTGCCTCCATGTCCCACAGCCTTGAAAGCCAGGTTACAAGGGGCTCCTTCATTGCTTGTTTCAAAGTCTTCCTTAGCTCCAACAGCTCTGATGCCAGATATTCTGGTTACCATGGTCTGCACCAGTGTGGGAGTCTGTGGAAGACCAGCTCTGACCTACTCCCACCTTTCAAAGGGTTCTTGGGTGGAGGAGAGAGGAATGAGGAAATATTAGGTAGAAAGTTAGAAAGAGACAATAAGAAAGAGATACGGGATAGCTTCAGGAGGGCCCTAGGTCAATATTCAGCCACCCAGAGGTTTATTCAAAAGGGCTTTTTATAACATGCCGAGGAGAGAGGCAAAAGACCTCCCCGTTGCAAGATCAAAGCATACCATACAGCCAAGTGTAGACCCTTCCAAACACTGGTAAACACGCCCCTGGCCAAATCATCTCATTATTCAGCCCTGCTGGGTAAAGCAAGCTCAGATTCTCTGACCCTGAGTAATTTGGGCCCCCACATACCAGACTATCTTTAAGACCTCCATTGGTGTGCTGGACCACAGATTTCCCCCTCTCTATATTAAAGGTCAGACCTGAGGTTCATCTTCTCTCACTTGTGGGTCACTCTCCCTTCCTCATTGCTGTCTGAATTGTCCCAAGGAGTCCACGTTTTGTGGTCCCAGAAGGGACTCTATATTATTGGTCTTATCTGGGCCCCTTCCCGTATTGGCCCCCTAGCGCCATGAAAAATGGCGGGCCAGCATCTCCATTTCTCTTTATCTTTTATCCAATTACCTGCTAAGTCTGAGGCCAATACTGAAGTCAGCACTTACATCCCTTTCTCACTGTAGTTCATCCCTTACACCTGCAGTCTCCCTCTGGGTAGTCACCTCTGCCTGGGATAGACCTCTTGATGTCCAGAGCAGCAGCCAGGCTGCCTCTGCAGCTCTTGCTGATACCTCCATCTTTGATGAGCCACTCCCAGGGCCTGTCACATCTGCTCTAGACCTTTAGCTGTTCTCAAAGTTTTCTCCATACTCCCAGTGTGGACCCTATCCAGCAAGTATGCCACCCCGTATCACCCAGACTACCACCAATACCCCATACCCTTACCCCCCCGCCGCCCAGTTGCCCTTACATTAGTTACACGTCTCACTATCTCCTGTACTTTTTATGCCTCTACCACTACCCCAACAAGCCCTATAGAGACAGACCACCATGTCAACATTTCCTCAAAATTAACTCCGCCCCCTTTATCAATGTCACTTCAGTTGTTTGTCTCATTTCCCACACCAGGGACACCAATGTTCTTCCCAAGCTCTTCTTCGGTTTTGTTGGGTCCTCCTACTAGCCACATGTCAAGTGTTGCTCAACTTCCTACCCATGGGGAGACAGAAAAAAAAAAACCCTACCCCTCTGCCTGAGGTACCCCTCTGCCTCTTTGCCTTTGCCTTTCCAATGGCAAACCCAGGCACACTTTCCCAAAGTTCACTCTGGGGAACCAAGGAGTTCATTGGGCTTACTTACAAAGCAGTGGGTGAGACATTACTTACAGGACTTTGGGTGCTCCGCCCCCGGAAAGGCCACACTAGAATGTCTTTATATGGCAGGGGAAATGGTGTTCCCACAGCTGCCTGGATGGAGTCCTCTCCCATAGTCCTGCGCCACTTACATCCTCTAGCCTCTCCCCCAAGACCCCATTCTGTGCAGAGAATTAGAGCTGAATTGCATACAGCTGGTTGATGGAGGCAGCTGGATACCCAGATGAGGGCCCCACGACCCGAACTGACTTCTCCAGTGAGGGAAGGTCAATAAGCTCAGCTGAGATGATATTTTGTGGGAATATCCAGCCTCCATCCCTGTGCTGGAGGGCTGCTTCAGTGCAAAAGGTAGGAGCCTGTGCAGGGTGAGGGATGTGAAGTGGGGTGGCGGCTCAGTGTGTATCGGAGTCTGAGTCAGATGAGGAAAGTGTCCGAACATGAAGGCGGTGCTGTCAGACCCCAGGCAGGGAGGTCATCCCCATGGGCACATTTCCTGGGCTGGAGCAACACAGTGTGAGAACAGTGACAACAGAGAAAATGAAGTCCTTGGAAAGGGCATTAAAAAAAAAGTTTCTTTTTGTTTCATTTTTATGGGCTGGGGTGGGGAATTGCACTTGACTAGACTGGGAGGCCCTAGGTCCAATCTCTAGCACTCCATTTTTTTTTAAAGTTTGTGCTATTTACTTGCCATTTTTCTTAAACTATGTGACTGATTTTTAAAATACACCATGGGCTGGGGATGTATCTTAGTTGGTAGAGTGCTTTCCTGTGTAAACCAGGTATGGTGGCACACAGACCTGCATTCCTAGCACTAGAGAGCCTGAGGCAGGAGGATCAGAAGTTCAAAGTCATCCACTACTACACAGTGAGTTCAAAGCCAGCCTGGGGTACATGATGTTCTTTCTCAAATAAAAAAAAGTCTTAACTCACCAGATATTTTTTTCCTCCTTGATATTACAGATAACTACCTGGGGAAAAAAAAACATTAAAACATACCTAAACTACTGTTTGATACACATATACAGAAATGCAAGGTATATCACATTATTTACATTAATTCCTTTCAACTATGTCTTGCTTTCCTAATACATAATTTTAGGTGTACCAGTTTGGAGATGTGTTATAAGCATTTAAAAACGACTACAAGTATACGGAAAGACAGACTGCACATGTAGAACCTGAGACCTGTCAGACCACCTCAGCTTGCCATGTCCAGTCTCCTTGTTCCTTTCCACCACTCATAGGCACACAGAGCTTAGGCACTGTGCCGACTTTCAGAATTTCATGCTTGAATGTAGGAGCCAACTTTTAAATTCATTTGATTTCACACTTTTTTTTTCTTTTCCTTTTTGTGGTAGAAGGCATCAAACCCAAGGCCTGTACATGCTAGACAAGCATTCTACCACTAAGCCACATCCCCAGCCCCCGCACTAGCTTCTCATGCTACCTTGACACATCCACACGGATGTAGCCTCGAGGCTGCATCAAACTTCGGGTTGCTTCATTTCCTGTCTTCTGAGAAGCCAAAGTCGCAAGAGCTATTGCTGGAGAGGCTGGTGCCGCATTAAAGGCACACACATTAGAATCTAGATGCAGGGTAGCCAGAAGTGCACTCATCTAAATGTATGAGGCAAGGATGACCTATTTCCCAGCTCTTACTCATCCTCTGGAAGGGAGGCCTCTCTGGCCTTCAGTCTTCCAGTAGCTGTCTGTAGGACAGTTTACACTACACACTTTCCTACTATACCTGAATGAAGCAGCTTCTAGGACAGGGCAGAAAAGATACATTGCATCAAAATAAAGTGCTATGGGCTCAGAGTTTTTAATTAGTGGTGGTACTATCAACTCACTTTGTATCTGTAGTGGTTCCAAACTCTAATTCAAACTAGAGCTGATTGGAAAGATTTTTTTTTTAATTAATAACCTATGATGAAACAAACAAACAAACCCAAAACAGTGTGATAACATAGGAGACTATATCCAGGTGTACTCACATATACATATATATGATGAGAATTTATTAGAATTAATGACAGACAGCAATCTAGCCAATCCAACAGTGGCTATCTATAAGAAGAAAGTCCAAGAATCAAGTAGTTGTTCAGTCCATGAGGCTGGGTGTCTCAGCTGCTCTTCAGGATACCCTGGAATCCCAAAGAAGTAGGCTCTAATGCCAGTCAAGGAATGGACTTGATAGCGAGGGCAGGAGCAAGCAGGCAAAGAGTGAAGCTTCCTTCTTCCATTTCCTTTATATAGGCTGCCTGCAGAAGATGGACCCCAGAATAGAGGTGAGTCTTCCTGCCTCAAAAGAACTGGATTGAAGACATGTCTTCTCACCTCAAAGATCCCAATTAGAAGTGAATCTTCCCACTTCAAATGATCCAAGTAAGCAAAATCCCTCACAGGTGTGCTCAGCCATTTTTGAGTCTTAGCTAATTCCAGATGTAGCCAAGTTGACAACCAAAATAGCTGTCACACTGGGTGTCATTGTTAGGAAAGGAGCTGTATTTATCGTGAGGCTATATTGTAGTCAGAAGTTTTCCTGTGTCCTGCTCAGTCCCACAGCCACTCGGACCCAAGAAACACACAGAGGCTTACATTACTTACAAACTGTATGGCCTAACGGCTCAGGCTTCTCACTAGCCAGCTCTTACAACTTAACTCAGCCCATTTCTAGTAATCTGTGCATTGCCACATGACTTCATGGCTTACCGGTACTTTCACATCTTGCTTCTCCTGGAGGCTGTTCCAGAGTCTGCCCCACTCTCCTTTCTTCTCCCTTCTCTCTCCAGCTCCAGTGTACCACCTAACCTTATTCTGCCTCACCATTGGCCAAATAGCTTTATTTATCAACCAATCAGAGCAATACCTATTCACAGTGTACAGAAAGACATCCCACAGCACTTGCCCTTTTTTGTCTAATCAAAAATGAAGGTTTTAACTTTAACATAGTAAAATTACATATAACAAAACAGTTATCAAACAAGAATTATAGTTATAATATCTAGTCTATTTGTATTTAGCAAAATTAAAGAAAATAATCTATCATCTATCTTATTTTTGTGAGTCTAAAGTTTCATATCTAATTTATCTTTTTTCATAACTAAGGAAGACTATAATTATAACTATCTACTCTTCAACTCCATCAAAGACCTGAGAAGGAAAATAATAATACCTGAGAAAATGGAAATGCAAGTAAGCAATTTCCAAAAATTCTTGTGAGAATAGACAGAGACAGCTGGCAGCCTGGACAGTCAACTAAAATTTCTCAGCATCATTGAGGCATCCAATTTGGCTACAGGCCTAGAATATCTGACAGATCATTTTCAGAAGCAGGAATTTTGAAAGACCATCTTACCCTGCCTTGGAAGAGTTCAGTAGTCGCTTTTCCTAGTGTCCTGCTCAATGTCTGGCTGTCTCCTCTGTGAAGTAGGAACCTGAAGGACCATCTCACCCTGTTTAGGCAAAGTTCAGTGGTCACTTTCCCGTGAGTCCTGCATGTCCAGTCTATATAACATACTGTTAAGCAGTCCAGGCAAGAGCAGTTTCTTGCCCAAATGGCCAGTTTTGCCAAGAAGAAGATACACTCCATATTGAGTGTCTTTGATGCCCATCCTCCTCTTTGAAGTAAATTGGTGCTGCCAGGAGCAGACATGTCTCACTGTCCAGAAAAGTCTGTTTTTAAAACATTTTAAATGCCATATTCTGTAAGTCTTTAAAGTGTTTGAAAATTACCTACCTAATTGAAATATATCTATGTATACCTAGAAAGCTTAACTAACATGACTATAAGTTTAATTATCACAGATGACTAATTATTAATCTGTATTTATTAATTATACATTACAATTTTAAATGAGTTGCATAAACATAACCCCTTAAACAAAAGTAGAAATATACATACAGTATAGCAAAATTAATTTTAAATTTGTATCAATAAACTAAAATCCATAGCAATGTAAAATTTTTCATACTAGTTGTTGTTTTTAAAAAAGTAGATTCAATAATCTACCCCTTTATCCTATCATTTCTATATCCTACATTTCTGTATTATATCCCCCTTTCTTCTTTTAGAAAGAGATTGACTACTACCAATAACAATTTGTAACCAAACTCCTAAACAAAGACAAACATCCATAATCCATTTTTTTGGGAAGAGGAATGTGGGCATAGTCTTCTAGGCTACTTCCTGCTGATTGGGGGTGCTGTTAATCTTATGGGGATTCTGAGAAAATTCAAGATAATGGTCAAGTCCTGGGAAGATTGTCTATAACCTTTGCTGATAGATACCATCTGTCAAGGTCCAGGAGGTCTCACTTGATCAAATCTGATTCATCTTAACCTGGAACAAATCCATAGCCTCTTGCTTCCTGTGGAAACAAAAGCAGAGCCTCCTTTCCAAAGCAACATATCCTTAGACCCAAATTTTGAAGTCAAAATATCTTTAATATATATGTTTAACTCATCAGCCTTTATAATCAAATGTCTCTCTCCAGTTAAAAATCCCCAAAACAATATAATAATATGCAGTATCCAGATTCTTTGTGTAATTTCCATCCTTATGTGGCTTAACTTTTATATTCTTCTTATTTTCTCTTTAAACACTTTATTTTTTAAAACTATTTCTTTATATAACTGTCTATATTCATTTTTCTCTCTCTTCCAAGCCTATGTATATTTTAACACACACTGTAAACCATTTAAAGTTTTATTCCATCTGAATCTGCCTTATTGTGAATCTATAATCCTTTTCTGGCCAGGAGAGATTTTAAACTGTTAATCTGTGTGGATGGGACAAAAGCTGCAGCCCTAGCTGCTGACTCTGCCCCCCTCATTTTTCCAACATGGTGGAGGTACGTTAACGGCCAGCTCTGAGAGCTGTGAACACCACTGATTCTGGGAAGCAGTGGGTCTATGCCTTCATCCAGTACTGTGTATGTAGCCCAAAAACCTTTTTTTTTTTTTTTTTTTTTTTTTGTCTGTACTAGCAAAAGCTAAATCCACCATGCAGTGTGCTGCACGGCTTGGAGATATCTCTGTGTACCATGGCAGGAATCCACCATGCTGTAGGTCAAGCCCACATGCTGTGAACCCACCATACTGTAGCTCAAGTCCACACACCGTGGCATCTCTGTATCATAGCTTGCCTGAGAGACACAACTAGGAAGCTCTTTTTAGCTCCATTTTAGAATCTTTTTAAAAAAGCTTTCTCGGGTTTTGGGTGGAAATTCTTGCTACCACATTGAGTGCCAAAATGTAGTCAGAATTTTCCTTTTGTTCTGCTCAGTCCCATAGCCACTCGAACCCAAGAAACACACAGAGCTTACATTACTTACAAACTGTATGGCCTAACGGCTCAGGCTTCTCACTAGCCAGCTCTTACAACTTAACTCAGCCCATTTCTATTAATCTATGCATTGCTACATGGCTTCATGGCTTACCGGTACTTTCACATCTTGCTTCTCCTGGAGGCTGTTCCAGCGTCTACCCCAACTCTTTCTTCTCCCTTCTCTCTCCAGCTCCAATGTACCACCTAACCTTATTCTGCCTCACCATTGGCCAAACAGCTTTATTTATCAACCATTCAGAGCAACACCTATTCACAGTGTACAGAAAGACATCCCACAGCACTATGTTCTTTGTATGTTTATTAGTATAAAAAACATCCCTTGTGCAATGAAATATAAGTAGTGGACACTAGAAGGGTTACTTCTGGGGTCCTCATCCAGCAAAATGCGAAACAGGCAACCTCACCTTTGTCCTGTGCAACTGCTTCTTAGTACTTTTTCCAATGTGGTTAAAAAAAAATACACACAATTTAGAATTTACCTTTTCAACCATGTTGAACTATATGTGATGTTAAGTATGTGTACATGGTTGCGCAAGCTTCCCGACCACTTGTCTCCCAAATTCTTACCGTCTTGCCAAATTCAAAGTCTCTGCCTACCAAACGTCTCCCTACTCCTCCATGTCTCCAGCCCCTGCCACTATCATTTGACTCTCCATCTCTATGGATTTAACTATTCCAAATGTGTGCCATGTTTTTGGGTATGCCTGGATTATTTTACTTAGAGTAACACCCTCCAGGTTCATCCCTGTTGGGATGTATGTTAGAACTGCCTTCTTTTTTAGGGCTAATACCTCAGTGTCTGTATCTAACACATCTTGTTTATCCATGCATCTGTTGATAGTTGTGTTACCTCCATCTTTCCACCATCGAGAATAATCATGCTATAAACACAGATGCACGAATATCCTTTTTTAAGACTGAACAATAATTTATACACAATCAAATGTATGGATTTATTTCTTCTTGTTTCTAATTTGTTTGAAACAAAGTTTTAGATGGCCAAGGCTGGACTTGAACTCCTGATCCTCCTGCCTCCACTTTTCCAGTGCTTAGATGACAGGCCTGTGTTGCCATGCCCAACTAAAACACATGAGCAGTTTGATGAGCTTTAACACACATATTTTGATCAGTTTAACTGTCACCCAGATTGCAATACAAAATATCTAAATTATCCTAGGAGGCTCCCTTGTGCCTCTTTAAATCAATATTCTCTCCCAAACAACCACTGTTCTGACTTTTATCACCGTTGGTTAGTTATCTTGATAACTTGATACAAATGGAATTATAACAGCATGGAAGTACTTGCTTGTGTCTGGCTTCTTGGACTCTTCCATGTTTTTCGGATTCAGCTACATGGTTTTAATTTATTCCTCTTTATTGTACACCATTTTTAAAACTCAGAATCATTTTGCTGGCATCCAGGTTAAGAATAAGAATAAACTATACACTGGGCGGTGGTGGCGCATGCCTTTAATCCCAGCACTTGGGAGGCAGAGCCAGGAGGATCTCTGTGAGTTTGAGGCCAGCCTGGTCTACAGAGTGAGATCCAGGACAGGCACCAAAACTACACAGGAAAACCCTGTCTCAAACCGCCCCCCCAAAAAAGAATACACTATATGAATTCTGTGTGTGCGTGTGTGTGTGTATGTGTGTGTGTGTGTGTGTGTGTGTATTGCTGCTGATTGAACCTAAGCACATGCTCTACCACTGAGCTACATCCCCAGACATTCATGTAGATCTTTTTTAGATGTATTTATTTTATTTTCTGTGTATGAATGTTTTGCCTGTGTGTATGTATGTGTACCGTGTGTGTGCCTCATGCCAGTGGAAGTTGGAAGAGGGCCTAGTTTTTTTTAATATAATTTATTTATTTTTATTTTATGTACATTGGTGTTTTGCCTGCATGTATGTCTGTGTGAGGGTGTCAGATCCCCTGAAACAGGAGTTACAGACAGGTGTAAGCTGCCATGTGGGTGCTGGGAATTGAACCTGGGTACTCTGGAAGAGCAGTCAGTGCTCTTAACTGCTAAGCCATCTCTCCAGCCCCTAAAGCAGTTTTTTATAATATTTATTTTATTAATTTTAAATTATGTGTGTGCACATACGTGTACATGCCCTTGAAGTCAAAGGCATTGGATTCCCTGGAGTTGGAGTTACAGGCAGTTGTGAGTCCCTTGACATGGATGCTGGGAACTGCATTTGGGACTTTGCAACAACACTACATTCTCAAAGTCAAAGTTCAAAGTAGTACATGCAACAACCATGAGGTCTTCTCTCCAGCCACCTCTTTTTTTGAGAAAGAGGATCTCAGATAGTCAAGGCTAGCCCTAAACTCATTATGTAGTCAAGGATGACCTTGAACTTCTGATCCTCCTGCTTTTACACCCTAAATTCTAAGGTTACCACCATTTACCACTGTGCCTGGATTTAAGCAGTACTGGGGTTCAAATTCAGGGTTTCACGTATGCTACACAAGCACCCCATCAACTGAGCTACATCCCCAAGCACCCCATCAACTGAGCTACATCCTCAAGCACTCCAAAAGGTTTTTGCTTTTTTCCTTTATTCCCTTCTCTCCCAACTATGCATGAGAGTCTCATTTTTTTTCCAGAGTTCACAATTTGGTATTATCAGTTTTTAGAATTTTAACCATTCTAGGGTGTGTGTGTGTGTGTGTGTGTGTGTGTGTGTGTGTGTGTGTGGTGTTACTTCTGTGCAAATTTTTATTGGTTCCCCCAATCAATTACAAAAAAAAAATCTAGTGGATTTGCTGGAAAGAATTCTGTTGGGGAATATTATTTTAAAGTGTGCTGCATTTTTTCCTACTGCTATTGTTAACAATTCACACATGTGTTTGATTAAATAAAATTAACCTGCGAGCAGGAGGCTGAGTCAGCAAGTAGCTGACAGGAAGTGGTAAGGAGCAACTACGTGTAGCAAGGGTTTTTATGTGGGGGCTGAGAGAAGGACTCTGGGGTTTTTGGAAGACGCCAGCAAAGGGATGTTAGGTACTTGCTATTCAACCTCTCTGAAAGAGGAGAATTCCACCTAAACCGTTGAATGGTGAGTTCTTCAGATTTATATAGTTTCCCTTAGTAGCTTTGAATGTCTATTATTGGTCATCCTTTAAGGGAGAAAACAAGAATGACAGAAATGTTCGTCTTTAATTAATAAAAAATCTCAATTTCACAGCATAGAAAGAAGTTATGTAATTTTAGCATACAGGTAAGTGTCCATGTCATCCTGAACACAGCACTTTATCTAGAATGCTTTTGCTGGAAGGGACACCCTCATTTTACAGTGCTGAAAGCCTCCAAGGCTCTAATTCATCTGACCTGTGTTTTCTTTACTTCCATATGCCCACATAGAGACTGTGCTTAATCCAGATCTGTTGGGTGAGCTACTCTGTGGCTGGGAGAGCTTATAGACCATAACTAAGGAGCAAGAAAATAATAAAGACAAGATCTGGGGACCAGGGTAGGAAGCAACATTGGAGGCTTAGCCGGAACATCAGCTGCCCTTGGAAATTTGCTACAATTTCCGCCAATCTTGTCTTATCTTTGGTTGCACCAGTTTCCCTAATTTTTATCTGGATTTTATCTGTTCTTTCCTCTCTCTGAGGATTTCCAATGCATAATGAGCAATGAGGTAGTAATTCTTTCCTACGAGGTACTTTCGCAAGCTTTCTGCTCTGCTCTGTGAGCGGGGTCTCCTCGGGTGCTCTGGCTCTCTGGTGCAGGCTTGTGGTATGTGGGTAGCTGCTTTCTCCAGGGCTCTAAGCATCACTTTTCTTCCCGACCTGTGACAGAGAGGTGGCTGCAGATTGTCCCCAGAAATAGCATCAATTTCTTCACCTTCTGGTGCTTCAGCTTGTCCTCTTGGGACACAATCCAGCTGGCTGGGTGTGAATGGGCTTTATGCCGACTGAGTCTCAGCAAGCATTTTCATTAAAGTTGGAGGTGGGTATTGTTGCCTGCCTGGATATCATTTAGTAACTGAACTTTTTATTTACTTATTTTTATTTTTTGGTGTGTGTGGTTAAAGGGTTGTGAGTTGTACTCTGGGCTCTATCTGCAAGAGAACAGTTCTGATTTCTTGTCATTTTTCATTAATTGGAAAAGGTCTTTGACTCTGGGTATGATTTTTTTTTTTTTTAATATCTAGGCAAGAGAACAAACACTTGGGAGCATTTGAATTTGTTGCCAGAATCTAGGGCCAGTCTCTGGCAAACCTATAAAATGAGTATAAGATACAACTGAAGTTATAACACAGTTGCATTGAGTCCTAACAGCAAAGTCACATATAAAAGAAATCCAGATCCACTCCTATAAAAACTGTAAAAACTAACTGGTGAATATTCACTGTAGCTACCTCGGGGATATCAAGAAGGAAGCTCTAGGGCCCATGAGATGGTTCAGTGGATAAAGCCACCACGCCAGCTATGTCAGCCATTTTAAAGAGCATGTTCCAACGGCATTTGGTATGCTCATGACTGGCTCTGTTGAGTTCTGTAAAGTTTTATAATCCGAAAAGGAAAACTTACTTAGCAGTGTCCCTTTATCTCTGGCTTCATTTTCAATAGTTTCAGTTACCATAGTGAAGCAAGATACAAAAATATGAGATGGAAAATTCTAGAAATAAGCCATTCAAATGTTTTAAATCGCATACCATCCTGAGAAATATAATAGAATCCTACACTGTCCTGCTCTGACCAGTGTGGAACATGAATTATCCTTTGTCCAGTTTCTACATTGTATATGCTACCCTCTTATGAGTCAGTTGATGGTCACCTGGGTTATCAGCTCCACTGTTACAGTGTTTGGGGCCAATTAACTTTTATTTTGTTTAGGAGTGGTCTCAGAGCATGAAAGTAGGGACACTGGCAAAATACTTTAGTGAGGGAAGGAGAAAACAAAAAAAAAAAAAAAAACCATCCAAATGCTAGTCTGGGGAGATGGCTCAGTGATAAAGTGCTTGTCATGTAAACAAGAGAACCTGAGTTCAGATGCCCAGCACCCTCGTAAGAGCTGAGTACAGCGGCATACATCGATAACTCTAGTGTTGAAAGAAGCTGAGAGAACCTGAGTTCAGATCCCCAGCACCCTCGTAAGAGCTGAGTACAGCGGCATACATCGATAACTCTAGTGTTGGAAGAAGCTGAGACCGGGACCCTGGAGCTCCTATGGTTTTAGGCACCTACCGGGAGTCTCAGGATCTCTCTCTCAAGAACAAGGAGGACTACTGAAGCGTTGAGCTGTCAGTCTCGCCACTGAACCTGGTTTTGTTTGTAATTACATTGGTTAAATTCTAACGGATAATTAGGATGAGCACCCATCACTTGACAGTAATCTCTCTCGCCCCCCTCTCCCCGCCCACTCCCGGAGCTGAGGACCAAACTCAGGGACTTGGCGCTTGCTAGGCCACTACCACTGAGCTAAATCCTCTAACCACAAATTTTTGCCCCCCCCCCCCAGTAATCTAGTCTTCCCTGGGGCTTTTCTACATAGAGCGCCACTCTTTTCCTAGACCATAGGCAGCCAAGCCAATGATCTACTTTAGAAATGTCAGACAATTTCTGCTTGCCCCAGCCACGTAAGTAGCCCCTGACAACTAAAGTCTTTTCATTTTAGTATCTTACCTTGTTCTGTGCTCTCTGCATGCAGTCTACTTTCAGGGCTCTAGCTCCTATGCAGTCTGTTACATCTTCTCTGGGGCCAGAGGACTTTGAGGAATGCTGTCTTCAAAGCGTTAACAGCCAGATTTCTTCATCAGAAGCAGCCGCAACTACTTGCAAGCACCCGACAAAGATCTAGCCTGTTGATGCGCAGGCGTGGAGGCATGGAAGGAGGACGGGAAGGGTCCTGAGATCTTCACCTGAGATTCAGGACTCCCTGCGGCTTCTCCTGCTCAGGTGCAGGTAATTCTGCCCCTGCTGCACGTGGCCTCATGGTCTCAGAGGTGCTCATGTATTCTAAGCATGGAAGGTTACCTGAAAGAGGGACTCCATCTACACAGCTCTGGGGAAGTCATTATCCACGCGGGCTGAGACTTGGTGGTATAACTATTTTAAGCTCACCACGGATTCTGTCAGTAACTACTCACCCATGCTCTGTAATTAAGCCCAACAAACTAACTGTTTCACCAAGCTAGACTTAGGTGGACTCTTTATTCCCATCTATTGTTGGTGCCCGATATGGGGTCAGCAGCCGTTTGTTCAAACTGCCCCATGGAAAGGTCACACACAACACCCCATCCCTACATATCAGCAGTCACATTCTCAAGCCCCTTGGAGTATTTGCTTTTTTTTTTCAATATTTTTATAATTATTTATTTTATTGTATTGTGTGCATGCTTTGCCTGCATGCATGCATGTGCATCATGTGCTTGCTTGTTGCCCTTGGAGGTCAGAAGAGGATGTCAAACCCCTTGGAGCAGCAATTATAGACAGTTGTGAGCTGCATGTGGGTACTGGGAATTGAACTTCAAGAGTAGCAGGTGTTCTGACTGCTGAGCCATCTCTCCAGCTCATTTCCTTTTTTCCCCCCAAAGTAATATTCCTGTTGATTCTTTGGGAATTTCATATCATGCACCCCGGTCACACTCATTTCCCAGTCTTTCCACATCCATCTCCCCTCCTTTGTGGCCACCCCACCCCACCCCCCACCCCCCCGCAAAATAGGAAAATAATAATAAGAAAACAAGTCCAATTTGTTTTATGGTTTTTTGAGACAGGGTTTCTCTATGTAGTTTTGGTGCCTGTCCTAGATCTCGCTCTGTAGTCCAGGCTGACTTCAAACTCACAGAGATCCGCCTGGCTCTGCCTCCCGAGTGCTGGGATTAGAGGCGTGTGCCACCACGCCCCGCTAACGAGTACAATTTGTATCATCCATATACTTACTGCAGCATAGTCAAACTCTCAGTGGCCTGCCACCGGAAGCCATTAGTTGTGGAGAGCTATACCTCAGCACCCTCATCACACTTTTAAAGCGTTCTCTTCAATGCCTTCTCATTTGCGTTTTTTTTTTTTTTTTAATGGAAGAAAAGCTTTGGAATGCTGGAGTCCTTTCCTAATGGTGCATTTTAGGCACTAGACAGATGCGGCGAGGAAAGGGTGCTTTGGGGAAACAAAGGATCCTGTTTCTACTCCTTACCTTGAGGAAGTAATGCATATGCTTTACAAAAGGGGTGGTGCTTGAAGTCCCCAGAGAAGCTGACAAACGTGATCCTAAGTGCCCCCACCTGTACTCTCTCCTGGAAAATGAGACTAATCCAGCCCTCCAAGGGTTGTGTTTCAATAAGGTGCAGCCCTAAGAAACTAGTTCTGGGGGAAAATGCATTCAGTCTGAGGATAATGGCGAGCTGAGGCGTGCCTCTGACAGAGCACTTGCCTGGTTGGCACGAGGTTTGGCACTCCCCGAAAGAAAAACAATAAGTAAGCAAGATTTGTTTCTGTGTAAGTGGCCTGAGATGATCTGCAAAGACTGCTTCACTATTTGCTTGACTTGGAAAACCCCACAAAGCCACACATATCTAGAGGTCCAAATTATCCCTGAAGAGAAGGCTGTACAGGAAAAAAAAAAAGATATCCCAGAAGAACCAAATCCTTATGGCAAGGCTTGTGTTAGTTAGTGTCCCATTGCTGTGACGAACAGCTGAGATTAAATCCATCTAAACGGAGGAATGTTTTATTTGGACTCATGATTTCAGTCCCTGGTTGACTGGCCGCTGGCCCTGGACCAGTGGTGGTGCAGTCCATAATAATGGGAGCACATGGCAGAGGCCATCTGTTCAGCTCTTGGCTACGAGGGAACAAGAGAAGAAGAGACCAGTCCCCTATCCCCTTCAAGGACAAGGCCTCAGTAACTGACTTTCTTCTACCGAATCCCTCCTAAAGGTTCTGTCAGTTCCCAGCAGCGCTTCAGTCTGGTGACCAAGCCTTAACACATGGGATGCTATTTATGACCCGAACCGTGACAGCACATGAATATATTCAGCTTAAAATAAACACAAAGCAGAGTAAAAAGACACTGACTCATTCATAGATTTGCCAGAATGTTGGACAATCAACAGATTATACACAGATAAGAACAATGTAAGTGGCCGGACTAAAGTAACTACAGTCACCAAGTGCCATCTGCTGCGGCTTGTCCTGCCATCACCTCTGGCTCTGGAAGCCAAGTGTCCTGTTTTCTGTGTTGCCCCAGAAACCATATTTCTGCCTTTTCTATTCCACCCCAGCTAGAATTAGCCACAGCCTATGCTTCATTGTGTCACCAGCTCCCAATGTAAACTCTGTCACGGGTTCATCTGCTCGGCCCTGCACAGGAGGAGCACCAGAAGGTGCTGCCTAAGACTCCAAAGGGGGAGGGGGGGGGTTGCTCCAGCGGGGGAGGGGCTCAGATACCAAACAACCAAGAACGGGACACATTTCCTTTCAAACTGGCGATTATCAAGATAAACTGGATGAGACGTATATTGCAAACTAAATTGCCGTGCAGGCCCAGGCTATTAGTGCTTTGTTCTTACTGGTGCTTAGTTCAGGGCACCGCTCCTCTTCTGTCCTGCGCTCACCCACACCCCCTCCAATCCAGGCAAGGCACCCTGGGAGATGTTGCATGAGGAAGATGTCCTGCAGGTCGGTGTTTCCAGGTGGTCTCCTCAGATTCTGTTCCCTGACGTCTCCTGGCCAGAACTTTGATTTCCATTGTGGAGCCAGGTGACTTGTGGGCATAAGATACCATCCCTGACCCCAGCAAAGGCTACAGGTGTCTTCTCCCTGGCCACAGTGATCGGTTCATGGGTAGGCATGAGACCCAAGTTTCTCCAATCTGAGTGAAACCAGATATTTGGCTACCCCAAGGGCGTGATCTGTTTTTCTTGCCAGGTATGAGTGAGAAAACACGTGGCAACCAGCAACCTTCCTGGAATCACATGGGGAGCCAGACTTAGAATAAAGTAAACATTGCAGAAGGCAGGGCCAAGAGGCAGAAATAAATGAGGCACTTGGATAAAGCAATGCCTGAAACGAGATTTCTCTTTGGACTTCTCAGTTATACGAGCCAATAAATTCCATTTATTATTTAAGCAAGACTGAGTCAGGTTTTCCAATGTATACAACTGAAAGTGTCTGAAACCTGCTTCCTTCCCTGCCTGTCTCACAGGAACAAACTGTCCCTCTGGTGTTGGCTCAGAGTCTTATGGAAATATAGATCGGAATTACTAACCTGGTTTCATGATTCAGTAGCAGTGACCTATGCCCTAGAAACTGGCTCTAACTGCCATTTAAAACAGGGATGGCGATGAAGCTTAGGCAGAGCATCTATCTGCCTAGCCTACTCAAGGCCTTGGCTTCCATCTCCACCACTGAAAAGAAAAAATTCCTTTAAAACAGAATAGTCCTACCTATGGTTCTATTTTAGTGGGTTCAAGGCCAGCCTGGGCTACAGTGTGAGACCTCATCTCAAAACAGAGCAAAACAAATGAAAAAATAGAATAGGCCTACTTAACCAAAACCAAATCTGAAACTTCAATAAACAT
This sequence comes from Peromyscus eremicus, assembly GCF_949786415.1. NCBI lineage: Eukaryota > Metazoa > Chordata > Mammalia > Rodentia > Cricetidae > Peromyscus > Peromyscus eremicus. Next base: position 59,978,518 of record NC_081423.1, on the reverse strand, counting down.
ATTTCATTTCCCTTTGGCTTAGAAGGAAGAGACTCAAGGGAATTAAGAATTCTGTAAAACAAAAAAGCTACAGAAGCAAATAATAACATCAACAAAATACAAAAGAAAGCAAAAACACATTCCAGTTTTTAAGTTTTTATATGTATAAGTGTATTGTCTGCATGTACGTATGTATGTGTCCATGCACATGCCTGCCTGGGGCCGGTGAAGGCCAGAGAGGGTGTTGGATCCTCTGGAACTGGAGTTACAGGCTGTTGTGAGCAGACATGTGGGTACTAAGAACCAAAGCCACGTTTTCTGCAAGAATAGCCAGGGCTCTAAACCTCTGAGCCATCTCTCCAGCTCCACACAGAGCTGTCTAATGCAGGTTCCTTGGAAGCATTTCCTGAGACAGGAAGCTTGTAGGAGGGATTTACTGGGGGAGTGTCTTGAGGAGAAACCTATGAAGGTTTAAAGGAGACAAGCTAAAGGAAGAAGCTAAGAAGGATAAACGAGCTTGAACTGCAGTCTGATTCCATAGAAAGTAGTGTCCCGTTCAGAGGCCAGGAGGTGAACTGTGACCTGGCCAATGGTGGGTTGAAGGCAAAGGCCACGCCTGTCAGATAAGAGAAGCCTTCCCACAGAAGGGTTGGGCGGAACCAGGAGGTTGGTAATGACAACAGCCACAAGAACAGATGGGCCAGAGTCCATCGTGAGTTTTCCCTTCATTAACACTCCCCTTTAAGAGTGAAACTCACTTTATTTTCCCACGCAACGTCCCAGCAAGTATGTGAAAATTCTAGCTGTGCTGCATGGTTTCTTCATCTTTTCTGTCGGCTCCTCTAGTATTCTTTAAGCTAATGGGTCTCTGGAGTCCTGAGTTAATTCTTCAGATTTCTTCCTCCACAGGCACTAACCACGTGCAAGCTCACCTGCATTATTGCATTGTATTTCTTTGTTAGTGTTCAGTGAACCTTAAAATTATTCACCCATTCTTTCGGCAGTTCTCACAGACACGTGTCTCTGTTCTAGGCTTGCTTGTGACTGCCCTTCACTTTTTCTCACTGTGAGTTATGTAAGTATATAATGTGCATATACTTCATGCGGAACAAATAAAGTCCACGGTGCAGTTAACAGGCGCTCTGGAGAGGTTCCCCAGATGCGGCAGATGTCTGTGGCTCTGCTGTGTGTCTTGCTGGATTCCTACCTGAGCTAGCTAGTGGCAACTTAAAACTAGGACCCTTTCAGGGTGCCCTGCCAGCCTGCAGGGTTGCTGTGAGCATTGCCTGAGATAACGTACACAAAAGCACACGTAAACACAAGGGGATGTTATTACACAGACAATGATGGACATGATTGATAAATCTTGCACCCTGAAGGCCTCTCCGCTGACGCAGCAATCCAAATTAAACCAAATTAGAGCGAATTAGAAAAGCCCAGGTTTAATGGGTAAAGTGTTACAGGTGATTTCCCGGCCCCTCAGAGAGGAGACCAGAACAGAGGCAGGAAGAACCACGTGTCTGTTTTCTAGGATGCAGCTTAAATACCCTGTGGGAATGGTCTTGAGCCTCTCTGGGGGAGAAGCTGTGTTTGGTGGGCTTTGAAGGGGTGGTTTAGGGTAAGAGATAGGGGAGGGGAGTTGAGGTGGATCTTCCATCAGAACATTCCAGACTCTTTAGGTATAGGGATACCAGGGTGCCAAGGGTTGAGGTGGAGCTCCCAACCAAATAATGATATTATTCTTGCCTATTTAAAGTTTGCCCTCAGACAGGAGGATCAGGAGTTTGATGTTACTTATTGAGTTACTTATAGAGTTTGAGGCCAACCTGGGCTGCATGAAACTGTATCTCACAAAACAAAACAAAAACAAAAGAAAATTCACTAGTAATCTCTGCATTACTAAACACAATGGTTTAGTTTAGTCAAGTCATACTTGGCCCTGAGTAACATTTAACACAATCCATTCTTTCTCCTTTAAATATGTTGTTTTCCCTATCCCTCTCCCTCTCCAACTTTTCTCTTCCTTCCTTCCTTGTTTTTTGTTTTGCTTTGTTTTGTTTTTCCTTTTCTGAGACTGGCAAGCTGACCTTGAACTCTTCATATAGCCCCGACTGGCCTGGATCTCTCTATTCTCCTGCCGTACCTCCCTCCCAGACATCCTCGACCACACCTGACCGTGAAGCGCATCCCTCACCCGGCTCCCAAGAACTCCTGCTCTCTTGACTTTTCTCCTGCTTACTGACCACCCAGAGACTTTTCTTCTTTCATTCCTCTGTTTCCCACCTGCACACATCAAAGGACCCCAAGGGGATAGGATCGGGTGTTCACATCTCTGTTTCTGGCTCTCTTCCTTCTCTCTCACTCCTGTGGTGGTCCTGCCTTACAGTTGAAATGTCTCGCTGCCCTGGACTCAAACGGAGACCCTCAGCCCAGACCTCTCCTAGGACCTCAGATCTATAGAAGCAGCTGCCTGTTCACCCCTGGGATGTCTAATAGGCAGCTCTACAAATTCGGCTTCAGCTATTTCCCCACAGGCCTGCCCTTCCCCCAAACCTTCCTCCTCCAGTAAATAGTAATTCTCTCTTTATTGTTAGTTGATTAGATCCTGGAGTTATCAATTCTTCTAGTTCTGTCACACTAATCCATCAGTGAATTTTATCACCCTACTTTCAAGATATATATGTAGAGTACGGCTACATCTCAACACTTTGACCTCTACCATGACCTGTTCCAAGCCATCCAATGGCAGGGACCCTGCACTGAATTGGGGAAAAAAAAAAAAAGGAGAAAGTGAGCTAAGCCCTGGCACTTATTTGTGCTTCATGACTGCAGTGAAGACCACTTGGCTCACACGCTTGTCACCAGGCCATCCCACCATGACGGACCGTATTCCTCTGACATCAACCCAAATAATTCATCTATTTTTCTTCAGCTGCTTCTGTCAAATATGTCACAGCAGGGAGGAGAATAACTAATACACTGTCTGAAACCTGTTTATTTTGAATATTCCCTTTCCATCTGTTCGTATTCATGTCTCTTGTGTTACATAAGCTCTCCCAAAGGAAGGGATCTCTTCTTGTGGTGATGGTGATTAAATTCAGGGCCTCATGCACACATGCTAGGTAAGCACTCTGCCAATCAGCTACAACCCTAGTCCAAATATTTTCTTCCATTTTGTATATTGCTGTCCAATTATGTCTGGTATATAGTATATATTATGCATATTATATACATATAATAAATATTTATTGAATAAATGAATATAGTATCTCACATTTAAATTGAGAATTGTTAGAGTTGCAGCTTTGGTCTGTGAAGAGAGCTGTTTGCCTTCAGATGGGCCTCAGTGCCTCTCTTCAGTACCTTAGCTACACCAGCTCAGACATCATCCAGCCTGTTCAACTCATTGGAAGACATACTTCTGGGACACTGCTTCTGAAATTGTTCCCAAACCTCCTAGACATGCCCACCCCTCTGAGACCTGGTCTCACACACCACAGACACAGACACACACACAGACACACACACACACACACACACACACACACACACACACACACATACACACACACACACAATGACTCCGGAACTCAGAAGTTAGAGACGAGAAGAATAGGAGTTCAAGGCCATCCTCAGCCACATAGTAAGTTAGAGGCCAGCCTAGACTGCAGGAGACTCTGTCTCAAAGGGAAAAGCATACAAATGAACAGGTGAACAGGCACGGCCACTCTGGATTTCATACAGGCACCTCAGATCTGAAAGGTCTACAGCCCAATACCCAGTTCCTTTTCCTCTCCCCAAGCTCCTCCCACTTAGCTTCCTTTCTTCTGAAGTTTTTCTTTTTGATAATGGCAAAGCCACCTACCTGGTCACCCTCACTGGTTTTTCTTTTTCCCTCCTTCCTTTGTTCTTATCCAGGTAATTGTTAAACCCTGTAAACCCGACAACCTAAACATACTTCAAATCCTCCTCCCCTTAAGTTTTGTTCATTTTATGTGTATGAGCGTTTTGCCTACATGTATGTATAAGGACACATGTGTGTCTGGCGAGGTCAGAAGAGGGCATTGAATTCTCTGGAACTGAAGTTATGGGTGGTTGTGAATCACCATGTTGGTACTGGGAACAAAACTGGGTCTTCTACAAGAACAGCAAGTGCTCTTAATTGCCAAGCCCTCTCCAGCCCACTCTTTTTAAAAATAATTTATGTGCCTAGGTGTTTCACCTGCATATATTTATGTGCACCATATGCATGCAGTGCCATTGGAGTCCAGAAGAGGGAGTCTAATCCCCTGGAACTGGAATTACGGACAGTTGTGAGCCACTGTGTTGGTGCTGGGAATTGCATCTGGGTCCTCTGGAAGAGCAGCCATCTCTCCAGCCCCAAATCCTTTTGTCTTTCTGAATTTAGCAGATTCAGCTCTTGTCTAAACGGAGCTTGTTAATCTACTCCACACACTTGGCACGTTCTTGCTAAAGCACAGGTGTTGTCTGTGCCACCCTCAGACATAGCTCTGCAGCTTTCCTATTGGATGTGGAATAGCACAAACCCCTCTAGGCATGACATTCTCAATCGTTCATTATTTGACCATCCTACCTTTATAGCTTCGCCTCTTACTGCTTCTCCCACTGTGTCTTCTGTTCTAGCCACTGTTCCCTGCATACCTTGGTTGTCCCTTCTCCCTGGAGTGCTTTTCTCTATCTTTTTTTTTCTGTTTGAGAATTTTTTTTATTACTATTAAAACAAAACTAAGGCTGAAGGTATAGTTTAGTGATACAGCATTTGCCTAGTATGCACAAAGCTGTGGGTTCAATCCCCAGAGCACTTGTGCATACATACATACACACACACACACACACACACACACACACACACACAGAGGCAGTGATGACTTGTTATATATTGTACATGTAAATCATCTCATTTGATTTTCATAAAAATAAAGTAACTTGCTCAAGATAAAGAATCTAGAAAATGATTAATGGAGGATAGGAACTCAGTACTGACATCAAAGCCAATGGGCTAACAACATGATGGAGGTTTTCTCTGACTCTCCATAAATGCTTTTTCTTTAGTGCTCTAAAAGCAAGTGTTTGTTTTTAAGTTCATGACATTGAGATAATGTTTGTAACAGAGGTCAAACACCCAGATTTTCAAAGCCAGATTTCTAGAGCTTGTCCCTGGAGTGATCTTGCACCTCAATATCTTCATCTTTGAAATGGAAATAGTACCTACCTCCTTGGACTGGGAGTTACCAGGGTTATACAAGTACATGTTATAGCCTGGCCCTGATGACATGTTCTTGTCATTTGTTATGTCTGTGCTGGTCCCTCAGTAGATTCTGCCTCTGCGAGAGAAGAGACCTTCCCCCTTCATCTTCCAATCCTCTTGTGCCCACAAAGCAGAACTTCCCTTAGCTTGTATGTTCCATAAATGACTGTCACATTAAGTTTATAAATATGTAGGTGTTACGCCAGACAATAAGACATTTATAAGTGCATGATCATGCTGTTGTAATTATCTACATTTTTTTAAAGATTTATTTTATTTATTATGTATACAGCATTCTATCTGCATATATGCCTGCACACCAGAAGAGGGCATTGGATCTCATTATAGATGGTTTTGAGCCACCATGTGGTTGCTGGGAATTGAGCTCAGGTCCTCTGGAAGAGCAGCCAGTGCTCTTAACCTATGAGCCATCTCCCCAGCCCCCTATCTACAAATCTTTTGAAGAAAATGGTTATTGAATAAGGCAGGCTATCCACTATCTTCTGTCCTGTTTTTTTTTTTTAAATCCAGATTATTACTACTCAGCTACTGTAAACAGGAAGCCAGTAATTTTTTTTTTAACCTTTTGAGCTTTCCCCAAGTTTGCTTATTTGTGAGCCAATGCTTTTGTGGGAGGTGGACTAGGAAAGGGACACCTATCACAAGCTCCTAGAGTTCTGGAACAGAGGCGGTATTCAGCTGTGGGTAACTACAAAGCCAGCCCTCCACCCTTCTATTCCCCTTCACTGAGCAGTCAGTGACCTGGTCTGTAGCTTTGGGTTTCATGACAGGCCAAGTTGTACTTGAAAAGAAGAAAGCTCCAGCCCTTTCAGGGCCCAGGAGTGCACTGTGGGAGGCCTAAGGATGCCAGGCTGAGCACTGGCTCAAGTTACATACCATTATTTCGCTGACACTTGTGTTTCAGCCACCCCTCTTTGGGGAAGCTGCTCTGCCAGAGTGAGGGGCACTCAAAGAAGAATGATCACGATAAAGAAGGAAACATGATTAGAGGTTAATGTGTCCCTGGGCTCCTTGGATTTGGGTGATTGCAAAAACGCACGGTGTAGTGATTAAGCATTCCCAGAGGGGAAGAGGGTCTCTGCATGCTGTTGGGGTAAGTTACAGCTGTTGTGCATGATGCAGTGTGAGTGGGACATGGAGAAGAAGTGTTCACAGCACCAGAATGACAGTGTGTTTTGTAGCAATTTCCTCCAAGATCGAAACCTTCCATCTTGGAGGAAATCTCATTAAGATGCAGAATGTCAAAAGGAGAGGAGAAACTTTCCATCCTGCTGCGAAGTTTTAGAAGGAAACACTTCAGTGGCTTCAGGAAGTCCCTGAAACCGACCAGATTCACTAGACCCCTCTCTCCCTCCCTCAGCACATAAGCCATAAAGACTGCTGAAAGACACTCGTCAGACCTGCTGAGCTGCTTAGAAGACAGGGCGACCAGCTGAGCTGCCTGGAGGAGCCACAAACCAACCGAACTGACTGAAAGACAAACACTGTCAAAACCTGCTGCACCGTCTGCAGGTTGTAGAGTGCCTTCCAGTCTTCCGGTTTACGAACCATCACCATACTGCGTGGACTTCTGGCGATGCAGCTGCTGTCTTTGAGTCACTTCTGCCCCTGTCAGTGACCCCTCACCCATATTCCTATAACCTCAATAAACTTCATTAGTTCACCAAGTCAGACTCTGGTGGTGCCCTTGCTTTGGTCTGTCACCGGTTCCTTAGCTGGGGTGAGCAGACGCCTGTTCATGTCTCTGTAGGAATAATGTCACACAACACTGCTCGTTACCATGGCAAAGTACTAGTTCAATCTGGAGCCAGCCTACCATCCTCTCCCTGGGTCGGCAGGAACTGTTCCATTTCACTCCTAAAGCCATTTGCATCCATTCCCTCTTTCCCACTTCCACCAGCTCGGTCCTTGTTCAAGCCTCATCATCTTCTTGGATTATGTGCCTCATCTTTAAGACTGCCTAGTCCATTCTCCAAGTTACTGTCAGAGGGGGATTCTTCTAAGTTAGCTTCAAACCCATCCTTTGCACTCTATGGATTTCTGGATCAAATGTAGTTCCCAGGTCCTGGTTCGCAGGGTCCTTCCATTTTGGCCCAACATATCTTGTTTCTTATTACCTCCACTTCTGTGATCCCCTTTACTAGTAACCTGGACCTACACACAATTCTAGAACACATAGTCTCTGCTCTCAAACTTGGCAACCTGCTGTGCTTGCTCCTCCTCCCACCCAGAATTCTTCACTTCTCTCTGGGCTTCTTCCCTGTCTTCCTGTTTTCCTCCTCCTCAGGCTGAATGAGTTTTTCCTCAGGAATGCCTCCGCAGATGTATTGCCGCGTTCATTACAAACTGCACTGAATCTCTAACTAGGCAGAGCTATGCATTGCTTCCTAGCATCCAGTTTTGACACACACTAGTTACTCAATAAATATTTTGTAATCAGTGAATTCCACAGGTCCTATGAAGAGTCAGTTATAGTTCAGAAAAGAGATATTGAAATAGCCAGCACTGAAAGCGGGGAATAGTAATAATAAACAATGGTTATCACAGTTATGTGGTTAGATGGGTTAGAATTTCACACTTAGTAACAGGATCGCCAAACTTCATATTTCTTCAAGCTAAAGTGATGAAAGCCTACTTGGAAGGTTAGGTTTTCTGGACTTACCCAAACACTGGATTGGGAGAATTATGCTTGCTGAGCAGTTATTTCTAGAAATGCTAAATCTATCTCTTAAAAACAGCATTCCAAAACTGCAGTTATAGCTGTACAGAGGTGATCTAGATGCTTTTACTCAAAAGAAGTGTGAGAGGAGGGAAGGGTTACTATAAAATGGTATCTCCCCAACGTGGGCCGAGACCAGCACACACAGAAGACCGACCAGTCGCAGTCCAACACTTTTGGGTGTCCAATGAAACAGACCGCATTAACACAGAGGGAGCCTACTAAGGTTTTCCACTTCAGAAAGGAGACATCTAGCCACGTAGCAAATCAGAAACAGAATGGATTGCTTTATGAGGTGCGTCAGGTGTCTCATTCTCTTCCACTGCATGCCGGCAGGTGGGCTCAAGCCTAGGCAGGAGGGGGAAAAACGTGCAAAGGAGATGGGACTAAGGAGGCCTTTGATTCTTCAACGCAGATTCTTCCTAACTTACTGATTTTCTCAGGAGTCCTCTGAAATTTTGGAACCGTTTATTTCTTTCGATTATCGACTGTAACGCGTTAAAGGGTAGCTGAGAAACGCAGCAACAAAGAAGGGGGTATAGTAAAAGCTCTCAGAGAAAAGGGGGTAAGAATTTCAGGGGAGAAGCTATAAAGAAGAGACTGAGCGAAAAGAGAAGCCGTAGAGCTGATGTGGAAGAGGAAATAAGGAGGCGGGGAAGACAGAGAAGAGAACCTTAGTGAAAGAAGGGAAAGTGACTAAAGTCCCTGGGGACTGGAGTGAAGAAGGCACGCCCAGAGGGAAATCGACCGCTTTAAGGAAGGCCCCGCCCCCTAGCGTGACGTCCAGACATTCCGGGCCACGATTGGCTGAGGCCGGAGGGCGGGATGGGGTTGCTAGGCGCGGAGGGGATCCGGCGGGCTGCCGCCGCCCGGAGTGCGGAGCCGCTGGAGCGGAGCGGTGTTAGCGGCGCTGCTGGAAGATGGCGAGCGGCCGGGATGAGCGGCCGCCCTGGCGGCTGGGTCGCCTGCAGCTGCTGCCGTCGCCACCGCTGCTGCTGCTGCTGCTGCTGCCGCTGCCGCTGCTCCTGAGGAGTTCGGCCCAGGCCGCGCACATCAAGAAGGCTGAGGCGACCACGACGACCGTCGCCGGCTCCGAGGCGGCCGAGGGCCAGTTCGACCACTACTACCACGAAGCGGCGCTGGGCGAGGCGCTGGAGGCGGCGGCGGCCGCGGGGCCGCCCGGCCTGGCGCGGCTCTTCAGCATCGGCAGCTCGGTGGAAGGCCGGCCGCTGTGGGTGCTGCGCCTCACGGCCGGCCTGGGGCCGCCGCCCACCGCCGCCGCCGCCTCGGGGCTGGACGCCGCAGGACCGCTGCTGCCCGGCCGGCCGCAGGTGAAGCTGGTAGGCAACATGCACGGCGACGAGACGGTGTCGCGCCAGGTGCTGGTCTACCTGGCCCGGGAGCTGGCGTCGGGCTACCGCCGTGGGGACCCGCGCCTGGTCCGCCTGCTCAACACCACCGACGTGTATTTGCTGCCCAGCCTGAACCCTGATGGCTTCGAGCGCTCCCGCGAGGGTGACTGCGGCCTCGGCGACAGCGGCCCGCCCGGGACCAGTGGCCGCTACAACAGCCGAGGCCGCGACCTCAACCGCAGCTTCCCGGACCAGTTCAGCACCGGCAAGCCCCCTTCCCTAGATGAGGTGCCAGAGGTGCGCGCCCTTATCGACTGGATCCGCAAGAACAAGTGAGTGTTTGCCTGACCCTGCTCTCGCACCCACGTGAAGTCTTCAAGGGCAGGAGGCTGATCCCGACACCCACTAGGCGCTCAAACAATGCTTGCCAGCCTAAGGGGTGGGGGGCAGTCAGGGTGGAGGGTGACACTCTGTAACTGGAACGAAGGCCGGGCTGCAGTGCATCCTAATCTTGCTCATTGTCAAGAAGCCTGCCGGGGGCTGTCATTTGTGCAGGGCATAGCCTGAGGGGAGACTTTCTGTCATTCCGCCCCTATTTTTGAAGGACCATCCTATAAGGAGCGCTGGGTAAGATTTTAAGGATTCTTAAGTTAGCACCTTCATTATGAGGCTAAGCTGTCGATGTCATCACTAGAAACACTGTGGCAAGCACTTTCTGTGACAGCATTATATCACTTGATGTTGACCACAACCGGGCGACCTAGACACCACTCACATCCTCTAGACACCGCTCATACTCTTGTTTTGCATACGGGGGGAAATTGAGGGGCAAACTGGTTGTCTAGACTCGGGCAATCTAAGCCTGGTTACTCAGTGCTCCGAAGCCAGGGAGACAGAATGTCGCTCAGAAATAGCAAATGACACCCCCAGCACTTCCTCTGACATTGGACAGAAACCGATTTCCCTGCCTTTCTTTCTGATTCTGCTTAGGGGAGAATGGAATAAGGGGAGACTCGCACAGGTCAGAACTGCTTCATTTCTGATGCCGGCTGTGCACCTTCTTATTGGGGGCAGCACAACTAATCATTTACATCGACAACATTTAAGCATTGTGTGGGGTTTTAAAACTTAAGAACTAGAAGGACCTTCAGAAATTAGTATGTAACAAGATCATATTAGATATGTAATACATATATATAATATATATATTATATATATATGAGGCGTTTACTCAGTTACAACTTTACAGAAACTCTTCCCCCTGACAAAATGTGCATGAGCTGCAATGGTAAGGACCATCTCTTGTGGGAGAGGTAGCATATGGTCTGAGTCTTTAGAGAGGAAGAGGAAGAGGAAGGAGGAGTGAAGGAAGGTGGTACTTACTCCAGATGGAATCTGAAGTGAAGATCGTGCCTCTTTCTCAAGCATCAGCGTTGCCAGCGTGTTCCCACGTCCTGTCTCCAGAAGGCTTTTGAAGGCAGTAGTTACGACCTTTGTGTCTTGAGATGAAGGGTTTTTTGGGACTGGTGGATGAGGCAAAGGTAAAAATGAACAAAGAAATTTCTCTGTGAGACTTGGGACTCCTTTCTTATGTAGCCCAGGATGGCCATGGACTGGCTGTGTACCCAGGTATGACTTGAGCTCCCGAGCCTCCTGCTTCTCCTGTGGCTGGGATTCTAGGCATGTGTGGCCGGTCACTCTTGGTTTACACCATGTCTGTGGTTGAACTCAAGGCTACGTGCATACCAGCAAGCATTGCACCAACTGAGCCATGTATACCCTCCGGAGATCTTTTTTGTAAGAATGCAGTCGTATGCTATGAGGTCTAGAAAATCTATGGACATTATAGTGGTTCTAAATGGTTTAATCATCCACCTTCCACTTTACTAGTGGTTAGAAGGTCCCTTGCAGATACTTAACTTGTTTACATGTTCTAGGACGATTTCCTTTCCCTGACCGTGTCAGATCTCTGAACATCTATATAAATTTGATTTTGATATAATACTTGCTGTCAGAAGCTATAGTGAGCAGGGCTTTGTATTTTATGTGTTGTTGTTGTTTTGAGACAGGGTCTCACTATGGAGTTTTGGCTGGCCTGAAATTCACAACATAGACCAGGCTGACCTCAGACTCACAGAGATACTCTTGCCTCTGCTGGAATTAAGGGTGCTTGTCATTGCCAGCTAGGGCTTTTTTGAGAAACTGTGTCTACTGCGCTGTTTCCATTGCTTGGGTTTAATGTGTCCCATCAGAACTCTTGCAGGGATTTTTGTTTTCCGTTGTTCTGCTGTGGCCAACATGCAGAATTTCCTTTGGTGTACGTTACCTTAAGGCTATACTGAAAGTCTCAAGCCAAAAATTCACTCTTGATTAACTCTTCCAGATGAGTAGTAGTATTTAATGATCATGAGTTATGTCATGGTCTTGTTAGGTCATTGAAAGGCGCGTGTGAGGTTTTTAAAGTTCATGGAGTCAATTGGTATTACACAGTCACTTTGCCTGTGGCAGTGGTTTGGATACTCTAGTCACTCCCAAATTTTGTTGTTTTCAGATGTAATTCTAACCAAAAAAGAAAATCCATTCATAGTCTCAGTCTTAAAAATTAACTCAAAATACATATTCATTAATGATTGATCAATAACAAAGGATGTTGATTAAATAAAATTAAAAACACAATTTGAGATTGATGGATGGGAGGAATATTAAAAGGAAAAACACACATTAGTCTATGTGAGAAAACTACTTTGTTTTTGTTTTGTTTTTGAGACAGGGTTTCACTGTGTAGTCCTGGGTGTCCTGAAAGTCACTGTAGACCATACTGTCTTCAAATTCACAGAGATCCTCCTGCCTCTGCTTCCCGAGTGCTGGGATTAAAGGCCTGTGCCACCACTGCCTGGCAAGATTCTTATTTTTAATATCGTATATTTAGTAACTTTAAAAAATCTTATGATACTGAAGCCAGGCATGAGAAACACTTAGGATGTGAATAGAAGTCTTAAACTGTCTTTCAAATCGGATTGGAATTGATACACAAAGCTGCTTTGACAAAGATACTAAAGAGTAGTTTTACAGCTACTGTGAGAGGTATTGCTTTGTTTTGAAATTGGCCCCAGAAGAGTGACATTGTATCTTAAAGCTATGTAATTAGAATTCAGAAAATCAAATTTAATCACTATCAGAGATTACTAATGTTTCCCTGCTACTAAAAGTAGTTGAATTGTCAGGTCCTCTTTATGATCTTTCTGAGAAGTGTTCCAAGAAATGTTGAACAAAATGATCTCTCATTTAGTAGAGTTTTAACTTAAAATATACAAAGTAACACACCCCACTTACACAGAATATTCAGAGCCTTTTTGTTGTTCATCATGTATTCTTAGTGCCTACGATAGTATTCAGCTCATAGTTAATACTTTAAAAAAAAGAAAAAGCTTGTTGCTAAATGAAGTGCCTGAACCTTTTGATAGTCTTCCCAAAGTAAGTAGAGGGGGAAAAAAATACTTGAGTTGTTTTAGAAATACAACCAGACAGTAAATAGTTAATACATTAGCCAGGGGGCGGGGAAAAAAATACTTGAGTTGTTTTAGAAATACAACCAGACAGTAAATAGTTAATACATTAGCCAGGGGGCGGGGAAGCTAAGAGAAGGTTGAAAGCTGGAGTGTGACCTTCATTGTTGTTTCTCTGTTATTCTATCACTCAAGAAATGGCAGTGGAAGTCGAGCAGAATGAAAATCTGTATGTCAGTTATTCTCTCACCGGGATGCTAGATAGCTCCCGAGAAACACATGTTCGTTGAGAAGTTAGCATGCAGTAGTTATCCTCAGTGTTTCAGTGTGTTGTCTCTAGTAGTTACAACAATTCTGAGAGGTAGGTAGAATATTCCCATTTTATAGATGAGAGAGAAATTGGGATTTTGAGGCAATGACTCTGATCATATTGCTGTTGAACAACAGCTCCGGGAGACATTTGCTCAGCTCCCAAGTTCGTACTGATGCCGCTACAGCAAACAGTGTACTCTGGGGTCTGGAAGGGAGCTAGTAAGAACTGTATTCATTTTAAACTAATTGCCTTTATTTTCAATTGTTGTCGTAATCATTACTGGCTAAGTTCTTTCCTCTGTTATAATTTTCATTGTTTGTTCACCTCATAGATGGTACCGATCATGCCTAAAGTAGCCTTTCAGATTACAATATGATAATTTTAGTTTTCTTTCATGCTTATAGAGAGAAATGTTTAGACCCTCTACAGGTCTGTTTATTTCAACTACAAGTTAGCAGGTGCAGGAAAATTCTAGTTAAAATGCAAAGAGAAAGAATTTTTTTTTTTTTTTTTTTTTTGGTTTTTTGAGACAGGGTTTCTCTGTGTAGCTTTGTGCCTTTTCCTGGAACTCACTTGGTAGCCCAGGCTGGCCTCGAACTCACAGAGATCCTCCTGGCTCTGCCTCCCGAGTGCTGGGATTAAAGGCGTGCGCCACCACCGCCCGGCTGCAAAGAGAAAGAATTTAATCTCTATTTGTAGTAATGGTTTAAACTGTTACATAAGGGAAAGATGTACAAATAGAATGTATGCCTTTATTTTTAGTTTTCTCCACTAAAGGAGCTCTTGTGATTTTTCTGTATCCATAAATTTGAGCGCATAAGTGGTTCCCTTAGACATAGAAATGAGGCTGGGGCTGTAGCTCAGTGTTAGGATGTGTGGCTAACGTGAACGTGGAGTCTGATCCCCAGAACCCACTCCCACCCCAAGTAGAAACATTTTTTTTTAAATAGAAGCAGCCTTGTCTGTGTCAGTTTTTTATTCAGTCAGAAGCCTTGTTGTAGCAGAGGGTGGCTCTGCTGTGCTGGATTAGTTTTCTCTGAAGGAGGCTCACTGTATCATGCTGTTCTTTCTTTCTTTCTTTTTTCAGCTTTGAAAATATAATTTGGTATTAGGATTTTGTGAAACTGGAGTCATATAAGATACATTGTGTTTTAAATTAGATACCTTATTCTAAAATTTTTCTTTGGGCAGTAAGTATACAAATATAATGTTATTAACTTATCTCCTGTATTCAGTGAGAATTTATTATATTAGTCACTTTTCCTACGAAACTGACACATTGTGAAACGTAAGTTCGAGATTACACTATATGAAACTGTCACTTTCGTAGGTAGAAGGAGAAAGGTTGAATTCTGGCAAGTTCCTGAAGGTCAATCTAATTAATGAACTTGAAATTCCTTACGTGAGACACTTCCTAAAACATTAGTTAATGCTGTATTATTCAGGAGCATGTTTAATGATGGAAAACCCTGTAAAGTACTGTGCAAAGTGTGTTGTTGGAGGTTTTTGCTCTTTTGGTCTTTTGGGGGGCCTGCCACCCAGCTCCCAAATAAATTGCACACAAAGGCTTATTCTTACTTATCAATGCCCAGCCTTAGCTTGGCTTAGTTTCTGGCTAGCTTTACTTAACTTATTCTGACTACCTTTTGCCTCTGGGATTTTCCAGTTCTCTAACTTCTGTAAATCTTACTCTTTCTCCGTGGCTTGCTGTGTGTGTAGCTGGGTAGCTGGGCACTGGAGTCCTCCTCCTTCTCGGGCTCCTCCTTGATCTTAGATTCCTCCTCCCGGTTTTCTCCTTCTATATATACTCTCTGCCTGCCAGCCCTGCCCATCCTTTCTCCTGCACTGCTATTGGCCAGTTCTGAGGCCAGTACCTCAGAGATGGTACCGACCAAGCCTAAAGTAGCCTTTCAGATTACAATATGATAATTTTAGTTTTCTTTCATGCATATAGAGAGAAATGTTTAGACCCTCTACAGGTCTGTTTATTTCAACTACAAGTAAGCAGGTGCAGGAAAATTCTAGTTAAAATGCAAAGAGAAAGAATTTAATCTCTATTTGTAGTAATGGTTTAAACTGTTACATAAAGGAAAGATGTACAAATAGAATGTATGCCTTTATTTTTAGTTTTCTATTAATTTTCTTTATAATAGAATGTATGCCTTTATTTTTAGTTTTCTATTAATTTTCTTTATAATAGAATGTATGCCTTTATTTTTAGTTTTCTATTAATTTTAGTTTTCTATTATTTTAGTTCTTTATTAAACTATCAAGTGTTTTACACAGACACAGTAACACAGCCTCACAGTGTTAAATAAATGCAACATAAACAAAAGTAGCACCCCTTAAAATAATATTCTACTACAAAAGTGGAATGTACTTGAAATGTCAAAGCAGCTTTATTTATTTATTGGTTGCTGGAGATCAAACCCAGGGCTTGCTTATGCATGCTAGGCAAGTACTCAGCCACTAAGCTATATCTTTAGTTCTGAAATTTTAAGTAACTTTTTGTATTTATTTATGGGGGGGATGCACATGCCAAATGTGCATGTGGAGGTCAGAAGACAACTTGTGGGACTCAGTTCTCTCCTTCTACTATTGTGGGCCCAGGGGATTAAAAGAAGGGCTCAAGGCTTGGTGGCAGCCACCCACTGAGGTATCTTGCCAGCCCCAAGATAAGTATTCATTTGTGGAGGATGGAGTCCGTGTTAACTACATGCCTAGCATGTGCCAAGGCCCTGGGTTCATCTTCAGGACTGAGTGAATGAATGAATAAATTAAAAGAAGAATGAAGAAAGAAAAAATGAGTTTATTTATGAAAGATCCTGTGAAATTTTTAAATGCTTGTAATTTTCTGTATCGTTTGAAGGTGATATGTAATTTGATTGTGTTTTCAAAGGTTTGTGCTTTCTGGAAATCTGCATGGTGGCTCAGTGGTAGCAAGCTATCCTTTTGATGATTCTCCCAAGCATACGACCACTGGAATCTATAGCAAAACCTCCGATGATGAAGTCTTCAGATACTTGGCAAAAGCTTATGCTTCTAACCACCCTATAATGAAAACTGGTGAACCCCACTGTCCAGGAGAAGAAGACGAGACTTTCAAAGATGGCATCACAAATGGTGCACACTGGTATGATGTGGAAGGTATGCAAAGCACTGAAAGTGCTCTATTTGCCCTCTGTTGACTTAGCTTTCTTTTGTATTATTCTGAATACAAGTCAAAAGTGTGGTATTTCAATTTTAAAAAGGTTATTTCTTTGCATTTTTGAAATTTCCAAAACTACAGTAAAATTAAAAGATGACCACAGAAACATGTGTTCATCCTTCATTTAAATTCATCCATTGTTCTCTTTTGCCATATGCTTTACCTCCCCACCTACATATACCCACATATACAATCTTTTGCCAGACCACCCAAAAATAGGCTGCTGATGAAGTATCTCAGTTCCTCAGCACTGTTTTACCAGCACAGACTTTGTCATGCACCATTACCATGACGGAGAAATCACTAGTAACCCAGGACTATCATCTACAGGCTGCCTGCAGCTCGTTCCCCTTCTTGTCCCCAACCATCCTCTGTAGCTCCTTTTTCTCCAAGATCTGCTTAAGGTTCAGCCATTGCATTTGATCTTGTAAAGAGTCCAGGCTGGGATTAGCAAGATGGCCCAGTGCCCAGTGGATAAAGGCTTCTGCCACCAAGCCTAACACCTTGGGTTAGGTCCTTAGGACCCACATAGTAGAAGGAGAAAACCAACTCCTGAAGGTTGTCCCCTGACCTCCACCAAATGCACTGTTGTGTGCATGTATCTACACACACACACACACACACACACACACACACACACACACACACCCCCCACACACACACAGGAATAAATGTAATTGTAATGAAAAGAAAAAAAAAGTCCCAAGTTGCTGTCCTCTAGAACATTCCAGTTTTTAGGTTTGTCACTTTCCATATTATAATTCAACTCCAGTTTCCCAGTAAAATCATTATATAGACCATATCACATGTCAGGAGACATAGAAAGTCAAGTTATGTGTCTAAATTGTTTACAGTGACCACCAGTCTTATCTTTTACATAAAGGTACATTTGCTGTTGTGGGGTGATCATGGAATTCCAGCTTACTTTTTAATATTTTATATAAATCTCAGAAAATTTGCCATTTTGGGTTGTTTTCCATGCATGTGGGTGTGCTTTTTTGTTATTTTTTGTGGTGCTGGGAATCAAACTCCAGGAGCCCATGCAACCTAGACAAGTACTTCAGCACCGAACTGCTCATCAGCCCAGCCATCCAGCTTCTGTTGTTGTTGGGTTTGAGGCGGTCTCATGTGGCTCAGACTGGCCTGGAACTCTTTATCATCTTGCCTCCCACCTTCTAAGTACTGAGTTACAAGGTTATATACCATGATGTCTGGCCAGTTTTCTAGGTATAAGACTCCAGTGTTAGTAACAATATTCACAGTGTTATATACAACCATTACTGTCTATTTTCAAAATACTCCATCACTTCAGACACTCTGTAATGACTCGGTAATAATTCCCATTATATTCCCCTTTCCTTAGTTGCAGGAAACTGCTAATCTATTTTCTATCTCTGTGAATTTGCCTGTTGTAGATATTTCACATGACTGAAGTCATAAACTATTCGTACTTGGCATCTAGTGTGCTTCACTTAATGTTCTCAGGGTCCATCCATCCTGCAGCATGTACCAGAACATCATTACTTTCTATAGTTAAAGAATATTCTCTCTATAGAATATATGCATGTATGCACAGATATGTAATAGGTTTTGTCTAGTCATTCTCTTAATGGCACTGACTCATTTCTACTTCGCATTGTGAGTAACGCTGTAGTGAACACTATTGTATACATCCTAGTTTTCAATTCTTGGTGTATATGACTAGGAGTAGAATTGCTGGGTCATGTATTAGTTCTTTATTTAGTTTTTAAGGGGACATCAGACTATTTTCCATAGTAGCTATACCATTTATTTTCCTAGCAGAAATATATGAGGGCTCCTATTTTTCATAGAATACTATTTTAAAAGAGTTATAAAGGTCTGGGTAGATGGCTCAGTGGATAAAATGCTTGTGGAACAAATGTGAGGACTGGAGTTCAGACCTCCAGAACCCACAAAAACCGGTAAGGGCACCGTGGCCCATCTGTAATCCCAGAGCTCCAGAGACATAGAAGGGGATCCCTCGGGCTAGCAAGGCTAGTTGAATTGGGTTCAACAAGGGACCCTGCCTCAGTAAATAAACTGGACAGTGATGAAAGAGGACACCCGATGTCAACCTCTGGTCTCCACACACAAGCATGTACACCCACAGTCATGTGTACCAGTATGCATGTCCATCTGCAAATGCATTTACCCACATGGATGTACACCCCCTTCTCTGTCTCTGAAAAAGTTATTAAAGCAAGCTTGAATTGTTTGCCTTTCTTGTAAAAGTCATGAAAGTGGGGCTAGAGAGATGGCTCACCAGGTAAGAGCACTTGCTGCGTGCTCCTCCAGAGGTTCGATTTCTAGTCCCCATGTGGCAGCTCACAACTTTCCACACCTGTCTAACTCCTGTTCTGGGAGATGTATAGTCCTCTTCTGACCTCCATGTGCACCTGATACTCATGGTGTGCAGACATACATGCAGGCAAAATACCTATATTCATGAAAGGTAAATTAAAAAAATTAAAACTCATGAAAGTAGCTATTATCTTAAAATCTTCAGTATACTTTGAATAGTAAAGCATAGATGTAGAATGTTTGATTAAGAATATGCAGAAGTGGGTCTAGGAAGATGGCTCAGCAAGGGGACCCGAGTTCAAATCCTCAGCGCCCACATAAAAGTCCTGCATGGCCATGTGTGCCTGTGACCTAGCCTTGACAGACAGAGGCAGGAAGATCCTGGAAACATAACTGAAAAGGTGATCTTCAGGTTCAGGGAGAGACCCACTGTGGAGAGCTAGAGAGGAAGGTATTTGACATCCTCCTCTGTCATCCTCATTCATGTCCATGGGTGTGTACACCCTCTCTTCATACATACAGGGCCATACATCACACCCGAACATAAGCAATATGCAGAAGAAGCTGGGCATGGTGGCACACATGAATCCCAGCACTCAGAAGCCCAAGGCAGCAGGATTACAAGTCTGAGGCTAGCATGAGCCACACAGTCAGACCGTTTAAAAAATCTTCAAATAGTAAGCAGAAGGGACAGCTGAACCCATAGGGATGTCATTAGAACCCATAGTGAGATGCTTTGGTGTTCTTACCTTCCTACCGACACTCTCATAAAGTGTCCGTGACATGTCTGTTAACACACCTTTATGTAAGCCTGTCCTGGAACTCACCATGTAGACCAGGCTGGCCTCAAACTCTCAGAGATCTACCTGCCTCTGCCTCCCAAGGGCTGGGATCAAAGTTGTGTGCTGCTATCATGCCTGGCTAATTACTTTTTTACTTTGTATATCCATCTGCATATCCTGAAAATGAGTCATAAGTTTGAGGGCTGAATTTCCTGTCCCCCACCATAGTTTCTATCCATATTTTATGTGTCACAAACATCCAGAAAAAGGCTTGAAATATTTAGAAGGTAAACTTTGCTCTCATTAAAGTTAGACGTGATTTGAAAACCACTGAAACTTTTGATATTTTAATGTGCAATTCTTATATTTCAATCTTTAGTAAATATATATATATATATACATATATATATTAAAATCTAACTTTGTGAACTAGTAGTTTTGTGAGTTGGTTAAGTTACTTTATGAATGAGAGATACTATTTAAGACAATGGGATAAAAGATAATTTACCTTATCTTTCTGGGAAAAAATACCCTAAAAGGTTAAAAAATAATTCCTAATTGACCATTGATTGAAAAATATACTAAAACATACTGTTTGATAAATAGCCATCCTGAGTTCAGAGAAAAGAAGTGTACTCTGCTACATAGTCACAGTTTATTTGATTAAACCAGTTATTAATTTTTTCTGTTTCTTCCCACATCTGATGAAGCTGAGCTTTGCTGCTGCCATTGTTCATTGTTTTGGGAGCACTAACTTCACTCTTATTTGAGCTGAACGGTCAGATGTGCTATGTTGTTTCTACAGTAGCTAGCTTCTCTTCCTGCCAGAGCAGCCGCTTCTTAAAGGGAAGGCTGTGCTGGCTCCAGTAGCTTGAACAGGGCAAAATCACCGTGTTTATCTCATGGAAGACTGCAGTGAGATGTTGGAAACCTGCGACTGGGCGCATTTTCAAAGCCGATGACCTGGAATGATTTTGCTAATATTCCATGTGAGATATATATATATATATATGAATTCCTGCTCAAAGAAGTGTAGATGTCTAGAGCTGAAAATGAATATAATGATCTAGTTCAGTTCTTTTTGCTTTATAAAAATTCAGGAAGTAAGAGATGAAATAACTTACAGTCTAACTATTCACTTAGCAAATGGTTCTGACTACCTGCCACGTTTCATGTCCTGCATTATGTGATAGGGATACAGTAAGAACAGGGCAGAAACAGTTGCTACTTGGAAGGCTCAGATAGCAGACAAGTAGTGTGGGAGGGAGTGATTTTTCCACTGCCACCTTTACCTTCCTTGCTAAGGCTGACTCGAATGTCTAGCTGCCCATGTGCAGTCCTTGCTTCTCTCATGTCTTTCAAGCCCACAGGATCCAGTTAGGGAATGGCTGTCCTAATAGCCTGTGAATAGTCACACTCACCTGCCAAAGCCTGGTGATTATGTCTAGCCAGGAAGTCACTGTTAGACAGCATCGTGCTGAGTTCTATGTGCTGGTGGGGCAGCCGTTCTAGCTCAGCTGATGAGCTCTGTGTGTGCATGTGTATGAGAGATTAGTTGAACTCGAACATGTTAAGGGATTCCTTAACCCTCAATTCCTATGTATAAAATAAAGATAAAACTCTAGAATCTACTTCATAGGAATATGAGGTTTGACCGAGAACTATTTTTAAGCACTTAGCTTTGCATCAGTCACTGAAACTACTTATCTCTGCCAGAGTTTCCACTTCACCAAGGCAAGGCTTCTGTTTTATTTGGCTTTCTATTCCCATGACTTAAAATCATGCCTGGTATATAGAAGACAAACAGTACATCTTTTGTGAATTGTTGAATAAACAAATTCTTGTTATCACAAAAAATGGATACATGGTTGTTTAAAATATTAGATACATGAACTTTCTACTCAAAATTCATAAAAATATTATTCCTTTCCTGAGAAAATAGGTTTGCTTTATGGTAGGTCACTGTGGTTTTTAAATTTTCACTAATATCTTGTAGTATGAAATGCCTTTAAGTTTTTAAAAATTATGTGTATGCCTATATGTGTATGTACAAGAGTGCTGTTGCCAATGGAGGCCAGAGAGTGTCTAGTCCCCTGAGCTGGTGTTCCTGGTGGTTGTGAGCTGCCTGGCATGGGTGCTGGGAACCAAACTGGGGTCCTTACAAAGAGCAATCTCCTGTTAGCCACTGAGTATCTTTCCAGTCCCCTTTCTGGTTGCTTATATGCATTTCATCTGTGGGTATACATGTTAAAAACTTTATTTTAACTTAATGAGACAAGTGGTGGTGGTGCACACCTTTAATCCAAGCACTTGGGAGGCAGAGGCAGGTGGATCTCTGTGAGTTCCAGCCTGGACTAGAGAGCGGGTTCCAGGACAGCCAAGGCTATACAAAGAAACCCTGTCTTGAAAAACAACAACAACAAACAAACAAAAACCCTTTATGAAACAATACCTAAATGTGGGGCTAGAGATATAGCTCAATGGTAGAGCATTTATGTAGCACACAGCAGGACCTTGGTTCTGCTGCAAAACGATGTAACTATCACTGCAGAGAACTGATAACTGATCTACCATTGTAATCTATATGGTGTTATTTCCTCTAGCCTGTTCTATTTCATTTTCTTTTAAAAGTGTAGTAACATATCTTACAATCCAGTAATGGGCAATGGCCTGCAGTTTGAAACAGCTCTGCTCTTGATCTCTGCTGCCATAGGACGGAATTACTTTCCATTTTTTCTGACAGGAACAAAACACCTTGTAATTTTTATGTGCTAACTTCTTTTTCCTTTTTGTCCTGGCATGTTTATTTACTTCACTTATAGTCATTTATAGTGAAGACTGAGCTACAACTTACTGTGGGTTGCTTTCCCTATAATTTGAATGAGTATGGAGACAGGAAATTAGTCAGAAATATAGCCACCAGCCTCATGTGTCCACATGTCTATGAGTACTGTTACTAGTTAGGACAGCTGCTGTAATGCTTCATATTTATGGGGTTTTGTTTTGTTTCTTAAGCCGTTGCTAACATGGAGCTGAGCCTTTTCAAACTGGCAATTATGATTTTTTTCTTCCTTTGGAAGAAGGAAACATTCTGTTGATTTATCCAACCCTCTTCCCTCTTTTTATACCTTTGGCAGAGTTATGCAATGTGAGCAGATAGCACATCACATAACCGGAGCAGCCCTGTGTAAGTGTGAGCTCCTTTGATCATGTGGACATCGTTCTTCTAAAATGCCCATTACGTTGAGCAGCACTAATGTGCTCTAAATACTGAAGTGCACGTACTTGAAATAGCTTGCTGCTGTGAAGAGACGAACAGAGTTTTGTATTTCGTTAAATAGGGCATATACCAGAAAACTGGGATCGAAAACAAGGAATTAAATAAGCAATGTATAATTGAAAAAAAAAAACACCACAGTTTTGGTACCAATAAAAGATGAATCCTTAGCACCTGTAATCCCAGTGCTCAGGAGGCAGAGGCAGAGGCAGAGGCAGGCAGATCTCTGTGGGTTTGGGGCCAGCCTAGTCTAGAAAGCCAGTTCCAGAACAGCCAAAGCTGTTACAAAGAGAAACCCTGTCACAAAAAACCATCACCACCACCACCAACAAAAAAAGATGAGTCCTTAAGGATGGTAGGGGTTTAAACTGTGTTCCAGTAACTGTTAGATCATGAAGACTAGTGGATCTAAACAGCATAGACAAACCAGTCCAACCTGAAGAGCAGACGTGTGCAGAGAGCTGCTTCACAGCTTGTTTCCTGACCTCTGTTTACTAATGAGGTACAGTTGTAGGGCTTGGGAAAGCTGTGTCTGGGTCTAGGAAGTGTGACTTTGTTTTCTAAAATTATTTAGTAATCAAACAACACATGAAGGAAATCTTAAAGGGTTCTTCTGGCTCTGCTGGTTTCACATTTCAGTAGATGAGGTCTGAACCTACTTAGTCAGCCTACTTATCTATCTCGTCTCCAGCCTTTCCTGTGCACCAGACTCCTTGTCCTTCCTGGGCATAATAAGGACCTTTCCAGGTCATTGTGCCTCTAGAAAGCCTCCCATACAGTAACTCAACTCTCCTGCCTTCCCAGAGCACCCTCTTCTTTCTAAATCATGAATATAAATCTTGCCCACTCGTGTTGGGCAGGGTGGTACTGCCCATTTCAGAGTTACCTTTGATTAACATGCAGAAAGGGACAGAGTCTAGAGCAAGGGAGCCTAGGGAGAGTTTTTATTCTTATTTGGAATGTGATCTCTTGACAATAAGGGCTTTATCTACAAGAATACAAGGAAAGGTAAAGGGAATGTGAGAGGTATAAGAAATGGTACGAGAATGAGCCGGGTGGCAGTGGCACATGCCTTTAATCCCAGCACTCGGGAGGCAGAGGCAGGTGGATCTCTGTGAGTTTGAGGCCAGCCTGGTCTACAGAGCGAGATCCAAGAAAGGTGCAAAGCTACACAGAGAAACCCTGTCTCGAGAAAAAAAAAGAAAAGAAAAAGAAAGAAAGAAAGAAATTGTACGAGAAGAATCAAAAGACTAGCCACTGGTTAAGTGTCAAGGAGAACCCACAGAAAAGATGCCCCCACCCCAACCTTGCTGTGGGAGAAGAGGGGCAGCAGAGGTAGTACTTAGTGATCCAGTCCCACGTGCCGATGGAACTGTTAAGAAACAGCTTCTAGAGCATGGGTGGGAGCAAAATGAAGAGGCTCAGGCCTGTGAGACATGTGAAAGGCATATGTCAGTCCACGATTTTGAAAATTGAATTGATACTGTTTCCTGGCATAATTTAATTGCTTAGAGTCAAAATCCAACTAGAACATAGTTGAACAGATGGGTGATTTTTCACCTCCCGAGTGAAAATGTTTGTAGCATTTTATACCTGGAAGTTTTCTTGAAGGAATGCTGACAATTCAAACATTAATTCTGAGCCTCTTCATGTTTCACAAGTACGACTGATAGTGAGATGTGTCTTATAAAGTGCTTTTAGTCTTACCTCATCGTGTACCTTAAAGACCTGGTTGAATTTATCTCCTTTTTCTTTCTCCTCTGTAGTCTGAGTGCTACCTAATGTAAAAGGAAAGAAAAAGGTGAAACCACATTCAAACAGAACAATTGCTTCTACTTGAGTCATGAGTTTGCTTTTGTGAGCTGTAGTTCACCCTAGTCTATCTACAGTCTGACCTTTAGGCTCAGCACACTTGTGTACTTTGTAACATGATGATGGGCTCAGGAGAGAGTCAGATATGCTGGTAGGGTTCGTGTCCCAGGTTTTCAGAGCTCATGTTTACGAATTAGATGTTTTCAGTCCATGATCTCTTTTCTGTGTAATTCAGATGATTGGGAATAGTTTTAGAAGGATAAATACAATTCAGGGATGTGAGAGAGTGTTGACCAAATGGGAAGCGAGAACAGGCAGGCAGGACTGTGTAATTAGTTTTGTTCTGTAGAATCAAATCATTAGCAAATATATATCTAGTGGGAGCGGTGAGGAAACGGATGTTCACAGGAAGTTACCAGGGCACAAAGAACAAGTTCAGATAGGAATTTAAAGATTTAAAATTGGGGGGATTTTTTTAAAGGCCAATTTGTACTTTCCACTCTTTTGGTTCCGTGTTTCTCCCTAAACTTTTTAATGAATGTCATGTTTATGAACTTTTTAAAAGTGTCTTGGGGACTGCAGAATTATCATTTATTGTACATAGAGAAATTAACAGAAATCAAAATTGTGGCAATTTCTTACTGCCTTTTGAAATGCTAAGAAGTCTGTCCTTATCTGAAGTTATGCTTTCCCAAGCTTCGGTTCCTGGCTATCAATCATAATCTGAAAGTCTTAAACGGAAAATTTTAGACATAAGCAATTCATAAGCTTTAAATTATGCACTGCTCTGCGTAGCACGATGAATCTTACATCATTCTGCTTGTGTCCTGCCTAGGACATGACTCATCCCTTTGATGAGAATATCCACAGTGTGTATGCTACCTGCCCATTAGTCTCGCTTTTCACATGACTTTCAAATACTGTAGTGCTCCAGTCAAGCAATGCTCACACAGTAGCTCAGCACTGTCTGGCGTCACATCACCTCCTCACAAGAGAAATGAGTGCATTCCAGTAAGACATGAGGAGACAGCACATTCCTATGACTTTCAGTATGGTATATTGTTATACTTGTTTTATCAGTTGTTAATCTCTTATAGTACCTAACTTAAAATTCAACAGGTACTGTAAGGGAGTAACAACAACTGGTACAATAAAACAAGTACACTCCTCTGGGATGTTCCTTAAGCCTTGGAAGAGGGGGAAAGTTGTTTGTTTTTATTGTTGTTGTTGTTTGATTGGTTTTTCTAGGTAGGGTTTCTCTGTGTAGTCTTGGCCGTCCTGGAACTCACTCTGTAGACCAGGTTGAACTCAGCGATCTGCCTGCCTCTCCAAGTGCTGCAATTAAAGGTGGGTGCCACCATGCCCAGTTTGATAGTTGCTGTTTTTAACAGGGACACTTCACTGTATTCTTTCCGTTAGCTTTCTGCTTGAGGTAGAAGAGTAAATAGGTAAGGTCTTATAAAAAGTTGACTGGATTGAAGTCTCTCTCCTCTTTAAAGCCAGAACTCTGTGCTAAAATCAGTAACAGGGACTTGTTCTGTTATAGAGGTGAACTGAGTATCTTAAAGCGTATGAAGGGGAGTTGTGAGACAAAGAGTAATGGCTATGAGTAGATAATTTGATCAGAACTTTTAGCTACTGTAGCAATTAATAACGGTATTGATAACAATTTGTTGTAGCACTGGACAGATTCTAATAGTTACTTTGGAGGCTGGAGAGATGGCTCAGTGGTTAAGAGGACTGGCTGCTCTTCCTGAGGACCTGGGTTTGGTTCCCAACACCCACATAGCAGCTCACAAGTCCCTATGACTTCAGTTCCAGGGCATTGAACACCTTCCTCTGCCCTCTGTGGGCAATTGCATGCATGCAATGCACATACAGATGAACAGATTCTCATATATCACATAATTTTTTAAAAATTTAAGTTTCAAAAATAAATAGTTGAAAATCAATGCAATAAGGGGCTGGGTAGATGGCTCAGAGGTTAAGAGCACTGGCTGCTCTTCCAGAAGATCCGAGTTTCATTCCCAGCAGCCACATGGTGGCTCACACCTGTCTATAACTCCAGTTCCAGGGTATCTGACCCCCTCTTCCCTCTGTGGGTTTGATCATCAGTGCCACAAAAATCCATAAATTGTAAACTGTTGCTTATTTTTTTTCAGTTTAGTGTGAACAAGTTGAAGATCATTGGCTTAGATAGCTCCCCAAGACGTTAATTGATCACAGAAGCTTGCTTATTTACAACTATTAATAAGACAAATAGCAGATTCCTTCTACTATTGTTAAGGTGTTTTATTGCCTTGAGGTATGCTTATAGCTGAATATTACTCCCCAAATTAAATTTTTCTTTGCCTGTGGAAGATGTTATTGTGAAGTCTGACATTTCTCCTTTATGTTGAGCCAAATTACATACTAGCCTAAAAAATAAGTAAATGTCTCAACTGAATTTGGCGGTGGCTGCTGTGGCAATGTCAGATGAGTTTACACATCAGTGCTTGCTTCCCGTTACAGTGAAGGCTAGCTTTGTGTGGATCAGTACTGTGTTGACGAAAGAAATTACGTTTCTCACAATTACTTATGAGATCTTTGACATTTAGTATCAGAAAAACAAATGTTAAATTTAATATAGATGTCAACTGATGCCTACTTGTGGTAACTGACAAAAAATTCTTAAATTATTCATGTCAGACAGTATCTCCATTTGTTTCTAGATAATTTTTAGAAGAAATTTCTAAATTATGAATTGAAGCTGGTGACAAAAGACTTTTTGATTTTCTAAAGGTAGGATAGCTTTTGTGTTGTTTTGCCTTGTGAAATAAGTTTATTTTCGGTTCTTTTAACTGATAAGTCATGAGTTTAAGAAAAATGTAGATTAAAGTACGTAACCCAATCCATGGTAGTTCATTCATTCTTAAAGGAAATGTGCTTTACTTTTATGAGATTTTTATCAAGAAAAAGAACTTTTTTAGACTTCTTACTGGTTTCTACACTTCCATCATGGCCAGAGAACATCCTGGGCAGGATTTCACTTCCTTAATCCTGTGTTTGTTTCATGACCAGGATGTGGTGTATCTGATGACTGCTTATACGTGTTGGAAAAGCATGTGTGCTCTGCTGCTGTTGGGTGGGGACAGTGTAACGAGCCTTTAGAACTGGTGAGTCCCCAGTGCTGTGGATTCTCTGTCCTCTGCTGCCCCTGCCCCTTGCTTGTGCTGATGACTGAGAGAATGCCAGTTTGCAACTGTAACTATATATTTGTGCATTTCTCTTCCTAGGTTTATCAGGTCTTCTTTCCTGTATTTTAAATACTTGTACAGTTAGAGCTATATTGTCTTAGTGAAGTGGCCCCTTTATCATTATATAATCTTATTCCTCACAGTTTTTATTTCTCTGAGTTAATATATCAGGCTTCATTTTTTTGTTCTTATTTCTTTTGTTTTCTTTCTCCCCTGTCTCCCTTCCTTCCTCCCTTTTTCTCTCCCCCTCCCCTTCTTTCTCCTCCTCCTTCTGCTCATCCCTGTGGTGCTAGGAATTTATCCTAAGACCGAGCACATGCTAATCAAGCACTCTACTAGTTACCTAATATTCCAAGCCCTTCATCTCTTTTTAAATGTGTCTACATGATATCTTTTTTTCCAGGTTTTTGTTGTTGTTGTTTTTACTTTGAACTTATCTATACTGTATATATGAAGTAATCTGATCTCCAACACTAAATGTTAATTCATTTTGACAAAGTTATGGGTTATATCAACTAAAAAAAAATTGTCAAAATGAATGAACCTAGGTTATGGGTTGCCAGGTGTTACTGTTGCTTTTATTCTGTTTTGTTTGTAACATTTACATTGAATGTATAATGACTGGTAGGTTTGGATTTAAATTTTAATTAATTTTCCTGTTATGCCTCTGGTTTTGGGAGCTTGGGGTAAAGCTATATTTTGAGATAGAATGTTTTTATGTAGCTCAGGCTGTCTTTAAATTTATGATCCTCCTGCCTCAGCCTCCTGATTGCTGAGAAAGCAAACTAGTTTTTTGTTTGTATGTCTACTGGGAACTGAACCCAGGGCCTTGTGCCTGCTAGGCCTAGCCCTTGGTGTTTAAAGACAGGGTCTCACTAAATGTCCCTGGCCTTCTGAGTGCTGGGATTACAGTGTGTGCCACTCCACCTGGCTAAAAATAGTTTATATAGTCACCCAGATAGTTACAGCCACTGCTTTTCATTTGTTCTCTAAATCCGGGCGTTATTTCTCTTTTATCTGAGGAACTTTCTGGTTAATTTATGTTAAGATCAGTTTGGTTGTAGTAGATTCTCTTCTTCTCTCTTATTGGTTATCGGTTCTATCTTTCTTCCTGGAGGATATTTTTTTATTGGCTATAAAACCCCAGGTTATGGGTTGCCAGGTGTTATTGGTGGTTTTGTTGGTTTTTTTTAGCACTTTAAAATGTTTGCCTCATGCCACCTGGCCTCTGTAGTTTCTTTTGAGAAAGCCACAGTCATTTAAACTGTCTTTCCTGAACATTCCAGAATTCTCCCTGCATTGTTGCTGTCTGTCTGCTTTCAGGGATTATTTTATTTGTGTTTGGTTTTTAGAAGTTTAGGAATAGATTTTTTTTTTTTTCCGAGACAGGGTTTCTCTGTGTAGCTTTGCGCCTCTCCTGGAACTCACTTGGTAGCCCAGGCTGGCCTCGAACTCACAGAGATCCGCCTGGCTCTGCCTCCCGAGTGCTGGGATTAAAGGCATGCGCCACCACCGCCCAGCTAGGAATAGATTTTTATTTTTTGACCTTTGTCAAGTTTGTGAAGTGTTTGGCCATTGTTCCTTCAATTTCCTTTCTCTGCTTTCTCTCAGCTGATCCTCCAGCAGCAACAGTGCTTAAGCCCCTTACCATTGTCCATAAAATGCCTTCCCTCCTTCCTTCCTTCTCTCCCTTCTTTCCTTCTTCCCGTCCTTGTTTATTTTTATGGTAAAATTGTTGTTTGCTTGTTCTAGCAGGAAATGGCCTAATTAGATTCAACTGTAAGTTCTGACCTGCCTTAGGTGGAGTGTGACCCCAGTCTCAGTTCAGTTTTCAAAGGCTGTGTGGTGCTGTCGAGATCTGTCCTCTGTATCGCTCAAGCCAGTCTTGGAAATGTGCTGTTTCAGGTCAGACATGCACTTCCGGAATGTAGTTCAGGAGCCAGGACTTGATAGATAACCTTAGGAGACCCCTTTGTGAACATCCTCATATTTGCAACATTTTAATCCCAATATAGATGATAAAAATGTAAGTGAAAGATGTCCCTTCATGGGAAAAGATATGCAATATTATCAATCATCAGAGAAATATAAATTAAAACCACAGTGAGATACCACTATACATCTACACATTTCCTAGAATGCTATTTACATCTATACATCCACACTATACATATATATACCTAAGCCATTTAAAATTGGCCAGTTGCTTAAGAACTTATCTAGGTAATACATAGCAGCTCACCCATTGCTGGCGAGATTGTGAAAATGGTACAGCCACTTTGGAAAACAGACTTTTTACATCATTAAACATAAAGTTACTTTATGATTTGTTCATGCCATTTGAGGATATTTACTCAGAGGCATGAGAATCCTTCCACTATAAGATCTATTTGTAACTTTTTTATAAAAGATTTATTTATTTATTTATTTATTTATTTATTTATTTATTTTACATATATGAGTGCTCTATCTGCATGTACGCCTACTCACCAGAAGAGGGCATCAGATCCCATTATAGATGGCTGTGAGCCACCATGTGGTTGCTGGGCATTGAACTCAGGACCTCTAGAAGAGTAGCTGGTGCTCTTAACCGCTGAGCTATCTCTCCAGCACCCACTTTTTTTCTTTTCTTTTCTCTTTTTTTCTTTTTAACAATCATATACACCAAAAAAAAAAATCAAAGTTGGAATATTCATTCATCACATGGAGACTGGATAGGCACATTGCACTATATCCACATAATTATAATTTTTATTTTTAGAGATACTTTATAGGTTTTAGGTAACTAAATCTATCGTTCTTTAATGATTTCACATTTTGATATCATAATTAGAAAGGCTTTCTTCTGAGAATATAGAAGTATTCATATTGGCTTCTACTTTTGATTATGACTTAATTTTTACATTAAATGCTATATAGATTAATAAATTTATTTGATAGTAATTTAATATAATATTTAATATTTGCAAATTAAATTGGAAAAATTTTATATCTTTATACAAGTCTCCTAATATTCTTAAGATCTTCTATGTCCCTCAGTAAATTTTATGATACTGATATGTGTCATACATTTTATTATATTTAATCCTACAACTTTTGCTATTATCCTTTTTTCTGACTATGGTAAAGATGCTTTTTGTTTATGTATTTTTGGTGTGATGTTGGTGTTTGAACCCAGTGCCTATGCTTCACGTTCTTCTAACACTAAGTACCTTCACTAACCCCCCAATAGTATGTTGTTGTCTGTTGTGTTTATCAAGATAAGGTCTGACTCCATAGATCTGGAATTCAGAGATCCACCTGCCTCTGCCTCCTAAGTGCTGGGATTAAAGGTGTGTGCCACCACACTCAGCCGGAAAATATTGCTGTCCTTTTTTATTTCCACTATCACTTTACATGGTTTTATGTCTAACTTAAATATAGTTTGGCAAAGGAAAATTTGGGGCATGCATGTCAAGATTTTGATTGTCTCTATTTCACTAGGTTCTGCACTGTGAAGCTAATATTAAGGTTATGCTTAGGTATACTGTTTACTGAAGTCTCTTCTTGGGTCTAAAGGACCTACAGAGAGAAGCTTATCTCCAAGAATCTGACCTTTAGTTTTGTGTCGTTCATAGAACTATTTGTTAAATAATCAATATTAAAAATGTGTGATCTTTAGGACTAGAGACTACTAAGATGTACTTTTAAAGCTTTTATTTATTTACTTATTTATTTTTAATCTTTTATTTATTTTTGGTATTTTGAGACAGGATTTCTCTGTGTAGCCTTGGCTGTCCTGGAACTTGCTCTGTAGACCAGGCTGGCCTGGAACTCGCTCTGTAGACAAGGCTGTCTTTGAACTCACAGAAATCTGCCTGCCTCTGCTTCCCAAGTGCTGGAATTAAAGGTGTGCGCCACCCCCGCCCGGCTGTTACTTTTAATTTTATTTATTTATTTTATTTATTTTTTTTTTTTTTATTTTTCGAGACAGGGTTTCTCTGTGTAGCTTTGCGCCTTTCCTGGAATTCACTTGGTAGCCCAGGCTGGCCTCGAATTCACAGAGATCCGCCTGGCTCTGCCTCCCGAGTCCTGGGATTAAAGGCGTGCGCCACCACCGCCCGGCTTACTTTTATTTTTTTAAGGATTTCATTTAACTTTTTTTTTTTTTTTTTTTTTTTTTTTTTTGGTTTTTCGAGACAGGGTTTCTCTGTGTAGCTTTGCGCCTCTCCTGGAACTCACTCGGTAGCCCAGGCTGGCCTCGAACTCACAGAGATCCACCTGGCTCTGCCTCCCGAGTGCTGGGATTAAAGGTGTGCGCCACCACCGCCCAGCTAACTTCATTTTATGTATGTGAATGTTTTACCTACCTGGATGTAGGTGCACCCCTGTGTGTGCAGTGCCTATGGAAGGCAGAAGGGGTTGTCAGACCTTTGGAACTGGAGTTACGGCCCAGTGAGCTGGGAACTGAACCTAGGTCCACTGAAAGAGCAATGAGTGCTCCTCTTAACCAAAAGTCATCTCTCTAGCTCCCAGATCTCATTGTTGAAAGACTTCTGCCCTCTCCTGCTCACTACCCTGAGGATGTATTTGGATGTGCCAGTGCTTAGAACTGGCTGCTTACAGTCCTATAAAAGTTAATATGAAAACTAGATTACATAACACTCTGTAATATATAAACTTGATCCTCCTTTCTTTAGTTAGTATCTCAAAAACTGCTACTGAACTAAAAATAAACACCAGATAAAAGGATGCTAGGACTCAAGCTTGATCGCGTTCAGTGCTGTTACAGTCTGTTTCACTGCCCTCTGGCGTAATTAAAGTGTGGGTTGGGGCTGGGGAGATGGCTCAGCGGTTGAGAGCAGTAGCTGCTCTTCCAGAGGACCAAGATTCAGTTCCCAGCACCCACATGGTGGCTCACAACCATCTCAGAGGGATCTGATGCCCTCTGCTGGCCTAAAGGGATCTATGCAGATAGAGCACTCATACATAAATATTTTTTTAAAAGTGTGGTTTGGCCATATTTATAATAGTTACTAAATTTCACCTATGCAAAAGACAAATTCATATTAATATTGTCCTCACATTGTTATTTTTGTATTCTCTGTTTTACTTCTTCAACAAGGCCAGCATTTGGCTAGTAGTATTTTTTAAATTTATTTTTATAACAATCTAGTTTAATCTCTTATACACAGTTGCCATTGTATTGTCATCAGTAATGCTAAATGAAATAAGCCAGTCATAAGGATGTAGCTGAAATCAAAAATCTTAGAAAATAGAATGGTAGCTGCCAAGAGCCTAGGAGAGAAGAAAAAGGAGAGTTGTTCACTGGGCTCAAGGTTTCAGTTTTGTAAGATGAAGTTCTAGAGATCTGTCACACAGCGACACAGATATTGTTATTCTCTGATTGATTGCTATTACAAGATATTCAAGGCTTAACTAGGAAAAGTGGCTTATTTAGCTTATGTTTTGGGAGACTCTGATGGATAATCTTAATTATAATCTTCTTGGATTGAGAAACATCTAGTTATTATGAATAAGACCAAGATGATAACTTTTCAGTAGTTTCTGTTGTACTTGAGATACAATTCTAAACTCATTATCCTCAGTATCAAAGCCCTGTGTGATCCGATATTGCTAACATTGCTCAGCCTCATTTTGAACCATTTCTCTTTTGTCAGTATAGAACCACGGCAGCCATTTTTCCCTTTCCCTAAAGTGACAAGTCTCTTCTCTGTGGCTTTTACCCAGCTGGTTCTATCTTGTTTTCCTGTTTTGGCTCAGTAGTGTGTGTTAGTTTTCTTGTTGATGTGATGAAGTACTAGACAGATGCAACTTAAAGGAAGGATTTCTTTGGACTCTGTCATGCACTCCATGATGGCAGAGAAGGCATGGGCTAGTCACACTGTCTGCAGTCAGGAAACAGTGAGAGGTGAATGCTGCTGCTCGTATTCAGGGTGGGTCTTACCCACCTCAGTTAATCAATCCTCCCTGGAAAGCCCTTCACAGACATGCCCAAAGGGTGTCTACCACGTGATTCCAAACGAAGATCCTCTTCACAACAGTGTTTTCCTGATAACCCAGCATCCACTGCCACCAGCCTCTGGCTGTCACATATAGTGAGAAATCCACTGAGTCTGCTTAAAGGGCAAAGGAATTTATTAAGGGAAAAAAACTCACTATACAAAACAAAATTGTCGCAGGTTCTATAACGCTGTTCCAGCCGCCTATCTCAGTCCCACATCCAAACCATGAGGGAGCAAAAAGAGGATGCCCATGTGCATCTCAGGTCTTAAGGGTTGCCATGAGGCCACACCTCAGAGGCTGTACTTCAAGGTCATAGGCAGGTAAAGCAGTTACCTGCTGCATCTCTAGGGGTGGTACTTCAAGGTCATAGACAGAACAGCTACCCACTATAGTCACATCATACTTGAACTCTGTACACCACTCCT
The DNA here is from genome assembly GCF_949786415.1 of Peromyscus eremicus. NCBI lineage: Eukaryota > Metazoa > Chordata > Mammalia > Rodentia > Cricetidae > Peromyscus > Peromyscus eremicus. Next base: position 59,944,291 of record NC_081423.1, on the reverse strand, counting down.
CACCATTTGATACTTTTCATATTTGCACCATTTGATACTTTTCATATTTGTCTAAGAATGTAAGTTATCTTGGTGTAGACCTTGTCTTTTCATAACTGTATTACCCTGTACTTAGAACAAGGCCTGCCATGAATGAGTTAACTTCCTAGTCTTCAATGACTATGTCTTTTTTTTTTTTTTTTTTTTGGTTTTTCAAGAGAGGGTTTCTCCATGTAGTTTTGATGCCTGGCCTGGAACTCACTCTGTAGACCAGGCCTTGAACTCACAGAGATCCGCCTGGCTCTGCCTCCCAAGGGCTGGGATCAAAGGCGTGTGCCACCACCGCCTGGCCTCAATGACTATGTCTTACTTAGGGTTTCTGTTGCTGTGAAGAGATACCATAACCACAGCAACTCTTATAAACGAAGACATTTAATTGAGAGGGCTCACAGTTCAGAGCTCAGTCTATTATCATCATGGCATGTAGGCAGACATGGTGCTGGAGAAGTAGCTGAGAGTCCTAATCTTGCAGGCAACAGGAAGTGGTCTAAGAAACTGGGCAGTATCTTTAGCATATAGGAGACCACAAAGCCTGCCTCCCCAGTGACACACTTCCTCCAACAAGACCACGCCCACTCCAACAAGGCCACACCTCGTAATAGTGCCACTCCCCTCCGGGGGCCATTTTCTTTCAGACCACCACAAACCATTTCTTGAGAAAGTTGTACTCCATTACTAAAGCCTGAAATTTGAATTTTAAAATGCTTTCCTGGATGTTTCTATCTAAGCGCTCTGCTGATACTTCAAACTCAGGTTTAGCCTGCTCTAAACCTGTTGTCACACCCCTCCAACCACTCTGCCAAGCTCTGTCTGTAGTTCAGCTGTCAGGCCTGAGGTCCTTTCTGACTCTCTTCTCTCCATCACCTCCCACTATTCAGCAGACCCTGTCAGTATTTCATCTTACAGCCTTCCCATCCAGTTGCCACCACCTTTAGGTCAAATCACGTTTGACTTGAACCATTGTTAAAGGTGCCAAAATAGGCTGTTCCTCTTCCCCATCCTCTTCTCTAGTGTTTCTTCTCCTCTTTTTCTCTCCCTATTCCTCTTTTCTGGACCATCGGACCTTCCATTTCTGATGCCACTTTTCTGTTCAAAACAAGCAAAACAGTCTTGTAGTGCAGCCTCTATTCCCCAGGCCCTTTAGACCTGCTCTCTCTCCAGCCCGATCTCTCACAGGATTCCCATGTTCCTGTTCATCTTGTAGCTTACAGTCACCAGTTACTGCTTAACCAACATACACCAGACCCTACCCCGAAGTTTATAATTCCACTTTCACTGATTCCTCTGATTCCGCAAGATTCCTTTTCTGACTCAGTTACCCATCTTTCTCTGAGACCTAACTAGAAAAACTGCAGCAACAAAACACCTCCCAAGAAGCTTTTTAGGTCTCTCCTCAATCCTAAAATTGAAACTACCAGCATAGGTCCATAATCTCTCCATTGCTGTTTTTTTAATTATGGCAAAATATATATAATATAAAAATAACCACTTTTGTAGGCAGATGTTTCCCTGTCCCGACTGCCTGCTCCCAAATAATCAACATGGAGATTTAAGATTATTTATAAATGCTCAATGGATAGCTCAGGCTTGTTACTACCTAACTCTTACACTTAAATTAACCCATATTTCTTATTTATGCTGTCATGTGGCTTGGTACTTTTCTCAGTATAGCATGCCCATCTTGCTTCTCTGCATCTGCTGGCAACTCCTCTGACTCCGCCCTTCTTTTTCCCAGCATTCTCAGTTTGGCTGTCCCATCTATACTTTTTGCCTGGCTACTCTCCAATCAGCATTTTATTAAGCCAATTCGAGTGACAAATCTTTACAATGTACTAAGGGAGTATTCCACAGCACATTTTAATAATTTTAGGTGTGCAGCTTATTGGCATTAGGTATATTCACATTGTTTTGTAGCCATCATGTGACCTGTATAATCATGCTTACATTTCTTTTTTATGGCTGTAGTTGTCACCTCTAGATGATAAACAAAGACTTGGCCTCTGCTGGGGATCTAATTGATCAGTGGTGTACTTGTCTATTCATGTAGGTCCCAGGTTCATCTCCCAGTACCTCAAAATAATTTAAAAATAAAATAAATGTGAAACTCTATGCTTTGTATGCTAGCCTTAAAATTAGTTTTTTTTTTAATTCTTTTCAAGATTTATTTATTTATTATGTATACAGTGTTCTGCCTGCATGTATGTCTGCAGGCCAGAAGAGGGCACCAGATCTCATTACAGATGGTTGTGAGCCACCATGTGGTTGCTGGGAATTGAACTCAGGACCTCTGAAGGAGCAATCAGTGCTCTTAACCTCTGAGCCATCTCTCTCTAGCCCCCTTAAAATTAGTTTTAAAAACTCATCCTTGTTTACAAGCATTTGATTAACATGGATGGGCATGAGTTTATTGATAGCTTCCTTTATGTGTCCTGAGAGCAGATTGCATATGTCCAGTTTCCTTCTTTGTATTTCTTCTTCTAAATTGCTTTTGTTGGAGTTACAAAACTCTGATTTTGTTTAAAGTTCTTTGCTCAGTTTCTTTTATTATGAGTTTTATAATCTAAGACAGTATTTCTCAACCATCCTAATGCCATGACCCTTTAATGCAGTTCCTCATGTTGTGGTGACCCCAACCATAAAATTATTTCTTTGCTACTTCATGACTGTAATTTTGTTATGGTTATGAGTCATAATGTAAATAAATATCTGATACGCAGGGTATCTGGTATCCAACCCAGGTCTAAAATGTACCAAGAGTTAGAGAAAGATAACTCTCAAAATGCACATTTGTATTTTGTGTTGTCAGGGGGTGGAGCCAAGATCTCTAGGGACAGTTGAGAGGGGATGCCTTCTTTGCCTGGGACAGGTACCTAGGACGATTTTGATGAGTTCTAGGTATTGACTCAGCAAATTTGAGCTTTGGGGTATCTTTCTCAGGGATAATGGAAATGACTAAAGTCAGGGCCTGTTTCACATGCAAAAAAGGGTGGGAGGCTTCTGGTTCTGTGTGTATTTGCCTACCCACATTTTAGAGCAAGGTGAGCTTATAAAGAAGTCATGCCACCCTCCTTCGCCACTCTTTAATCATCCTCCTAAAACAAGATGTGAGAAAACCAAGTGGCAGGCATGATAAGGTGAATCGCTTGTGCAGAAGGAGTGTATGGGCTTGTGTAGGTTGTGAAGTGGGGAAGGCGGTTGACTGTGGGTGCTTATTCTCCTTCCAGTTCTACTTCCCATTAAACACTTTTTAAAGAGTTCATTTTTTCCCCCTGATTTATGGAGCTGTACCACCCTAAATGGAGCCTTTTTCTCTTGCCACCTTCTTGATAAAGGGAATACAGCTAGAATAGTAGATGCTTAATGACATGTTAGCAAGGAATGTCCTTCATAGCTTTAGGGTAATGTGACCTCTTTCTTCACTGTGTCATTCTATTTTAAATATTAACATCTTTGTGTCTGATCTCTCACATATGTAAAATGGGAAAAATAGTAATACCTACCTGCTAGAAATACTGTGAATACAAAACAGAACTGGTCTGACATTGTAAGCAACTGAAACAGTTGTTGTTACTAACTGATTTAATCATACTTTTCATAGCTACTCATCATATCAGTTAAATGTATTTCTCATATGTGTGTGTGTGTGTGTGTATGTATATATGGAAGGAATTCCTTCCCAGTGTATATAAACCTTCCTTCTTAGTTTATGTAATTGAAGAGCCTTCTTTCAATTTCAAAGAATTTAATGTAAACAAAAATGTTTACAAAGGAAAAAAACTAGATTTAATTTCTTCAGTCTTTGGAGGGTGGAATTCCTTTCCTTTTGCAAATAAACTTGTTTTCCCTTCACATTGCAGGTGGTATGCAAGATTACAATTATGTGTGGGCCAACTGTTTTGAGATCACATTAGAATTGTCTTGTTGCAAGTATCCACCTGCTTCTCAGCTTCGACAAGAATGGGAGAATAATCGTGAGTCTTTGATCACATTGATTGAGAAGGTAAAAATTGCTGCCTGGAAGGTTGGGATTTAGAAGTAATGGGTTAAATAAGAGAGAAATTTGAATGCATATGAATAACAATCCAAATAGGGTGTTCTTTATCTTATGTGTTTTAAGATTATAGATTATCCCTAGAAATTATTAGTTTATAATCTATTACAGTACATCAAGATCTACCTTTTCTATTCCCATGTCCAACCCTGGCTCTGTGCTACATGGAAGCTTCCTTTGGCAGTCTTAGAACACTTTTACAAATGGAAATAATTGGCCAAATTTGTACTGGGGGTTTGTGGTATAGCTCAGTAGTAGAAGGAGTGTTTGGCATGAATGAAGCCCTACGTTCAATTCCTGGCACCAAGAAAACCCTACAAATTCGTACTATCACCTTGACAATGCCATTTGTTCATATTTGCTAGAGATCGTTTACTACTATATGAACTGTGGACATCAGTTTAATGTAATTATCAGAAAAGCTCATGTAACTATTGACTATGCCAGATTTCTCTCCAAATTATAGTTTGGAGAGAAAATTAGAAGCTTGGCGTCAAAGAGAGGGAATTTCAAAAGCACTTCAGGACTATGGAGATTTTTATAATTTAAATTTAAGAATTTAGTGATGGGGCTGGAGAGATGGCTTAGTGGTTAAGAGCAATGGCTGTTCTTGCAGAAGATCTAGGTTTAGTTCCCAGCACTCACATGGTAGCTCACAACCAACTGTAATTCCAGTTAATTCAAGTTCCAGAGGATCCAACATGCTTTTCTGGCCTCTGTGGGGGCACCAGGCACACACATGGTGCACATACATACATGCAGGTCTCACACACACACACACACACACACACACACACACATACACACACACACACACAAAATACAACAAATTCTTTAAAATAAAAAGAATTTTTACTTGAGTACTTAGTCTATATTTCATTTCAACCTCAAGGGTTTAAAAAATACTTTGGCTTCTGGACATGGTAGTACACACCTTTAATCCCAGCACTCCAGAGGCAGATGAAGGTGGATCTCTGTGAGTTTGAGGCCAGCCTGTCTCTATAAAGAGTTCCAGGCAAGCCAGAGCTACATAATAAGACTGTCCCAAAAAGAAAAATAAAAATTAGAAACTAGTATAATAGTCTTACTGTTTAGAAACTCTAGCACCAAACTGATTGCCTCTGAATTTTGATTTTTGTCTTTTAGGTCCACATTGGAATTAAAGGATTTGTTAAAGATTCAGTAACAGGAGCTGGGTTAGAGAATGCAACCATCTCAGTGGCTGGTATTAATCATAATATCACAACTGGAAGATTTGGTGATTTCCATAGATTACTCATTCCTGGAATTTACAATCTTACAGCAGTTTCAACTGGGTAAAAGTTTTAAACTAGACTCTTAATTACAATGCCAAGCCTCTCTTTAGATGTAAGAAGAGGGATTATCTAAATGCTACTCATCAAATGTGGCTTCTGTTTTTCCTTGTTCTCTGACTTTTTAGTCCTTTAATAATGAGAAAGTACTATCACAGAGTGTTTTTCACATAGTCCAACAGTGTGGAGCATAATTGTAACAGTGGGCGCCAGAACGACTGTAAAAGCTTTCCGAGAGATTCGCTAATTGAATCCGAGAGAAGCAGCTCAGGGCTCTGTAGCTGGAATTTGAAGGGCTGTCCTCACAGCTTTCTGATACATTAAAGCAGTGGTTTTTCACCTGTGCAAACCTTACTGCACGCTCACTTCATGGGGATTTTTATTACTAATCTTTAATGCTGAGCTTTTGTAATGGAAGGACAATGGGAATGCTAGTCTGGCAAGGTAGTGCAGAGATGGATAGCACCTGACTTTGAACATCATGGCAGTAGTTACATGGGGGAATTAGCTTGTCTGTCCTTGAATATCACAGCAGCTTTTTTTGACAAACATTCTAGTGTTTGATACCCGGGAAGCTTTGTGAGAGAAATAACTCTTAAAGACTTAGTCCAGTATTTTCTGTGAAATAACATTCTAAGATGGCTAAATTATACAGTTGTCTTAGAGTTTTGATAGATCATTAAGTGCAGGAGTATGAAAAAAGGTCACTGTGTTTTTATAATGCTAAAGCATTGTGTGTCTTAACTCCATGCCACCTCCATTTCTAATTTTTTTAAAGGTATATGCCATTGACTATTAATAATATAATGGTGAAAGAAGGACCAGCCACAGAGATGGATTTTTCCCTTCGACCAACTGTGACTTCAGTAATTCCTGACTCAACTGAGGCTGTAGCAACTCCTGGCACAGTGGCTGTCCCTAATATTCCTTCTGGAACATCATCCTCTCATCAGCCAATTCAGCCTAAAGACTTTCACCACCACCATTTCCCTGATATGGAAATCTTCTTAAGAAGATTTGCTAACGAATATCCTAATATCACTCGTCTTTACTCATTGGGAAAATCAGTGGAGTCAAGAGAACTGTATGTGATGGAAATATCTGATAACCCAGGTGTCCATGAACCAGGTAATTGGCTGGCCTTACACGTAATTTCAGTAGTTCCTCTCAAAGCTAGTTCCTCTGTGCTTTGTCCAGAAATGTCATCTGTATAGTGTGTAACTTCAGTTAAGAACACATGGTTAAAAATAGCATAGAGCCATTCTATTCCCAGAAGAGAAAATCCATTGGGTAATCTATATTTGCATGATATTAGTGTGTTCATAGATTGGATTCATTCAGCTGAGTTCAGTTTGGCATGTGGATATACATGTATGCATATTAGAAAGACATCTCTCTCTCTATATATATATATATATACATATGTATATATATATATGTATGTATATATATATGTGTGTGTGTGTGTGTGTGTGTGTGTGTGTGTGTGTGTGTGAGCGTGCGCGCGTGCACCTGTACCTGCTCAGACATATATTCTGGTAAGGAAGCTACAATAGGTTTATGTAGATTTTTCTTGATGTTGACTATACATATTTACTTAATATTTTAGCTTATGGTTTTTATATATATTATGGAAAAAACAGACTTCATGTTAACTGAAGAGGAAAAAAAGGCTTCCATGTAATTATTTGTTTTCAGGGGAACCAGAATTTAAGTATATTGGAAATATGCATGGAAATGAAGTGGTTGGAAGAGAACTGCTATTAAACCTCATCGAATACCTTTGCAAGAACTTTGGAACAGACCCTGAAGTAACAGATTTGGTTCGCAGCACTAGAATTCACCTTATGCCATCCATGAATCCTGATGGGTATGAAAAGTCCCAGGAAGGTAAAGCAGAGCTGACGATTAAAGCCTCATCTGTTGACTGGTGTGTAGCATGGTTATTCTGGAATAGAGAAGACATTGAAGTTTTTTGTTTTTATGATTTGTGAGTGGTTTTAGCTTTTATGTACTTAGAAAATAGGGCAGACTTTTCATTATGTGATGAAGCATATGTATAGAATGTGTGTGTGGTATATGTACACTAGTACATGTGTGGAAGGCAAAGGTTGATGTTGGGTTCTTATTCAATTGCTCTACTCCTTATTTTCGAGAACCTGGACTCTGATTCAGATCAACTTGCTAGTCAGTGAGCTCCAAGGATCTACCTAACTCTGCCCCCTAGCGTTGGAGTTGCAGATGCAACTAGCTTTTTAATGTGGGTGTCCAGGGTCCTAACAGGTATTCATTTCAGCCCTCAATCAAGATGTGGGTTTCTTGTTTGGTTTTGCATTTCTGTAGTGGGTATTTGTCTTCATCAAGGTTCTCTAGAGGAACAGAACTGATAGAGATGTGTGTGTGTATGTGTGTGTGTGTGTGTGTGTGTGTGTGTGTGTGTGTGTGTGTGTAAAACCACAAAAAGGGCTTAGTCAGATTGACTTATATGATTAGAAGCTGGGTAGTTCAACAATAATCGTGTACATTGGAGAACCAGAGAACTTGGTAGCTGTTCAGAACAAGAAGCTGGAAGCCTTAAACCAAGTAACCAATGATTCAGTCCAAGGCTGAAGCCCTGGCAGCTGCCTGGAGTCCCTGGTGCGAGTCGCTGTTGAAAGTCTTGAAGCCAGAGTCAGATCCATGGGTGCCTGCAGCGGAAGTGAATGCACTTGCTCAGGAAGAACGGGGCTGGCAGCTGCTAGCTGGCTTCCTCCTTCATGGGTTTTGTTCTTTCTGGGTCCCCCAGCCTAGTGGACGGTCCACACACGTTCAGGGCCAGTCCTATTCATCATACTGTCCCATGTATGTAAAACACCCTTGAAGGCACACCCCACAGTGCGCTTTGCTATTCTTGTAGGTGTCTCAATCCAGTCAAGTTGACAAGCAAGATTAACCATCATTTATTTAAAAAAAGGAAGACTTTTATACATTGTTTCATTTTTAACCGTTCTTATTAAATTATTATATTTGTAACCTTACTTTATCCTTGGAAAATGAAACGAGATAATATTTGAAACCAGCAGCTCCCATACTCATCCGTGTTCCGTGCCTGCTAAGTCAGTGCTTTTCCTTAGCCTGCCTCCCCAGGTGAGCCCATCTCTCCTGAGGCACTGCTGAGAGGACTGGGAGGACAGGTTTACTCAGGCCGCCTTCTGCAGAACCCCAGAGAGTAAGACTCCATCTTTTCCCAACTCAGGACTCCATCGGAAACTTTGAAATATTTTTTTCCCTTAAAAGTTTGATAATTTTCATCTAGAATGAATTGATAGAGGGTAGCTTAACAGGGAAAATTTAAATGTATTTATATAGAGAAACATAAGATTCATATGTCTCAAGGGAGAACTAAGCAGTTGACGTTTATATATACCTAAGCTAGGGGCTTGGGTCTGGTTGGGTGGGAGGTGGTAATGGGCTGTGGAAGGTTGAGGAGAGAATGTTCACAGCCAGCAAGGGTTGTTTTGTCTGGCAGATAAGGTCTGCCAGGTGACAACTGTCTGTGATCATCTCTGGCCAGGTGTCAGACCCCAATCTCTTCTATGTAAGGGAATGGCTTTCCTAGGCACAAAGTGGGGTGTCAGGGAGGAAAGCTTTTGTATAAAAGGACAGCTTTGCAGAGCTATTCTTTCTCTGTAGTCTCTCCATAGCCAACCTGAAGGGTGGCCAGCCATCTGTTTGGACGTGATCCTTTACTCTCCACAGCTGCTCCTAGCAGCGTTTCCTGTGAATGGAACAGGCCCCGCAGTGTGGATGTGCAGACAGGAGGGCTAGCTCCCACTGCGCTGATATGGCTCTCACACAGACAGGCTCCGGTTGATCTTAGCATTCTGAGGTTCTTGCTCCTCACAGTTGCCAGCATCACAGATCCACACACACTCCCTTCTGAAAGGGAGAGCCGGGTACCACTGGAGCCCTGTTAGCTCTTCCTCACTTGCAGTTCTTCTCATTGTAATGACAGCAATGGGGCTCTTGCTCATGTAAGAATCTCCACAGCTAAGCTTGAGTTGAACCTTTTCCCTTTATCGGGTGAAATATCCCGATACAATGCTCTCTACTGATGGTACCTTCTTGTGACCACGTTAATGTCAGCATCCAGTTTTCTTCTTGTTGGTATGGTTTTGGTGATGAAGTCCTACCAACTCAAGGGGTTGCTTATGCCGTTGTGTGTTTATTATTAACACTTGAGCAAAGCTTTAGTATCATTTGCGTAATTTGGATTTTTTTCCTTTCAAAGGATGAGCAGAAGACAGATGCTAAAGAGTAATGATTTTACCTCTTTGCTTTAAAGATCTAGAAGAGAGATTTTTTTAAAAAATATACAATGTAAAAAAAAAAGATACATTTTGCTCACAGTGGGATTGGTAGCAATGGGCCTGATGTGCTTACACTTTAAGATGGCTAAAGTTCTGTGTTTGGCATTAACATGTAATAAAACATGTCTTAAATTTTAATCCTTTGTCCTGCAGGAGACTCAATAAGTGTAGTTGGCAGAAACAACAGCAACAACTTTGACCTAAATCGAAACTTCCCAGACCAGTTTGTTCCAATCACAGATCCTACTCAGCCAGAGACCATCGCGGTGATGAGCTGGGTGAAGGCCTATCCATTTGTGCTGTCGGCCAATCTGCATGGAGGTATGGCAGCTCCGTATGAACTAAGTAGCTCTCGTTGAAAGCATTTGAAAATTCTGCTGAAATTCTATCTGCTTAGAGTCCTAGGCTAGCTTCAAGTGAGTATCCTATACTGCTTCTGTGACAGAGAACAGTTAAAACCTTCCTCCTTGCTCTCTAGGTCAGTGAGCTGGCTGTTCCCTCCCCACACACGCTTTCTTTCTTTCCTTTGTGGTGGTTGTTATTTTAGACAGGTCCTCACCAAGTACCCAGGCAGGCTTGGGGCTCACTGTGCAGACTGTGTTGGCCTCGCACAGCGAACCTCCTCCTGCCTCTGCCTCCATGGTGCTGGGATTACAGGCAAACAGCAAGCTCAGCTTCTCCTCATCTTTCTTCCACTTTTTTCTCTTATTTTTCATTTTCATGCTATTTATTATTGTGTATGTATGGTGTGTGTGTGTGTGTGTGTGTGTGTGTGTGTGTGTGTGTGTGTGCATGCTATGGCATGTGTGTGGAGGTCAGAGGACACCTTTCAGAAGTCAGTTCTCTCCTTCCACTGGATTTGAGGATCTAATTCAGGTTGTGGATTGGCCCACAAGTGCTTTTCTCCCACTAAGCCATCTCCCTCTCCCTCTCCCTCTTCTTCCCCCTTCCCACCATCCTACCTTCCCCTTTCTTGCTCTTCTTTTTCTCCTATCTCCTGCTCCCCTTTCTCTAATAGTTCTTCAAGGGCTTCATGGTTATTCGTTATCCTGTTAATTAGGTACCATGCACGTTGTCATCATAAAAACCAAGCACCAGCAGATCCAAATGTTCAGTCTTGCTCTCTCCTAAAGTCTCATAAACTCTTTTATGTAAGTATAGGTTTTGATGTTCTCCTGTCTTCCACTGTGCACTCTGTCTGTCTGTCTGTCTGTCTCTCTTTCTCTCTCTCTCTCTCCCCCACCTCTCTGTATGTATATACACACATATACTATAGCTACTTAACTGCAGCATAATGACTTCATTCTCATTGAGGGTTTGGGACTATATATTGTCAATATGATTCATCAGGAGTGAGTCAGTTGAACAGAAAAGGTCAGTATTAGGAAAAATACCATAGGTCTGTATCTGAGCTGGTAGAGTACTTGCCTAGCATCATGAAACCCTGGAGTCCATGAACAGCACCCCATAAACCTGGCATGGTGGCATATGCCTATAATCCCAGCACTCAGGAAGAAGAAGCAGGAGGAGGAATTCAAGATCCTTCTCAGCTACATAGCTAGTTCAAGGCATCCTGGGATACATGAGAACTTGTCTCAAAACAGAACAAAACATCACAATGTCCAGCTAGAGTTATGTGAATAAGAGTGAGGTATCAGGCCAGAGAGATGGCCCAGCGGATATGGGCACATGCCAGATTCCATCCCTGAAGCCACATAGTGGAAGGTAAGAACCTACTCCAGCTAATTGCTTTCTAACTTCCACACATGCGTGCTGGTGCAGTAGAAAGCATAATGAGTGGACACATGAGAACAGTATGACAAGCTGGAAACTAAAGGATCAATCCTTTGACACATGTAGCTCAAAGCTTTTCCCGAGACCCACCTTTACTACTTTCCTCCAGTGGAAAGCATGAGGGGCGTCAACAGCCTTTTTGTGCTTGGAAGCATCACTGTCTTTACCTTGAGTCAGATGGTACAACTCCAGTGGAATAAGTAGACTATAAGAAAGTTTTAGAATTTTTCTGTGTGGATCAGGCTGGCCCTGCTATCCATAAGTTGCTTAACCTGTTTTAGATTCCATGTCCAAAATAAGGGATGACTTAGTTGGACCTTAAGGGTCTGTCCTTATTTTAAAATTCCATGGCCTTTAAAATGTGTTACTGAAAAAGTATCAAAATTTACTCAGTTTTTATGATCTCAAATATCATCAAAGTACTTTACACATTCACTAAAATCCAGTGTGAAGCTCCACAGCTTCAGAATGGCTGTTCTAGCCATTCTAGAAGTTCATTGAGCTGGGTAGACTTTGGGCCCGCTTAATTTCACCGTGTGATATTTTTTAATTGCAAGTTCTTTAAGACCTATTTAATTAAGAGAGCCTTTTGATTTTGTATGTGGGTATTATTTCCCCACTTGCTCACTTTGATTTTCACTAGGAGAAGTGTGGGGGTTTTTGTTGTTGCTGTTGTTTGTGTTTTTCTTTTTGATAGGCCTGGGGATTGGTGCCAAGGCCTTGTGAAGGCTAGACGAGCCCTCTGTCATGGAGCTACATCTCTAGTCTTTATTTTTCTTTTATATTAAGATAAATGGCCTTGACAAATTTCGTGGCTCTCCCTTCTGTCTTACTTTTTCTGTTGCTGTGATAAAACACTCTGACAAACTCTACCTAAGGGAGAAGGGGTTTATCTCAGCTCACAGTTCCAGGGTCCAGTCCATCCTGGCAGGAAAGTCTTGACGGCAGAAGTTTGAGGCATCTTCTTGTTTAGGAAATGGAGAATGAGCAGTGCTTGAGCTCAGCTAGCTTCCTCTGCAGTAGAGCCAGAAGAATGGTGCTGCTTTGGGTGGGTCTTCCTGCTACAATGAACATAATCTAGACAATTCTTAAAGTATTCCTAGAGTCTAACCTAGTCTAAATAATGCTTCACAGGTGGGGAAGAAGCTTGCCGATGATTGGTTCCAGATCCTGTCAAGGTCACAATCAGCACCACCCGGTTCTGACTGTACTGTGAAAAGCTTGTTTGTATTACTGATTTATTTTAGAACAGTTAATGGTGCCTTTTCCTGTTTCCCTTGTAGGTTCTTTGGTGGTTAACTATCCTTTTGATGATAATGAACAAGGAGTGGCTATATACAGTAAATCACCAGATGATGCCGTGTTTCAGCAAATAGCGCTTTCTTATTCCAAGGTAGGTTTGTGTTTGAACAGCCGATGCTGGAAAGTTAATTCAGTAAAAACTACCTTAAAATAAAGCATTTGTAGCCAGGTGGTGGTGGCGCACACCTTTAATCCCATCATTTGGGAGGCAGAGGCAGGTGGATCTCTGTGAGTTCCAAGACAGCCTGATCTACAGAGTGAGTTCCAGGACAAAGAGGGCTACACAGAGAAAACCCAAATTATTAATAATAATAAATTAAAAAAATAAACCATTCAGGTCAGGTACTCTCATAGCTAAAGATACCCTTAGTTCTTTGCTTTTTTCTCTTCTTTTCCTCTTGTTCCTGTTTCTCATCTCATTTTTGAACATTGATGTCTCTTTCTCCATTAGCTTTTAAACTCATGCCATGTATTTTCATCTGTGGTTTTTTTTTTTTTTTTTTTTTGCTTGTTTTTTCTCCTTCTATTTATTCTTTGTGTCTTTCACAACAAACATCTCCATCCCATTCATTTCCCCGACCTTTCATATCCACCTTCTGCCCTTGAAACCTCCCCCCAAAATAAAATTTAAGAGAAAAGGAAAAGAGAGAGAGAGCAGCTCAGTCTTGTCCTGGAAGCTGTAGTGTGACACAGTGAGTCATGCAGTAAACCCTTTTATCCATAGATCTTGCAATTGTTCATTCATCTATGGTTTTTAACTTAGTACCTGGAACATAAATGATATTAGCTTATTTCATTTTATACATATTTATTTTTTAAGCCCAGTAAAGTAGGTTAAAGCAGGAGAATTGATGAATTTCATTTCTACAACTAAATCTTGTTTTCATAAGTTAAATTTTATTGCCATATTGCCAGAACCATACTTTACAAATAGGCTATGGTTGCTTTCTCTTTGAACATTTGAAAACAGGTCAGTCTAATTACCATACTAACAAAGGAGAAAACCTGTAACCATCTCAATAGATGAAAAGAGTTGAATACTTGTAACAGAGACCTTTAGGTCTGTAAAGTCTACAGTTAGACTCTCTGGCTCCCTGTGTAAATACTGCCAATTGGCCATAGTGGTACATCCCTGAATCCCAGCCCTTGGGAGGTGGATGATGAGGCAGAAGGATCTTGAATTAGAAGACACCCTGGGTAGACAGCAAGTTCCAAGTCAGTTGGGCTATGAGACCTTGGCTCAAAAGACAAAACAAAATCGCCAGTGACTCATTTAAGGTAAAGTTTTACCACAATGTAAAATGGGTAAACAGAAGATTCTGTTTTCTAAACTTCCTATAATGAGCACAATTACTTTTCCAATTAAAAATACTAAGATAGTGACTGGGAAAGCTGCAGTTAGTAACAAGCATGATGACCTGTGTTCAGATCCCCGGCACCCACATAGAAAGTGGGGCGCAGAGGCACATCTATAACCCCAGCTTGGGGAAGGCAGACAGGAAGACTCCTGGAACTCCCTGGCTAGCCTCGATGAATCCACGAACTCCAAGCTCAAAAAATAGGGTGGAGAATGATTGGAGAGGACACTCCTCAATCTCTTTTCTCCACACACACTGGTATGATGAATTTCACTGACATTTTTAACTGTATACACTTCCACCAAACACAAAAGTGTCAAGGGGTGTGTGTGTGTATTTATGTATGTATGTATGTATGTATGTATGTGTGAAATTTAATTTAAAAATGGTTCTAAAAAAATACTATGTTGGGATTTGAGTAGTAGGTACAGCAGTTACCAATTTTGGTCTACTGATTGTGATTTTATTGGTTATGGATCATAAAGGTTATTACTGCAACTCTGCTGTCTGATTACAACCTTTGATCATTCCACCTACATACTCCTTCCCTCTCTACAAATGGACCTTGTGAGACTCATATTCAGAGTTGCTAATAAAAGAATGCAGCTGTTGATTTTACCTTAAAGAATTGTTACCTTTTATTTGGGTGTGGCATATCTGGGGGGACATGCATACAGTAAGAAGAATGAATATTTTTACCATCTATCAAAAATCAAAATTAACTGATCAGATTTTTTCACATATTCCCATCATACTCTGCACTCATTCACCATGACTTAATATATTTTTTTGTTGTTTTGAGACAGGGTTTCTCTGTGTAACAGCCCTGGCTGTCTTGGAACTCACTTTGTAGACCAGGCTATCTTCAAACTCACAGAGATCCACCTGCCTCTGCCTTCCTAGTGTTAGGATTAAAGGTGTGTGCCACCACTGCCTGCCCCAACAATTCTTTACCTTAGTTTTATTTCCTTAGACTATTAAACTTTTTTTGTTTATCTTTCTCCCTAGCCTAGCCCTATAGCCATATTTTTCAGTGATATTCTTAAGGATCTTGATCATCCTTTTGACATACCTGCTTTCCCAATATCTAGTCCTCAGTAGTTAGCACTGTCTTCATTTGGTTTCTGTAGCTGTGATAAAGCCCATGACCAAAAGCAACTTATGGAGGAAAAGCTTGATTTGGCTTGCATATTCTGGGTCACAGTCCATTGAGGAAGCCAAGACAGGACTTAAGGCAGGCAGGAACCTGGAGGTTGGAGCTAAAGTAGAAGCCATGGGGAAATGGTGCTTACTGGCTTGCTCCTCATGGATTTCTCAGTCTGCTTTCTTAGAGCAACTAGGACCACCTGCTTACAGTGTGGCACTACCCACAGTAGTCTGGACAATCCTACTTCAGTCATTAACAACAACAACAGAATGCCCTATGAACTTGTCTACAGGCAATCTGACTGAGGCATGGTCTCAACTGGAGTTCCTCTTCGCAGATATGTCTATATTTTTGTCGAGTTGACAAAAAAACAACCAGCACAACCACCAACTTTCTCTTCCATCCCATTATTACAAATATTACCCAGAAGAGCCACACAGCTATGTGACTGTGGCAGTCTGCTACAGTCAGCCTTCACTCACTAAGCACAGCTGAGCCCTCAGTCCTGGGTGGTAATGTTTGACATTTTGCTCCTTGGCCCCCCAACTCATTTCCCACTGTGGTGATTGTAAGCCTTTCTTCTGACTCCACTTATTCTCAGTAGGTGACTTTGCATTGAACAAAAGTAGAACTGAATAAACTGGTGTGAGGTCATCCAGATTCAGTCTTCCCAGCCATCATTCACTTGTGTCCTACCTGTCCTCTCTTCCTTCTTGACCCCACTGCATCCTGCCTTGTCTCTGGAGTCTATGTCTACCTTCCCCCGTCAGTGGGGAAGGTGGTCATTAAAGTCCTCTGTCTTTGTTCACAGCCTCCTTTTCCTTGGCCAGTAAGCAACTTCGGTAAAAGTAAGGGTTTACATAAACCTTAGTAAACACCCGCAAAGCTATCTCCCTGGAATTTCATCTTCATGCTTCCGAATTTCTCCAGTATGAATAGTCTTGGTAGGTTTCTGAGTGACAAAAGACAGTGATGGCTGTATAGTAGTCATCCTCTAAATATTTCTCCTCATTTGGTACAAGCCAACTTTATAATTACCAAAATTCTACCCATAGTACTATGAAAGATCTTGAAAATGCAAGTAACTGAGTTAAAAACAACAGGGCTGGAAAGATGCTCAGCAGGCAAAGGTGCTGGCTGTGAAATCTGGTGACCTAAGTTCAGTTCCTGGGATGGACCCACATGGTGGAAGGAGAGAACCACCTTCCACAAGGTGTTCTCTCACCTCTTCTATACATGCAAATAAAGAACTGTAAAACAATTATAAGTGTGACTTGTCATGCGCCCATCCCACTTTGCCTCATCAGGAGGGCTAGGCAGTGAGGAAGAGCTGGCTAACCTGTAGAAGAAGAGAGGTTGTAGAGATTGGGGTGGGGAGGTACAGAACAGTGAAGTGCAGGCTAACAGATGGAGTCCAAGATACTAAACAAGTACTGGGGCAAATGAGAGCACTGAGATTCTGAGAACAAATTTCAAAAGGCTCCAGTGAAGGCTCCAGTACTGCCAGGTGGTGGTGGCAGTGCACACCTTTAATCCCAGCCCTAGGGAGGCAGGGGTAGGTGGATCTCTGTTAGTTTGAGGCCAGCCTGGTCTACAACGTGAGTTCCAGGACAACCAGGGCTATAGAGACACCCTCTTTCAAACAGACAGACAGACAGACAGACAGACAGAGAGAAGGCTCCAACATGATCTAAAGGGATAGACACTTTAAAAGGGCAGGTTGGGTAAAGGGGAGTCTTGAAACTCATAGCTTCTGGAGGAGAAAGAAATGAAAGGTGCCTTCTGGCAGTTCGTTTAAGAGCAAGAAAAAGAGGAAAGTGTAGTGTTATATGAGACAGAAAAGTACTTCTAAAACCCAAAGCCTCTCCAGGAAAGGCATAAAGCTACACAGAGAAACCCTGTTTCGAAAAACCAAAAAAAAAAAAAAAAAAAAAAAAAAAAAGATAAAAAAATAAAATAAAATAAAACCCAAAGCCTCATAACTTCACGCTTCCCAGCAGGGTGAACAAATAAAGCCACCTCACTCAAGTGTTGGGCTTTGCTAGACTGACAGAAAAGGTTACAATTAAGCTAGGAATCATGTAAAAGAACCACATAATATAAAAATGAACAGAGAGATATTCACAGAGAAATTCCTAAAAAGTAGGAACTGAATTGTCACGTATATAAACCAGAAAACCCTCTTACTCCAAAAGGCAATCAGCAGAAGAAAGTCATAAGTTGGCACCCCAGAGAAATTAAGTGTGACCCAGATGTGTGCTGAGCATGCGAAGCAACATCTTCAATTGAAAACTGAAAAACGAGTGAGGGAGAGGGAGTAATAGGACTCATAGCATACAGTTTCCTAATCTTTCTGTCATTTATACTTCCAGTGTCTACCTAATAAACAAAGATCACAAAGATTTATTCCTAGTTTTCTCTCTTAAGTTTTAGCTCCTATATTGAGATTTATGATCTTTTAATTAGTTGGAGGTATGGTGTGAGGAAGGGTTATGGATTCAGTCTTTTGCATGTGGATATTCAATGTCTCCATGCCGTCTGTGAAAGATTATTCCTTGCCTGTTGAAGTGCTTTGGTGTCCTTGTAAAATATCAATGGTCAGAATATACTTCCTCGAGCCATTCAGGTATCACCTACCACCTTCACTGGCTCCTAACAGCTCTGAGAGTGAATCAATATGGTGGCAGTTACTGCCTAGAACAGTGGTGTCCAGAACAGTGGTGTCCAGAGTGTGGTTTATACTAGATGATCTGAGAAGATGCAGGAAGAATGCTAGAAATCTATTTAGATTTCTTTACAGTGTCCTTTAACATTTATGAATGTTTGTAATATACATATTGGTCCAATAGTAGAACAGTACATCTCTGTATTATAATCTGATGAGTAGGTAGACATGGATAGACGTTGATGGAGTCAGAGGGATAGCGGATCATGGTGGCAACCTTCAGCAGAAAACAGAAAGCAAAGTATGGCTGGGTGTAGTGATGGATGCACACCTTTAATCCCAGCACTTGGGAGGAAGCAGGATCTCCAGGGTCTACACAGAGAGTTCCAGGACAGTCAGTTCTACACTGTAAGACCCACACTAAAAAAAGCATATGTACAGTTATTACAGTGATCTAAAATAATGGTTTTTATATGAGTGTGGTGGGATCATATGCCTTTAATGGGCATAGTAAGTTTCTGTTTGGAGCTTGTTTATATATTTTAAACTTAAATGGCTAATTCTCAAAGTGATAGGAAAATTTCACCATTTTTTGTCCTTCTTTTCTATTGCCAAGGAGAGAGATGCAGCTTTGGCCATCTCGTAGAGTTGCATTTCTTCAGGAAACTTCTTCCCCAGTCAAAGCCCTCTTCTGTCCTCTGGAACTGTCAATGATTGCCCACATACTTCATGCCAGATGCCAGGCTGCATACTCAAGACACCAACACACAAACTGTTTCCAGGAGTGTTGTCCTAAAAGAAGAAAAATGGCTGCAGAAATGGCAATAAATAAATAAAAATAAGAAAAAAAAACCAGTCTCCCCACTCCGTACTGGAATGTTGACTGGCTTGGTCTTGTGTAGACAGATGTTGACACACCAAGCTCTTAGTTTTAATTAATTATTTTTCCTTATTACTGTATGTGAATGTATGTTGTGCTGCAGGAGAAAGAGGTTGCCTGCCATGGCAATGTGTGAAGGTCAGAGGACAACTCTGGAATCAATGTGGATTCCAGGGGTCAAACTCAGGTCTCCAGGCTTGTGCAGCAAATATCTTTACCAACTGAATCACTTCAGTGCCCTTTGATTTTTATTTAAAAAAAAATAAACTCACACAGTCAAAATTCAACTGACAGAATACTATACATTTGAAAAGTCTCAAACTTCTATATACCCCTTTTAAAATTTTTACTGTATCCATCCAGTATTTTTTTTCTTTTTCAGTTTTTTGAGACAGGGTTTCTCTGTGTAGCTTTGCGCCTTTCCTGGAACTCACTTGGTAGTCGAGGCTGGCCTCGAACTCACAGAGATCCGCCTGGCTCTGCCTCCCGAGTGCTGGGATTAAAGGCGTGCGCCACCACCGCCTGGCTATTTTTTTTTTTTTAATTTAGATGCAAACAAATACTAGTAAACATTTTTCTTTTTCAGGAAAATTCCCAGATGTTTCAAGGAACACCTTGCAAGGATAAGAGTATCCTTAATGAGTATTTTCCTCATGGGATAACAAATGGAGCTAGTTGGTATAACGTCCCAGGTAAAGATCAAGGCCTTACAACTTGGGTTTTCTATTCCCCTGGATGGTGCTGCTTGCTAATGATCTTTTTCAATTTTGAGAAAGAACTACTGTTTTTTATAAAATGCTCAAATGATTTAAGACACTGCAGTAACCTTTTCAACTGTTTGGCGTTTAGTGCTCTTTGAGCTCTGCATAGACACACTGCATTATAGCCTGACTATACATGCAAATAAAAGACCATTATAGGTCTTTTATGTGCTAGTGGGAAGGCCGTGCAGTACAATGAGTTCTTAATGAAAACACAGCATCAAAGAGCTCTCCCATGAGTTAATACTGTTCTTCAGTCACTGCAGGGACAAGATAATTTGGCTTTTTACTAGGAATGATTCTTACCTTGTAGAGTCTAAACTATTTCAAATGTATTCCCAGTGATGTATTTTAATTCCATGTCTTTAGGTGGTATGCAGGACTGGAACTATTTACAGACAAATTGCTTTGAAGTAACTATCGAACTAGGTTGTGTAAAATACCCATTTGAGAATGAACTGCCAAAGTACTGGGAGCAAAATCGAAGATCTCTAATTCAGTTTATGAAACAGGTAACTACTCAGAACAAACATGATTCCTTCCAAGACCAAGATGAGCTTTATGTACATGTAGCTTTTCTGTAGTGAAGTTAGAGAATGTTTTTAAAACATTCTTATGTGTATGGGTGTCTGCATATATGTATGTGTACCACATGTGTACAGTGTCCATGGAGGCCATGTGGGTGTTGGCAAGCAAATCCAAGTCCTCTGCAAGAGATGCAAGTGTTCTTTAACCACAGAGCCATCTCTCTAGCCCCAGAATATACCTTTTCTAATTCTAATTGTTTTAGTATATTTGCTCTGCTGAGCCATCTGTGTAGCCCCTAGGCATCTATTTCCTAAAAATAAGTATATTCTCCTGTATAGCATCTCTAAATGCTATTTTCTCACCTAAGAAAATTATACCAATTCTCTAATAGTACATAATATCTGGTCTATATTCAAATTTCTATGTGCCCTACATGTAATCTTATAGATATATTTACGAGCAGGATGTAGTATATTTGATTGTGGTATCTCCTTATCTTTTTTAATTTAGAACATTCTTCCTTTTTAAAGCAGTCTATTTGAAACAGGCCTGGCGTGTTTTCTTTTGCAGCATCCTATATTCTGAAGTAGTCATAGTGTCCTAAAATGTAAAGTGTTGTTATGTTCTTCACATGGTCTCTGCTTTCAGAAGCAAAAGTATGTTTTAATGAACATTTGCATTTAGCTTTACTCGGAACCCCAAGGTCCAGGTAGCTCCTTTGTTTGCATTATTAGCAATCTGTTATTTTGGATATGTGCTCCCAAAGGAATTAGATGATTATTCAAAATCTGGTATTCTTGTTCTTTCTCCAGGTTCATCAGGGTGTCAAAGGATTTGTCCTTGATGCCACAGATGGCAGGGGCATATTAAATGCTACCCTCAGTGTTGCTGAAATTAATCACCCAGTGACTACTTACAAAGCTGGAGATTACTGGCGCCTCTTGGTCCCAGGGACTTACAAAATCACAGCATCTGCTCGAGGGTAAGTGGTGACTGCTTTCAGATTCGGGCCTTGGGAATAAGACAAACATGGCTCCCTTCTAGAAGGTTATTTCCAGAAAGTCACAGAGAGCCTGGAACGTGGAGTTTAATGCAGAGAGATTTAGAGCTAGTCTCACTACTGAGTATCTGCTGCCTATGGCCCTGCACCATCAAATAGTCTCTGAAGTCATGTGCCTGCCTCTGCTCTGATCACCTGCCCTCTCCCTGTGATTTCCCTCAGTCAGTAGTAATTCTGGGATGTACTTGTTGGAAGAAACAGGGAAAAAGGCAAATACTCATATTATACTTTTACCTAGGTTTGTTCTTTGGTAATTTTTTTTAATAAGAAGTTGCCTCAAAGTTGAAAATTACTCTTTTGGGAACTGTATCACATTTATTCCTTGGACTCATGTATTCTCTACACATCTCTATTTCCCAGTGCTTGGATACTGAGGAAATATGGGTCTGATCTGTCTGCTTTATTACAGGTATAACCCCGTTACCAAGAGTGTGACCGTCAGGAGTGAAGGTGCTATTCAGGTCAACTTCACGCTCGTTCGATCTTCGACAGATGCAAACAATGAATCGAAGAAAGGAAAGGGGGATAGCGCCAGCACTGATGATGCCAGTGACCCGACTACTAAAGAGTTCGAAGCCTTAATTAAACACCTTTCTGCTGAGAATGGTTTGGAGGGCTTCATGCTAAGCTCGTCCTCAGACCTGGCTCTCTATCGATACCATTCATACAAAGACTTATCCGAGTTCCTCAGAGGACTTGTCATGAACTACCCACACATTACAAATCTTACCACGTGAGGATCACTTTGTTTTTCTTTCACTTTCCTTAAGCGGGTTCATTCATGTTTTGCCACATCCAGATGGATCTTAGACTTACTTAGGGTTAGAGTTGTATAGACTGAGCCTTCTGAAAGTAAAGTTTCTCTTCCTGAGGCTTCCTCTGACTGATTTCACACACTTGCCACGTTCCAGCTGCAGATTTATATTCTGACTAAATGTTGTTTAGCTTATTTTATTTTGCTGATGGCAGTGGGCACATTTTGGAACTCTGAGCTCATCTGCCAGGGATCATGTCTAAGACTTGTCGACTAGAAAAGAGGCCTAGCTGCTGTCGCTGCTGCACTCTGGTGTGTTCATAGTCTCTCAGCTGACATTTTAAAGACATGTTGGATTGCGACCCTGGGAAAGGCCACAGTACTAGCTCATGTCAAACTGGTGATTGGGACAGCTTTTCCTTCCATTCTGGGGCTTCACTGCTCAGGTTCCCTGTGCCATCCTAGGTCTTCATGCCTTGTTACAGTTACTCCAGAGGTCCACGATCGCTCAGGTTCCCTGTGTCACTATTCTAGGTCTTCATGCCTTGTTACAGTTACTCCAGAGGTCCACAATCACTCAGGTTCCTGTGTCATTATTCTAGGTCTTCATGCCTTGTTACAGTTACTCCAGAGGTCCACAATCGCTCAGGTTCCCTGTGTCACTATTCTAGGTCTTCATGCCTTGTTACAGTTACTCCAGAGCATCCAAGATGAGTTGCTTTGCCTGCTGTGGGGAAGATGTTTACCTTTTACCCCAGGCTTATAAGCTACCTTCTGCATACCTAATGAGTATCATGTAGCCTTTTACTTTTTCACTTGTCTCATTGCATTGGTTCTTTGAATTTTGCCAGGAACTTTTGCTTCTTAAATTCTGATTTACAGTATTTATAGATGTAGAGCAATGTTTAATTTGGCAGAACCAACTAACTTCCTTTATTGAACTGATTTTTTAGCATTTCTGCCTTGTTGGGCATAAAGTCATCTACCACACTACCACCTGCAGTTTAGTCTCCCTACTGAAAATAAAACCCAAACTGAACGGTCTTCTGCTAGCTGACTTAGCTCATTTTTTAAAACCCCTTTAATTCAACGGTTTTTAATTCAAAGGTTTCTAATTCAAGGTGCTTTTGAAAATTAGATATTGCCTTAAAATACAGCATGCCTGCCATTGTTAGGGACAGACTTTTTTAGTTGGTCTATCACCAGGCACTAAGTGTCATTGAATGGCATCATGAAAAAGCAATGACTTTTATCCTATTAATGGTTTTCAATTTCGTGCTAATACATTACTCCTGACCTGGTAAATCTTCTGTCACAGTAAAGAAAGCCAGCCTTGAGCTCAAAACTCTTGTGAAAGTGGAAATTTGATCATTTATTTTGACTTTATGGTCTTAGCTTTTTTCTGTCAAACTAGTGTTGCATTTATTATAAAGTGTGTTAACTGTGTTATTCATATAGATTAATTTAGATTTTAAAAACAGACACCTACATTTAGTATAGTTAAATATTTACATAAAAGAACTGAAGTGACAAGCTGGGTGGTGGTGGCGCACGCCTTTAATCCCAGCGCTCGGGAGGCAGAGGCAGGCAGGTCTGCCCCATATAGAAGACAGACGCCAGCTAGAGCAGTGTGGTGAGGCATGAACACTTGAGTCTGCAGGGCTGCCCAGCAGGGTCATGGGCTCCGCATCTGGCAATGCGGGATTTGGGTTTCACTTTCTTTGCTCAAGGAAAACTGTTCCTCCTAAGGTTTTCTGACAGTGACTCACTCTTTAAAATACTTAAAGGGTTCTGTGTTTTGTTGTCTTCATCTGTTTCTGTTTTTAAAGTCTGTAAGTTAAATTTCACATAACACTTGACTACTTGCTGACTTTTTGTTTCTGGCTCTAAAAGTTTGGGACAGAGTGCTGAGTATCGTCACATTTGGTCCCTCGAAATCTCCAATAAACCCAACATATCAGAACCTGAAGAACCGAAGATTCGTTTTGTTGCTGGTATCCATGGAAATGCTCCAGTTGGAACTGAACTGCTTTTGGCTCTGGCAGAATTTCTTTGCCTGAATTACAAAAAGAACCCAGTTGTTACCCAAGTAAGAGAATAGTCTGTTTTGCCATACTTTAAAGACAAAGGCTCTGGGATCATTGTTATCAGGGCACCATTTAAAAATTTTTAATTTCTTACTAGATTACACAGAAGCAGTGTTAGTACATTGTGTTACTGTAAGAAAAAGAACAATCTTTGAATATCCTCACTGTTCATAGTGTCTTTCTAGTATATTTCTTTGTATATGTTGAGAGGCAAAGAAGAAAAAGTCCTAAAAGTTTGTTTTCAGTCCTGTATTCCTTGAAGCTGAGGCTCCTTTTAGCCTTGCCCACAATTCTGTGTGTTCTAACTTGAGGATATGCCATTCTCAGTTACTTCAAAATGAGCCACTATGTTGAAAAATAGAGTGAAAGATATAATTCCTTTTACCTTTTCATATAATATAAAAAATTGTTGGGAATCTTGGCTGCAAGTAATTGTATACAAACTAATACAGCATTATCTAATTTAGCCATCTGTGGCTGTAGAAAAGAAAAGAAGTTTGTTCTAGGGGCTTAGGCATCTATGATTAAGAAGTCTTGCTTTATGTTGTCTTAGGAAAAGGGGCAAGAACACTCAGTAATTAGCACTGCCTATATTGGATTTAGGGAAAGAGGGAAGAACTAATACTCTTTGAATATACACTGGCTGTGCCAAGCACTATTGCCCAATACTCCGGATATATTGTCATTCGGTCCTCATCCTTTCAAGGATGGGATTCTCTATTCCATACAAGTGGAGACTGAGGGAGAGGTATTTGTTAATTTACAAAATATCTGGAAGGCAGTAATTAAACCAACATATAAAGTCTCTTGTTTGTGTTCTTTTCCTTATAATTAAAAACAAACAAACACCAAGTGTATCTTGCTATAAAGCCCATGCAGTACTGCCATACTGTACCACTCTCCCACAAGAGACTGGGAAAGAACTGGTGTCTTGATCAGGATTAGAAGCGACCTGTGTGCCTAGGTGAGATCAGACTTAATAAAAAAATTATTTTAGCATCTCCAGCAAAGGAAATTCCATCAACAGCTTCTTACAGGTTGCCCAAGTGTCTCCCAGACACTTGTTTGTTCTTTCTTAAAATGAGATAGTATAAGATAGTGAAACCTCTGGCTGCATATTAGAATACCTCAGAGCCTTTAAAAATACCAGGGCTTGGACTTCATCCCCAGAAGGCATCAATATTTCTTCTATAACTCCTTAGGCTTCCCTTCCCCCCTGCCACACAAAACGTGTCACAGCTTTCGGCTGTTTGTTTATTTGTTTGAGACAATTTTACTATATGGCCAAGGTTGGCTTTGAACTTGCTATATAGCCTAAGTTGGCTTCAAATGCATAACACTCCCACCTCTAGTTCTGAAGCTCTAGGGTTTAGGCATGTACACTCACACACTACAGATCAAACTCAGGACCTTGTACATGTCAGGCACATGCTCTACCACTGAGTTATACCCCAGCCCAGGCTGTTTTTATATATAGCTAAACTTGTACCTACTGGTTTTAGGGTAATAAGAGACCATATAACAAAAAAAAAGAAAGAAAGAAAGAAAAAGAAAGAAAGAAAGAAAGAAGAAAGAAAGAGAAGAAAGAAAGAAAGAAAGAAAGAAAGAAAGAAAGAAAGAAAGAAAGAAAGAAAGAAAGAAAATAGAGAGAGAGAGACCATATCATAGGTAAAATACCTTAACAAGAATCACAAAGCTTTTGAAGCCAGTCTGGGATACAGTAGAACCTGCCAAAAGAGAAACAAGGTGACAGGATCCAGAGATTCTATTGAGTAGGTCTGTGATGAAGTGTAAATTATCTTAGAATATCCCAAAGGCAGAGATTTAAAAGCAAGTGAGTTAAAGGGTCTCGTGTATTTTCAGGAAGAAAGGGTTTATTGTGCCTCTTGCTTTGAGGGCATAAGAGCCCATCATGATGGTGAAGGCCTATGGTGTTCAGGAGCAGGAGGTGGCCAGTCACAGTGGGTCCAAAGTCAGGAAGCACAGACATGAAGTGGTCTGTTTGCTTCCTCCTTTTTATTCTGTCTGAGACCCTGGTCCATAGGATGGTGCCACACTGAGGGTGGGTCCACAGCTAAACTTCTCTAAAAATACCCCCATAGGCTTGTCCAGAGGTGTGTTCTTGGAATGAGTCTAAATCTAGTCAAAATGACAGTCAAGATTAAGTGTTGCACTATTAGAAATACGCAGGGTGAAGCACCTCAGAAATTATTTCAGGTCACATGTATAGGTATTACATGTGTATTACTGCCTATGGAACATCTGGAGGAGAAATTATAGCAAGGCAGATAACCTAGCTTGGGTTTGGGGACATGCTGTTTTCAACTCTCTTTGTCTGAAAAGGCATTGGTATTTTCAGATTTTATATTCCCACTTTTTATCCAGAAAAGAGTCCCACCTTTATTATTAAGTCAGTGATCAGCAATTG
Source organism: Peromyscus eremicus (assembly GCF_949786415.1). NCBI lineage: Eukaryota > Metazoa > Chordata > Mammalia > Rodentia > Cricetidae > Peromyscus > Peromyscus eremicus. The sequence continues at coordinate 59,917,775 of NC_081423.1, read as the reverse complement.
TTTTCTATGAGGGCCAGATAGTATATATTTAAGCTTTGCAGGAGCAGACATCCTGTGGCTACTCAGCTCCATCATTATAACACACAAAATAATTAAACAGAAATGAATGGGCTTGGTTATTCCAGTAAAAACTTATATGGTGTAAAAAGCACCTGGGGTGCTTCTGTGACCCCTATTTGTCACCAAGAGGAACATTAATTATACAGTGTTGTCTCATTTTTTTAATTTATTTGAAGCAAATGAGAATTGTATTTTACATTTTAGTTTCTTTTAGTGTTCTGCCTTTTAAAAACACTATTTAAAGTGAACAATAAAGACTGTGTGGAGGGGGAAGTCCATGTCAGTTCCACATAGAGCTAATGGACTCTTGATTTCTTTTCATTTTAGTTGGTTGACAGGACTAGAATTGTGATTGTGCCTTCTCTAAATCCAGATGGGCGAGAGCGCGCACAGGAGAAAGAATGTACCTCAAAGACCGGGCAAGCAAATGCCCGTGGCAAAGACCTGGACACAGACTTCACAAGTAGGACTGTATTTGAGGACGTTGAAGGACTTTGGGGATAACTCTTTCTGTACTAGGAGACTGATCAGCCTCATTTTGTAGATGAGGAATGGGGTGGTACTTGTCTAGGTTATGAGTGTGAAGTATAAATCAATACAGACTTCCAGAAAACACTTTGAACTTTTTTTCCATGCACTTTGCAAAAGTAATTGAAGTTTTGTGTTTTATATTTTTTAAAAAAGAAACTTAGGGTTATTGGGGTGTTCCAATGCATATAGAGGTAGCAAAGGCCCTCTCTCTACCCTTCTGAATATGTGTATGTACACAGGATATTTGCATGTTGTTATATATTACTAATGTGCACACATTATCTCAAACTGTGCGCAACTCAGAATAACCTCCCTGTGAGAACATGTCTTTTTTGCTTGAGGCAGCACATGGAGAGATAATTACCTACAAGTTTTATAAGACAGAGTTATAATGGAATTCAAATAGAGTGAGTATTTCTTTATGCTTTCACTAAAATTTAGAACTTGATATTTAACTTTTCTCTTTTTTAGGTAATGCTTCCCAACCTGAGACCAAAGCCATCATTGAAAACTTGATTCAAAAACAGGATTTCAGCCTTTCCATTGCTTTAGACGGTGGTTCTGTGCTGGTCACATATCCCTATGACAAGCCAGTCCAGACAGGTATGCTGAGTATCAGTCCACACATGTAGTATTTAAGCCTTATAGGAAATTCCAAGTCACTAAGTAACATCCCTTCTAAACGTTTTTGAGTGAGCATTTGATTTGCTGTCTGCTCATATAATCAACCTTATACAATTGTCCATCCTGTACTTGAAGTGTTGGGGCAGGTTGGAGAAGGAAGGCCTGATGAAGGCCAAGCTCTATGAGTCCTATCTGTTCAGTGTGGTCTACACACAGGTTTTGAGGAAACAGTGTTTGTAGAACTTTAGAATACCAAAAAGAATATGGCACAGTGCCAGATGCTCAGGGGAACAGTCTAAGCTCTCCCTCCCATGTTTGACATATTGCCTACTGGTTTGTGCCTTGTGGTAAGCTAAACAGCTGCTTGTTGAATTTCCACCAGGTCACAGCATATGCAGACAGTTTGAGTAATTTTCAATGCATTTACAAGGGATATTGTTATTAGGCCCCAGTTGTCCGTAACTGAGGTACAATAAGCCAAAAGATCGTATCTTAGTGTAGTAGCATGTTGTATAAATTCACCGTTAGTATTTTTTTAATGTGAGGAAGATGTTTGCTCCTAAGTATGATTATCTTGGACTAAACAAAACAATGTTGTTATTTATGGTAACTCCTCAGTAAACTTCAGTGGGGTGCAGGACTTACTAGAAAGAGAGGAAGAGGACTTGAATCCACAGTACTGAACTTGAACAAAAATCTTTTCAATTTCTCCACTGACTTTCAAATTTTTCTTCTTGGTAGTGGAAAACAAGGAAACTTTAAAGCATTTGGCGTCTCTTTATGCAAATAACCATCCATCGATGCACATGGGTCAGCCCAGTTGCCCAAATAAGTCAGGTAGGCATTCCCCCTACCCTGTGCTACTCATTTTGGTTGATTGCTTTTGGGAGAAGAGAGTCTTTCGGTCTTGTTGATCATACATCTCCCAACGGTTTTATAGATGAGAACATTCCAGGAGGAGTAATGCGTGGAGCAGAATGGCACAGTCATCTGGGCAGCATGAAGGTATGTTTCAGAGGACACAGTTAGAGTGGGTTCCAAATGATGGTCACGGAGTGACAAAGAAGGTCCTTTTTCTAAGACAGGGAAGTGATTGGCGTCTGCCTCGTGACTTCTTTGACATGCTTAAGCCTTAAATTAACCTGACAGTGATCTTCTATTGTAAACATTCTTAACTGTGTAATTTCATAACATTAGTTATGCCTACAGTCTTGTACAACCACTACCAAGTCTACTTCCATTTTTTTTCATTACTTCAAACTGAGTCTGTACCAGTTACATACACAGTGACTCCCTGTTCTCCCTTTCCACAGACCCTGGTAACCTCCACCTCTATGTCTAGGAATTTGCCCATTCTAAATATCTCATAAGAGGACTTACATGGTAATCCTTTGTGTCTAACTTCTTATATTAACATATTTTTTGAAGTTTATCCATTTCATAGCACATATCACATAACCTTTAGAACAAAATATTCTATTATACATAGCATATTATAGTTTATCAGTTTATGTGTTGATAGACATGGGCTTATAGTATCTTTAAGCCTGACTTTTCATTTGTTTGGGTAGAAAGCTAGGAATGGCATTGTTAGGTATTGTTTTGATTCCATTTTTTAATGTTGGGAAGAACCACCAGCCTTTTCCATAGCATCTCTGCCATCTTACATCCTATCAGCAGTATTCAAGGATTCCATCTTCATCTTCTCTATATCCTGAGCAACGCTTGTTATTTTAACTTCCCTATCCTACCAGACAAAGCATCATCTCTCTGATGGCAAATGATATTGGACTACCTTTTATGGGCTTGTTGACCATTTGTATGACTTCCTTGGAGAAGTATCTATCCAAATCTTCTGTCCACATTACAATCAGGTTTAGGCTAGCAGGGAGGGTACAGTACAGGTGCTTTCTGCCAAGCTTGATTGAGTTCAATCCCCAGAATGTACATAGTGGAAAGCAAGAACCAACTTGTCTCCTGACCTCCACACACGTACCATGAGATGGACGCACACACAATGTTAATTTAAAAAATTCAATTGGGGGCTGGAGAGATGACTTAGTGGTTAAGAACACCTCTTCCAAAGGACCCAGGTTTGATTCCTGTTACTCACATGGTGGCTATCAACCATCTGTAACTCCAGTCCTAGGGGATCCAATGCCCTCTTCTGGATTTCTTGGGTACTGCAGACACATGCACAGACATTCATGCAGGTAGAACAACACCCATACTCAGAGGTTAAGAGCACTGGCTGCTCTTCCAGAGGTCCTGAGTTCAATTCCCAGCAACCACATGGTGGCTCACAACCACCTGTAATGAGATCTGGTGCCGTCTTCTGGCCTGCAGTCATACATGCTGTATTCATAATAAATAAATCTTTTAAAAAAAAAAAAAAAGAATAAAGTGAAAACATTTTTTTACTCACTGGGTTGTTAGTTTTCCATATAGTCTACATATTAAATCCTTATCATGTACATGACTTAAAGATAGTTTCAACTACCATCCTATAGGCTGCCTTTTAAACTTTAATAAAAATTACATTTATTTGGAGAAGGAAGCAAGCAAGTGCTACTTGTAGAAGCAGAGAACAACTTTTGGGTATTGGCTCTCTCTTTCCACCATGTGGATTCTAGGATGGAATTCAGGTTGTCAGTCTTGGTGACAACTACGTTTACTTACTGATTCATTTCTCTGAGCCTGTTTTACTTTCTTTTTTGGTTTGTTTGTTTGTTTGTTTAAGACAGGGTTTCTCTGTGTAGCTCTGGTTGTTCTGGAACTCACTCTGAAGACCAGGCTGGCCTTGAACTCAGAGATCTGCCTGCCTCAGCTTCCTGAGTGCTAGGATTAAAGGTGTGCACTGCCACCACCCGGCCCTTTTTTACTTTCTTTTTTTGTTTGTTTGTTTTGTTTTTTTGGTTTTTTGAGACAGGGTTTCTCTGTGTAGCTTTGCACCTTTTCCTGGAACTCACTTGGTAGCCCAGGCTGGCCTGGAACTCACAGAGATCTGCCTGGCTCTGCCTCCCAAGTGCTGGGATTAAAGGCGTGCGCCACCACTGCCCAGCTCCTTTTTTACTTTCTTGATCATGCCTTTTTGATAGGAAAAGGTTTTTTTTTTATAATTGATGTTCAATTTATCTTACCTTATTTTTTTTCTTTCTCACGATTTGTTGGTTATTAGGACTCTGTTTTTCTTGTCAGAGTTTATGGCTTTAGTTCTTGATATGGTAGAAGTTCCTTTTGTATATGGGGTAAGGCAGGAGCTCAGTTCTGTTGGAGGGTCGGGATCTAGTTGTCTTTTGTTAAAAACGCAAGTCTTTCTTCATTGAATGGTCTTGATGTCCTTTCTAAAAGCATTTGAACACAGATGTGCGGGTTACCCAGACGTGCTGTCCCTGATCTGTCCTCCTGTTTGCTCCAGCTTGTGATATCTTTCCAAACGTGGCTTCAGAAGCCCTTTGATTTTGTTCTTCTAGGGTTGTTTAGGGTGTTCAAGGGTCCTTGCAATTCCAGCTGAACCTGAGGTTGGCTTTTCTTTCTCTGCATAAAAGGCTGTTTGGATTTACTTAGGGGTCGTGTTGAACCTATAGATCTTCTTTCTGACAGCATTTAATTGGTTTGACTGTGCTCTTACAATTAGACAATGAGACATTAACTGGTCTTTGGTTTATGTGTGCAACAGAAAATTGACTTCATTCCCATTTCTTTATTCCTTTATTTTTTAAGAATTTACTATATGTGGGGCCTGGAGAGCTAGTTCATCAGTTAAGAACACTGACTGTTCTTCCAGAGGACCCAGGTTCAGTTCCCAGCACCCACATGCTGGGAACATGCTGGCTTACAGCCACCTGTATCCAGTTCCAGGACAGTGCCTGCTGACCTCTGTGGACACTCCATACATGTGGTGCATATAGGTACATGCAGGCAAAACACTAATACACATAAAATAAATCCTTAAAAAAGTTTCTTTAAGAATTTACTATGTGGGAAAGATTTTTTCATATTAATGATAAATAAAATATTTTTCAAGACTTACTGAACAAGTAGCTGTTAGAGAATTAATTGGTTTGATCTAGAAGAGAATATCTTTCTACATATATGAAAATTTAAAGACAGAAAATATTATACCTAGTCAGAGCCATAGCCTTCTCTTTATATGGAGATATGTTTGCAATACAATGGGTGAAGCAAGATGTTCAGAAAGGTTTAGTGGCATACACTGGGGCCAGTAAGCAGCTTACTGAGAAGCCATTACTAGATAGAGACAAGAGAAGAGTTTAGGGCTTTGAATTAGTGTGTTTTCATTAGGAATGGAAAGCCACTGAAGGTTTTGAGCAAGGCTATGGTGACATGATCTCAGTTGTGCTCAGGGGAAATTAAGTTCATAATAGTGGGATGGATACTTTGGAAGGGGAGGCTGTGAAGAAACTGGTTTGAAATAGTCTAGACAAGCAGTCATCAAGGAAGGCTTTGATGGAGTAGTGACACTAGGCTAGGGATCCAGTGTTGAAGTTTTGGTTGTAGGGTCCGAGGAGACGCTGAAGGAAGACCCCGGCTCCAATAGTATGCGAGAACAAGTGTTTAATATTCCAGCACGCGGGGGTCGACACCCGTACACAATGACAGCGACCCTGAGAGGAGCGTGCAGGCTCCCTTTAAGCACAGCTAAGGGAATTTCAGGAGCGGTTAGGTCATCTCAAACATAATTGGTCAAGCAAGCAGCAGTTACATGAGTACACTGTTCATTGACTGAGTTTTATCTTTGGACATACTTGGTTAAGTTTCAAGGGTCCTTGAAACATTGTGCAGCTGACTCAGGCCTTCTTCATGCTCTCTACCTCGTCCCTGAATGTAGTTTGTTGATAAATGGCCCTTTGTTGGGAGAGACACCTGTCTGCCCCTCTCAGAGAACTGAAACCTAAATTCAGCTGTAAAAGTGGGCAAGTTTAAACCCTTCATTGTACTCAAGTAGAGCTGACAGGGTTTGGAAATTATGGGTGATAGTGAAACAAGTCAAAGATGAAGTTTCTGGCCCTGCAACCCTAAGGGTGCAGCAGTGGCCTGAATACCTTGGCAGTACCCAACAGCTTGCAAGTTGGACTTTAGACCCACTCAACAGCAGAAACCTAGCCAACGTCTCAGGGCTAGTGAAGTCAAGGATCTTGGAGGAGAACCTACAACCACCACTTTCCTACACCAGCACAGTCCTTTACTACATTCTAAATACTTGTCCTTAGACCCACAGGTACGTGTAGTCCTCACCCTCTGCAAGGAAACCTCTCTTTATTACAGATGTAGACCACTACAGAAAACCACAGCCAATCAAAATGCAGAGCTGCAGAGCCCAATCCCAATAGATAAACCTATAAAAACAACCCCAGCACGTATAGGCTTAGTGAACGTTACAGAAGAGAGGGCAAGATTTCAAGAGCCAGCCGATCAAGGAGCTTGCTGTGAGACTGTGTCTCCTAGGAATGTCAGAAGCTACACCCATAAAAATCTCACCAACATGACTGCCTAAACATGAGCTGAACAAGAACAACACATGCTAAAGTGGATGGGGGAAAACCACAGGGCCTCAACCCTATACAAAGAACTACAGACACTGTGCTGGGTCCTCGTGGTGCACACCTTTAATCCTAGCACCTGGGAGGCAGAGGCAGGTGGATCTCTGTGAGTTTGAGACCAGCCTGGTCTACAGAGTGAATTCCAGGACAGCCAGAACTGTTAGACAGAGAAATTCTGTCTCAAAAACCAAACCAAAAAAAAAAAAAAAAAAAACCAAACCAAACCAAAACAAAACCAAAAAACTACAGGCAATTTAGGAAGGCTTAGAATGGAAGATATAATATTCCCCAAAGAACAGCATACCAATTGGTTATCAAATACCACACCAATTGGTTATAATCCCAAATAGTTGGCCCTGGAAACACACGTATTAGTAACATTGTATAGACTAAGCAGGTTATGTTTAGGAATCTATATGTATACAGAATATGTGTAACAACAATCAATGAAAAAAGAGGTCATGGGTTTGAAAGAGCTAGGGGGGATATATGGAAGGCTTCGGAAGGAGAATAGAGAGAAGTGACGTAATTACATTGTAATCTCAAAAAATAAGAGAAAAAAATGTTATTAACAAAAAAAGATAGTTTCATGACAATGTGAGAAAGTTAGTATCATTAGGTAAATGAGAAAAAGAACAAGTTGAAGGGGAAAGATGGCAGGTAAAGTTTGAAATCTGTCTGCACAAGTGGTTCCTGCACTTGATTGAGTACTCGACTGTGGCTGTGGCCATTGTCACAGCTGGTTCAGACGTGCCGTGGGAGCAACAGTGGATTCTAGAGATGAGAGGTTAGCTGGCTGTCCTTGGGGACTCTTTCGTTCAGCAAACCCCAATAAACATCATCCACACTTAGAGGCACTGTGGGAAGCACTGCTGCTTCGGAAGGAATGAGACATCGTCACTGTCCTATTTGCGACCCATTATTATACATGGTGACTTATTTATATTTGTTGTAAGATGCATCACAATGCTGCTTCTATCACCCATTTCTTTTTATTTCATTGGTTTACAAAGTTAATTTTTGCATGTATTAATTTGATTCTGAACTTTATGTTTCAGGATTATAGTGTTACCTACGGCCATTGCCCAGAAATCACCGTGTACACAAGCTGCTGCTACTTCCCTAGTGCAGCCCAACTCCCTGCCTTGTGGGCAGAGAACAAGAAGTCTCTCCTTAGCATGTTGGTGGAGGTGAGCTGGTTTTGAGTTGTTTGTTTCCCTCTGATACTAGGGATCAAACCCAAAGCCTCATACATGCTAGGCTTCATCAGAGGAGTGTATTCAATGAAAACATTTATTAAAACATTTTTTAAATGTATATAGAAAGATTTTGTTCTGTGTGTGAAAAAGTGTGTGTGTGTGTGTGTGTGTGTGTGTGTGTGCATGCTGTTAACATATGGGCTATCATACACGTGTGCATGCGCACATGGAGGCCGGAGGTTGAGCTCACTTTCCACTGTATATACTGAGACAGGATGTCTTGATGTGTCCAGAGCTCAGTAATCTAGCTAGTCCAGCTAGCCAGCTTGACCCAGGGATCCCTGTCCCTGCCTCTTGAGCACTGGGTCACAGGTAGGCTGCCATGGTCACCTGGCCTTTTACATGGGTTATGGGGGATCTGAACTCCAGCCCTCCTCACACTGGGGTGGGAAGCACTCTCCTCCTCTGATCCATCTCCCCAGGCTGAATTTTGTTCATCTTTTTGTTGCCAAAATAGATGCTGTGCATGCATATATCTTGAATCTGCTGTAGTTGGGAGCTTCATGCTCTTCCAGCTGAGGCTCATACAGTCACAGTCACTGTACCACGGAAGGAAACAATTCAAGGCATTTGAAGGCTGGTTTCTAATGCTTTCGGCTTTCAGAGACAAAGTTCTTTCTCTCACCTCTGGCTCTGAAGTACTGACTAATGAGCAAATGTGGTCAGGGTCAGTGGGGTGAAGGGTAAGCCAGGCTGACAGGGTCACGCTTGGTTTGGTTTGATTTTTGCAGAACCTTGCAGTACCAAAAACCCTTGGCATGCTCGTTAAGCACTCTACCACTGAGCTATAATACACCATCAAACCCCTACTTTGTTTAGACAGGTTTGCTAATTTGATGAGGGTGGCCTTGCACTCTGTTTCCTGCATCTGCCTCCTAAGTAGCTAGGATTATAGGATGTGCTCCACTCATAACTATAAGGGTTTTGTTGTTGTTTTATGTAGGGAGTGTGTGTGTGTGTGTGTGTGTGTGTGTGTGTGTGTGTGTGTGTTGGTTGATTTTAATCAAGCCTCAAGCTATTGCCTGTAAAATATCTGCTGACATTGTGAAACATAAATTATGTTATCATTTCTTTCAGGTCCACAAAGGAGTCCATGGGTTGGTTAAAGACAAGAGTGGTAAACCGATCTCTAAAGCAGTCATTGTACTCAATGAAGGAATAAAAGTGCACACAAAAGAGGGGGGGTATTTCCATGTGCTTTTAGCACCCGGTGTCCATAACATCAATGCCATTGCTGAAGGATACCAGCAGCAACATTCACAGGTAAGAAACCCAAGTCAGATTATATAAGTATGTATTGTTAATAACATTTGTGTCTTATTTTGAAACTCTTGTAGAGAGCTTGAAAGGAACAAAGAAATGAAAAATATGTCCACCTCTTGATTACAGTATCTGTTATCATTTTGTTGCTAAAAGTTTTCTGTTCCTCAGCAACAACAACAACAACAACAACAACAACAACAAAAAAAAAAAAAAAAAAAAACTTGCATAGCATTTTGTATAGTTTAGATGACACTCAGTTACCTTCCTGGTTTGTTTTATAGGCCCAAAAAGCATTTAGTGAAGCAGGGCTATAGTATACCATAAGTGACTTTTTAAATTTTAATTTTAATATTTGATGTGTATGGATGTTTGCTTGCATATATGTTTATGCACCAGGCACAAGCATTGCCAGCAGAGGCCAGAAGAAGGTTTGGAGTCCTAGATTCTGTAGAACTGGGGTTATGAATGGTTGTGAGCTGCCATGTGGATGCTAGGAACCAAACCCAGTCCTCTGGAGGAGCAGCCAGTGCCCTTCACTGCAGAGCCATCACTCCAGTCCATAGTAACTGTTTTATGATTCTTACACTTTATCCTTGCAGGTCTTTGTGCATCACGATGCACCCAGTTCTGTGCTAATAGTCTTTGATACAGATAACCGGATATTTGGTTTGCCAAGGGAACTCGTGGTAACTGTGTCAGGTAAAGATTTTCAGTTTTTAATACTTGAAGTTAAAACCAGTTCTGCTGTTACGCTTTGAGAGTGGCTAGCCCTGACAAACACCTCTAGCTGATTGCTTTTTCCCTAGAGACTATCTAAGCCTGTTTTCCCCAAGCTCCTGTCCTATATGTTCTCCTGGTTTGCCCCTAACTTCTGCAGACCCATACTCAAATTTACCTCCACCAAGAGACCTTCACTCATTACTCTGGCTAACACAGTAGCCCTGTTATTATCTCTACCCTATGTTTTTTTCCATTATAATAGTCATCACTGATACCATATGTATCTGTCCACTGTACTGTCTACATTTAATGTCCCCCACCAAAACAAAAGCTCTAGGCAACAGAGAGTTGATCTGCATCCCCAGACCTTCACATCATAGTCGGCACAGTGGATCTTACTGGGAATTGTTAAACAAGCAAATGTTGTTCTGTATCAAGATCACACTGGCTGCTAGAACTTATGTTTTTCAAGGTCCAGGAAAGAGAGAACATTTCCCCCACTGGGTTAATGTGCCATTGTTTGAATTACTGAAAGGTTAAAGGGGAAACACATGAAAAAAGCAGTGTTCCACTCCACTGCATCTGTGTGACACAGTGATCTTCCATTCATTTCTTCATTTGACTTGGACTTAAAGCAAAAGCCCAAGCTCTGTTGCAGGGCTGGGGTTCTCCGATGAATCTTGGGAACATGGTGTGGTCACAGGACCTCTTGTGGTGTTCTTAACATTCTCATAGGAACCTGGCAAAATACAAAGATCTTGGTGGTTAAAGGCACAGGCATTGGATTCAGCCATGGGTGAAATCTAGCTTTGCCAGCCACTAGCTATTGTGAACTCAATTTGTATTTCATGGCTATTATTTTTCTGTTGTTGTAAGACTGTGTTTTGGTAACCTTGTATACAAGTTTAAAATAAAAGAGAGCTTAAGGCAGAAGGATCACTGCAAGTTAGAGGCCAGTCAGGACTACATAGCAAGTCTCAGCCTGAGATACAGTGAGACTCAGCCTAAACAAACAAACAAATAAATGCCAGTGAGATGGTGTAGTGGGTAGAAGCTCTTGCTGCACAAGCCAATGGCCTGAGCTCAATCCCTGAAGCCCACAGTAGAGAGAACCAACGTTTACAAGTTGTCCTCTGACCTCTATATGCACACATGTGTGCACACATATATATGCGCACGCACACGCACACACAATATAAATAAACAAAATGTAACTATTTTTAAGTTTAAAAAAAGGAAGGAAGGAAGAAAGGAAGGAAGGAAGGAAGGAAGGAAGGAAGAAAGGAAGAACAAATGAACAATCTGGGGAGCTGGGAGTGCAGCTCCGTGGTAGAGAACTTGCCCTAGGATCAATTCCCAGCACAGGAAAATAAAGAAAGAAGGAAAGAAAGAAAGGAGATGTAGGAAAATAACACTAAAGTAATTACAAGTTCTCCTGAGGTAGTAGAAATGTAATGGTTTGCTTATCGTTTTCCAACTTGCACACTGTGCATGTTCTGCTTCTAGGATAGCAGAGTGGTTTTTGTTGAGATCCTAGAGATTGAAGCCCAGGCTTCCTGCCTGCCAGGCAAGCAGTCTACCACAGAAGAACATCTCCAGACCAAGCAAATTGCTCCTAGTTGCATGAAATTACAGTAAATGACATATTATTTAAAGTGCTATGGAGGTAGTTGCTAACTCATAACACTCCGTGTGGTCTTGTCGGACAGGTGCCACCATGTCAGCATTGATCCTAACTGCTTGCATCATTTGGTGCATCTGCTCCATCAAGTCTAACAGACACAAAGATGGCTTCCATCGGCTACGGCAGCATCATGATGAGTATGAGGATGAAATTCGCATGATGTCCACTGGCTCCAAGAAGTCCCTCCTAAGCCATGAGTTCCAAGATGAAACGGACACAGAAGAGGAAACATTGTATTCTAGCAAACATTGAAAAACACGTTTTGCATATCTCCCTCCATAAGCACCAAGCAACGTGACAGCTCCTCTTGGGAGACTGCAGTAAGAAGAAAGATTCCTTCCTTCTTCAAAGAGCTTTGGGAAGTTATCCTGCTAACTCCTATTCTCTGAATATCACGGGAAGTTTTGAACTTCCCTTCCTTAAAGTACTCTTAACCTTTTCTAAAAATCTGATTTCTATTTATGCAGCAGAAGATGGGACAGCCACTTTGTTTTCCTTTTTAATTTAAGATGAGCTGTTCAGAGCTTATATAGTAACAGCATAAAGCCATCTAGTAGATGTTGTGTTTTGTACATCAGGTATTTACTAGTGGCTTTAGTTTTGTTTCTCTTTACTTTAAAGGCCAAAAAAATCTAGAAACATTAAGGCAGGGACACCAGTCAGACTCTGACATAAAGCTTTAAAAACTCGAGATATTTCTCCATCTACTGAGGAGTTCTCTTCTCCAGTTAGCAAATAGCTGGGGTTTCTCTTATTCAGGTAATGGAGGCTGGATGATCTCAAACATATATGACATTAGAAAATGGAATAAATGGGCTTCCGTATTTATCTTTCTACCTGTTTCCAAGCTGGATCAGAACTGGTGGGCTGTGCTCTAAGCAGGATTTCACTACCTCTCTTGTAAGGTTTATCAAAGCTCTAAATATCCTCATCTTAAAGGGGAACACTCACTGGCTTTGCTGTGGAGGCACCAGGTGTCCCCGTGAGTAGAGGTCAGAGGGAGATGGAGCAGAAGTGAGGACTTGCCTGTCTTAACTTGGGAAAACCCACAGGTGCTGCTGCTTTATCTGTGAAGCACTCGTTCTAGGAACGCCTGTTCCTTAATGTTTCCTAAATCAGCCCCTTTCCATGCTGTACACCTACCGTTTCCAGACGACCCCACACCTAAAGGTCGTGAATTCTACTGATGAAAATATCTAGGAGTGGAAGAGACCTCCTTGGACATTCTTAATACACTTGGATCCATAATGTCTATACTTGATGCTCCACCAAGCCTTCACCCTGTGATGGCATACTGTTATAGAAATACTGTGGCCTTGTGTGTACAGGCCTCTGCAAGTCCTAATGATTCCTCTGACAGCTTTTTTTTTTAATCAGGCGATTATGTTAAAATTTTCAGTTCAAAGCTTTTAAATATGGCTCCCTCCATTTAAAAAAGTCAACTAAAGGACTGCCATGTGATGGGACAGTGGTGTGAAGGTGTCCTCTTCACTGCCAGTCAGGCAAAGACCTGAAAGATTTGCATTTTATTGTGTCTCTTCAGTAGAATGATGCTTTTTGTAAGTGTGAGTCTTACCAATGACGTAACAGTTTAATATCTTTGAATGTTTTAATGGCCAAGTTGCTGCTGAATTTATACTAAATCAGGGGATCAAAAAACTAACTCTTACCTTTCCAAACTGTATTCATACCATTAATGTATCAGTTACCCCAAAGCCTCAACTCACCTTGGCCACTCGGCCACATTGGTGAGGAATGCATCAAAGTGGCTGTATGAAATCCAGATCTTGGTTCATGGAAGGGAGTAATGAGATCATGATATTTGTTAGGTGTGGTCAGTTAGGTGGCTTAGGTTCAGCCATTCTGGAATTAGTGCTGGTATCAGCAGATCTGAATCCTTGTTTTTACCATATGAACAGAAGAGTTTGTGGAAGTTAATACTAGTGAAAGGCACATGGTTTCATTTCTTCTAATAACACTTTGTGTTTTTCTAAATGATGTGTATTGCTCTTTTTCAGCTTTATTTTTCAAAGTGCCAAGTCAGAAAACCAACAAAGGGCTTGTGGCTGGGCCCTGCTTGGGGCATTACAGCTAGAAACCAAGTTCATGTGACAGCCTTTGCTTTACTAGCATTGGTGTTCACTAAAGAACACCTTGCCACTTGTTCTCTGGAATTAAGTGTGTCCTTAACAGTACATCTCAGTGGTCGGAGGCCATGCCTTTTAAAGTATGTGTGAACTTTTTAGAGGTGAATATACAGAATAGTTTTTCCTGAAATGAAACCCAAATTCTGCTCTAAGTTTCAAGTCTTTGATGAACGTCTAATGCATTGAGCTGGAAAACCAGCCCTCCCCACCCTGTTACCTATGAACATGAATGTACACGATCCATGACTACTAAGACTGTGTTCTTAGCCCTGCCTTCTTTTGTTTGTGGATCTAATGGAATGTTGGACCGCTTTGGCAGCAGAGGGCACTGAAGCCATATGGGATGGGGAATGCATTCCTTCAGTGTTTCTCCTGGAGACTTGCCATCTCTTTAGTCCTGGACCCGAGTGTCACAGTATTAGGAACTTTGTCCCAGTCTGAGCTGTGCCTTTCCTTGCTCACAGGCATTGTTTTGTCCTGGTGAGGAGTTTATAAGCCTCCCCTCCCTGCTCCTTAATAAAGGCTACATGATTGGCAGGTGATGTTTAAAGTGTCTGCCTGTGAGGATGCACTTGTACTGACAAAGATTGCCAAGTGTATCTGGTGGAACTCTGGGCGGTGATGGGATCTGATCCAGCGAAGAGGACTTTCGGTCCTCACTGAAGGGAACTGGCTTTGGGACTCTGTCAGCCTCAAGGAAGGAAACATTGTATTTTTGGCTCAGTGTGCTTGGTTAATCTTTGGTGATTTCATCTGAATGAGATTTGCTGAATTAGTGAATATTAAATTTAAAACTAATTATGAGTGGAAAAATAAAAAGGGTAGTGCTATGTCTGAACTTGCTGTGTTTTTGAGCTAGCCCCAGGTTACCAGAAACCAAGACTCGCTACTCCATTGATTTCTACTTATTCCCAGCATTAAATATGTTTATTGTCTTGTCACACTCACACTTGTGCCAGGTTTTATCCCTGCTCTCTTAGAAGCTTCTTGGCTATGAATTTGTCATGGTGTCCTGTGGTGTGGGTCTCTGGCGGGATTGTTTTATGGTAGCAGCCCAGCATTTTCCCCAAGTTTTTTCCTTTATTATTACTAAAATTCCATAATAGTTAAATATTCAATGATCTTTCTGTATAGCAACTTGTTGATAACTTTAAGTTTCTGGTTAATTTTAATTATAGCAGGTTTTTGGGGAGAGGGTGAGTAGGGCCTTTGATTAATGTCAATTGAATTTGGATTTCTAGTTCTTGAAGAAAACCTTCCCAACACCCACTTCTCTTTTATATTTGGCAAAAAAAAAATCATTAATGGTTCCACTGACTCTGAGAATACTCTCCTGGTTGATTTTGAAAGTAGGTTACCATTTTGAGGCAATTGGATAAAAATTATGTAAATATAGACAATGACAATGTTTATAAGTGGCATAACATGAATGTACTAGCTACATTCTGTGCTGCAGATTTTTTGGAGGTGTGACATGGAATTTTTTATGTTCTTTTCACCTCTCTGCTTTGTTTCAGAATGATACTCCCCAGCTCCCAAACTGCCCATAGCTATTTCTGTGACATGCCTAACACCCATTCATCCTAAGTGCTTTGGTCTTTGTTTGATTTCATGCACTGTGCCTTCAAAATGAAAAACTTAAAAGGAACTTTAAAAGAATTGAATAGTAGTTTTAAAGTTAATCTGTGTAATTTATGTGAAATCTAACTGTAATGAGGTCCTTTGTTTTTTTTATATGTAAACAGATCTACTAATCCTGTATAAAAGTTATTTTATGATGTTTGTCTTTCTTTGTGTGTTGTCTCATAATCTTTATTCAAAAACAATAGACCAAAGAAAGTTACTGCTCTAATTTTGAAAGTTTTAAGTTAAGTTTTTCTACCTAACTGAAGTAGAAAACAGTACCAAAGTCAGAAAACAGGGAGTCGCCTCTCAAATGTTCCTTTCTGTAGGAATTGACAAACAGGTTTTGTTTCAGAAGTGACGGTATCACGTAGCAGCCACAGTTGCGTAGCTCGCCCAGAATGATGTGTTCAGCCACTCCACAGAAGCACCACACACAGTAACAACCCAGGTTTTAACACTGTGCCCACTTCACATCTATTCTGTGTGCTGTCCTTCAGATCGGGAAAGCACGAGAGGTTGATAGACCCATGTTAGACTTGTTGGTTAAAATTATGGTCCCTGTTCCAGGTGAAGCCCATTTAGAATAACCTGCCCTGATGTCAGGCGTGGCGATGATAAATTTAGTATCCCCTTATTATTTAACAGGTTTCTTCACTATTGCTGCTCTACCGGGTTGGGAAAACAGTTATGTAAACAAGCATGGGCTGTGCTGACAGGGAACTCATAGTCCAGACTAGAGGAACAGAAATGACAATAGACTGTGCTTCAGGAGGTTTAGCATCTCTCAGTAGAAAGTCTCCTGAGGAAGTTTGGAGAGGTTTCAGCCTGGCCCAGCCTGGGATTGATGTCCTATGCAATGTGACCTTGAATTTCAGGACTCTCAGAACAGGCTCAGAGCCTCGTTTTCATGTTTGTTAAGGAACAGTCTTCAATAGAATGACAGTGTGAGTTGATGAGGTGGAGTTGGCTCAAAACTGGATACCTGGAGTGGCCAGTGTCATTGTCCTTCATCTGTTTCCTGATCTACTTGAAAGGACTTTTCCAGCAATGTGAACAAAGGTCTTTTAGAGGTCATCTTTTCAGTTTAAACGACATATTTAGATAGGAAAGTTTGCTAGAACTTTCTTCTACCATGTGGGTCAGTAGGTAGTCTGAAGTATGGCAGAGGTTTTAATTTTCCAGACACTTCAGACTGTCGTTAAGTGAGATTAGGTTGTATTTACACTTCTTTGGTAAAAGCTTGTTTAACTGTTTGAAATCCTGTCCTGAGTTTGACCATTTTTTTTATGTCTGAAAAGTCTTGGTTGGTTTTATAAACACGATCTACCAATTGTGTTCAGTTTTCAGATGTCTAGGAGCTGTTACCAGAATTGTGAATACAGTAGTCACTGCTCATATGCTTCTCAGTTATGAATAAAAGCTAGCATGCAGGTCAGCATGTCCCATTTTCACTTGCATTTAAAATCCAACTCTACTACTGATTCTCTATTACTTATAAATGTTAAATAACTATGCCATTAGTGACCTAAAACTTAAAAAGCAATGGAATCTGATAAAGCATGACATTTCAAATTACAGTTTCCACCAGCAATACCCAGTAATAGGTTTAAAGCAAGCATGCTACTTCTTTAGTACTTTTGGCTAGGGTCAAATGGAATTTGGTTCCCTGGTACTGTGTAAACAAATGGGAATGAGATGAGCAAGAATGACAGGTTGGCCTCAGTGGAATAGAGTGATGGAGAAGTGTGTAAGAGTCTAGTGCAGTTTCGAGTCTCTCCTGGAAGAAGACTAAAGACAAAAGGGTACAGGTTTCATGAATAGATTGAAGGCATCGTAGTAATTAAGTGTCAGTATAGCTGGGCATAGTGCATGCCTTTAATCCCAGCACTCAGGATGCAGAGGCAGGCTGACCTCTATGAGTTCAAGGCCAACCTGGTTTATATAGTCAGACCCCTTATCTCCAAAGGCAGGGGTAAGCATAGAATGGATACCTCAATTTTAGTACAAATAATGTATTCAAGTAGAAGAGTATGAAGAGACCACGATAAAGTCAGAGTTGTAGTGGAAAAAAACCCTGATAGTTGTATAAATTTAAGGTGGAACATTTAGAAACAAAAGCGAATAAACACACTGTTGATAACATTGTTCATATTCTAGGATTGTTATTGAGGTTGAGCCAAAGTGAAGGAGGTGTAAGGGAAGTTTAGGCTGCTAGAGCTAGAGCTGGGGGTGTAGCTCAGTGGTAAAGCAGTGGCCTACCATGTAGAAGGCCCAGGGTTCATGGTTCAGCCTGAGCATCACCACCTGTTAGAATTCCAAGTATTTCCCATGACTCCAGCATCTGTACACACTGTCACTTGTGATGATCATATTGTTTCTGGAAGAGCCCAGCGTCAAACAGGCTTTTGGGTTAGGATCTGAAAAGACATAAGGAACCTAGAATTAATCCTAAAGACAGTATGGAATGAGTGAGGTGTGGGCAGGTTATGGTAATGACAGGATTAGAGGATTGCTGGATTTTGGGAAAATAACTTCAGGAGAGTTTCGTATACATGAAGTTGCAAAGAGAATGCAGAATTGGCTGCTGAGTTTTAATGTGGAGGATGTGGGTGTTAGGGGGATACAGGGAAGGACTCTGTACTGTTTTCTCTTTAACAGGACTTGAATGGTGGTACATTTGAGGAGGAGCCGGGCATAGGAAGGAGGATGCCTAGAGCCTGGCCAGCTACACAGAACTCAGTTTCTGTGGAAGGTGTCTCCATCATAGAGGCAGAGGGGACCTCACAACTTTTTCACCACCATAGGAACAAATAAAAAAGCTTCTCTTTGTTTCGGGTGTTGGCATTATCAAATGCTGTAAATCAAGAAACAAAAGACAGTCAACAAGGACTATCACAAGAAACTATAAAATAAGAGACTTCTGGAAACAAAATATATGAAAAATAAATTTAGAGAGTTGTTTTGGCCAGAAGATAGACTTGTGGACATTCTTAGGAGTCTTAAGAAATTTGAACTAGGTGGTGGTGGTGTATGCCTTGAATCCCAGCACTCTGGAGGCAGAGACAGGCAAATCTCTTGAGTTCGAGGCCAGTGTAGTCTATGAGTGAGTTCCAGGACAGTCAGGGCTACACAGAGAAACCCTGTCTCAGAGGGAGAGAGAGAGAGAGAGAGAGAGAGGAGAGAGAGAGAAGAAAAAGAAGGAAAGAGAAAAAGGAAGGAAGAAAAATAAAGAAGAAGAAAAGGAAGGAAGGAAAGAAAGGAAAGAAGGAAAGGAAGGAAAGGAAAGAAGGAAGGAAAGGAAGGAAGGAAGGAAGGAAGGAAGGAAGGAAGGAAGGAAGAAAAACTCATTCCCAATAACAAACTAACATAGACTGAAAGTCTACTTTCAAAGTACTGGCTGATGCCTTAGTGATTCCAACATAGAATATATAATACATTCTTCAGGGGTGAAGATGAACTTGCAGATAGCTGGAAATGCTGTCAGCAGCCTGGCTGTCTCCCAGTATTTCATTTCAGAATAATGCAAAACAGAAAAGGGGCAGGCGTGAGGGCACACACCTGAAATCTCAGTAATCTGAGACAAGAAAGCAGGAAGACCACTAATTTGAGGCCAGCCTGTCTCATAGCAAGAACCTGTCTCCAAGAAAAATAAAATGTATATAGAAATCATACGTTTGATATAATAGGAAAGTAGAGAATGTCAGAATCAAAATTGAACAAGATGAGAAAAGTAAACATCACAGCATGTCCTTGCTAATACCCCTCTACCCTTCCCCCCTCAGTGGCGCCACCAGGCTGGGAAGTGAACTGCGAGGAAGACAGGAATGCCAGCAAATGGATGTGCCACTCCAGTGTTGATCTAGAATTACTGCCAGACAGCCAAGGCTGTGCCGTCTGAAGGGTCTGCTAGAGCTGTTGACAGTGTCCACTTGCAGCCCAAGGAATTGTCATACAATCCTGGCATATAAGAATAAAGAGTAGATATACAAAGCAAGCATCCAGTGATAGTCAATCATAAAGAATTTATTTTAATTCTTTGGTACACATAACTTCACCATTAAAGATGAAAACACTTACATGCTAATGAGATAAATACACTTGTCTATTTTTACCTAAATCTGTGATACTGACACAGCATCGTCAATTTTTTTTTCTTTTCTAGATGGGGTTTCTCTGTAGATTTGGAGCCTGTCCTGGAACTCACTCTGTAGCCCAGGCTGGCCTCGAACTCACAGAGATCCACCTGCCTCTGCCTCCCAAATGCTGGGATTCAAGGCGTGCGCTATCACTGAACTTCATAACATAGTCTCGAATCTGAGCTGGGTGTTTCAGGCAGCTTTCATTGCCTTTGTGTGGTGTGATGTCATGCAAGGTGCAAAGTCTGGGCCGTGTGCTCGAACCAAAACTCATGAAGTACTGTGAGAAGACAAAGGCAAGCACAGCTCCAGACACCTTGGAATCACTGCACTTCTTAGTGGAGTGCGTTTTGAGACAGTTTTTTTCTGTGTAGCCTTTGCTGTCCTGGAACTCACTCTGTAGCCCAGGCTAGCCTCAGACTCAGAGATCTGCCTGCCTCTGCCTCCCAAGTACTGGGATTACAGGCATGTGCCACCACCACCCGGCATATATTTGATTTTGAATTATTTCTTTTTTTATATGATTATTCCACATCATTTTATTGATTTTTATATTGTTTGCATTTGTGTTTTGCCTACACGTATGTCTGTGTGAGTGTGTCAGATTCTCTGGAACTGGAGTTACAGACAGTTGTGAGCTGCCATGTGGGTGCTGGGAATTGAACCCAGGTACTCTGTAAGAACAGCCAGTGCTCTTAATCACTGAGCCATCTTTCCAGGCCTTGAATCAATTCTTAGTAATGGCATGTTCAGAAACCTCTTACCACTGCCAACTCTATAAAGCATATGTTGGGTTGCTGGGCCCATGTAGAATCACCATATGGTCTAAAACACGTCAAAGTGGAGCAGACCACAAACTGGAGAGTCGGGGCTTCAAAGTAAGCCTGATCTGAATTGGCTAGGTGTGACTTGAGGGCATCTTTAAGATGTAGCTTCTAATGAAGCATAGAACACAAAAGGAGAAGCACCCTTTTGACAATTGGGGATGAAAGAAAAGCAAAAGGCATGCCTTAGAATCCTGTCAGATGAAAACTGCAGAGTTGGAGCACTTTCTGCCCTGTCACCGAAACCAAACCACTACTGAAGTATCTGAACCTTTCTCTGTGACAAGAAATCTCTGCATGAAAGTAAGATATGGATACCAGGGGCTGGGAATTGGTTGGCTCAGTGGTTAAAAGCACTTGTTGTTACTGGAGAGGACCCAGGTTCAGTATGTAGTACCCACATGATGGTTGACCATCCCTAACTCCAGTTCCTGGGGATCTGACACCCCCCTCCTATCTTTGGACACCAAGTATGCACATAGTGCACATACATGCAGGCAAAATACTCTTAAATATAAAATAACTTTTTTTGAAAAAAATGGATACAGATCTTTTAATTGCAGATAATATGATTATATATGAAAATACAAAATAATTTATAAATTATAAATATATAATTTAGTTCTACTTGTAACTCTGGGTAGATTGAGTTGAAACAGATTTTATTAAGAGCAATTACAAAAATTGGGCTGGATATGATCACACACACTTCATCCTAGTAGTTGGGAAACAGGCAGGTATACCTCTGTGAGTTCCAGGCCAGCTTGACCTATGTACAGATTTTCAGGACAGCCAGGGCTACTTAGTGAGACTCACTGAGTCAAAATAAAAACAAAGTTGGGATAGGAAAAATAAATACACACTAAAGGATTGGTGAACTACTAAGAGCTTAGTAGCCTAAAGCAAAGTGAGTTGTGAACAGGATAATAAAATGTTTGCCACAGGCATTTGCTGTTTCCTACATGGAGTTAGGAGAAAGAGTGCTATCTACCTTTAATCCCAGCACTCGGGAGGCAGAGCCAGGTGGATCTCTGTGAGTTCAAGGCCAGCCTGGACTACCAAGTGAGTTCCAGGAAAGGCGCAAAGCTACACAGAGAAACCCTGTCTCGAAACCCCCCCCCCCAAAAAAAAAGTGCTATCTAACAGCAGAGAAGCCAAGCAAGAGCAGAGCACCCGATAGGTTGGGCCTTGTCACTGATTGACAATTGTTGTGTGAAGTTTTGTTTGTGCTCTAACAAATAAAGCTTGCCTGGAGATCAGAATGAAGAGCTAGCCACTAGTTAATCTATAGGCCAGGCAGTGGTGACACACACCTTTGATCCCAGCACTTGGGATCCCATGCCTTTGATCCCAGCACTTGGGACCCCATGCCTTTGATCCCAGCACTTGGGATCTCATGCCTTTGATCCCAGTACTTTAGAGGTACATGTGTTTAATCCCAGCACTAGGGAGTTGGAGACAGGAAGTGATATGGCTGGGCAGAGAGAGGAATATAAGGTGGGAGGAGGCAGGAGCTCACCCTTTTCGGTCAGAGGATTTGGTAGAGGCTCTCTAGTGGCTAGCTCCTTTACTTCTCTGATCTTTCAGCATTTACCCCGATATTTGACTCTGGGTTTTTATTATTAAGACCAATTAGTGCTACATCTGGCATCCAACTTTTTGGGCATGAATTCACAAAAAAGCCTCTTGCCTGTAGCTTTGCAGCCACCAGGACAGGCTAGAGCTGCACAAGGCCAGAGTCACTACCTTGCCAGCTAAGGTTTTCCTCAAACCTCTGAGTGAGTTGGAATTTTTCAGTTGCGGCCTCTCTGCAGCAAACACCATAAGCTTTTGGACTCCAAAAACCACAGGAATTAGCTGCTTTCACATGTTCCCTTTTGCAGATGGCAGGCTCTTTGGCTTCTCTCCCAGTGGGTTGTGTGCTTTCCCTGGACCCCCTCCTCAGGCTACTGCCACACTAGGTAGCTGCCTTGAAAACTGCTCAGGGTTCTATTCTATGCAGAGCAGTCAGTCCCACACTTCACTGTCATCTGAATCGTCATGTTGGCAGATCTGGTGGGACAACTGGGAATTCTTAAAGTGGGGAATTAGTTAAAAGAGGGAATCTTTTCCCACATTAAAAAATGGGAAACACTATTACAATGGAGGGAGTTAGGTCTCTATATGATAATACTCTGGACAGATAGAAAATGGAGCAATTAAATGAGAGGATAATTAATTTAGATGGGATTTACATGATGTCAATTATAAATGTTATCTGTTTGATCATTTTTGTTTTATCATTAAAGTTGGTTAATATGAGTGCCAAGATAAAAGTTTTAGGGAAACTTATTAAAACAGATCATAGAGATATTCAGACTCAGACAGAGAAATTTAAAGGAGAACCAATCTCAGCATTATAAGGTTAGAGAGGAACAGCCT
The DNA here is from genome assembly GCF_949786415.1 of Peromyscus eremicus. NCBI lineage: Eukaryota > Metazoa > Chordata > Mammalia > Rodentia > Cricetidae > Peromyscus > Peromyscus eremicus. The sequence goes on along the minus strand of NC_081423.1, from coordinate 59,894,916 downwards.
AAGGTTTTCAAACAAACAACCTTAATTTATCCAGTAACAGGAATTGCCAAATGATAGATATTCCCAAGGTTGTGTAAGAGCTGAATGGACTCTTGTGCAAATGTTAGATTTTAGGAGATTCGAGGAAGTGATAGTCTCATATAGCATGCATTTGCCTTTTGTGAAGCAGATGTTAAACTCGTGGACAACTTGTAATAGAATTATACCTCAAGACAGGAGAGACTTGGTTACAGCAGTCTTGGAGCCTAGTCCTCAATTTCAATGGAGGACCTGGTAGAACAATGAGGCTAATATCATTGAACAATGAAGTAGGGCTAGAGGCATGGAAATCTCCCAAGACCAACTTCTTGAAGAGGGAGATTATGCTAATGTACACAGACAATCTCTATATGATGACCACACCCTGTCTTTATGCCACATAGCAGCCTTGAATGCCTGGGACAGAATTGAAGAAGTATAAAGAAAACTGAGTCATTTACTAAAGTTATACAGGGCCCAAAAGATTTGATTTTTTACTGATGTCTTACAAAGATTGACTTCAGCAATAAATAGAATGATACCAAATTCAGAAGCTAGACAAATAATAATTGAATCTCTGGCTTTTGAAATTGCTAATGCATGATGCAAAAGGTTAATTGGGCCACTAAATGCAAGATTGGCACCTTAGAGAAATGGATCCAAGATACAGTCAATATTGAATCTCATAACCACAATGATGCTTGGGTAGGAGAGGTGATTTCCATAGGTTTGAACAAAAGTAGTAATGTTAAATGTTTCAATTGCAGTAAACAAGGTCACCTACAAAGGGATTCTAAACAGGGCATTCCTAAAACCAAAGTTTTTTCTAATAATAATCCCAAAAGAATATCCCTCCCTTCTGGAGTATGCAGAAGGTGTGGCAGAGGCAGACGCTGGACTAATGAATATAGATTAACAAGGGACAATCAAATTAATCCTTTGCCATTGGGAAACACCTTGAGGGGCCTCTCGCAGGCCTCCATGTCAAATTCAGTTCAGTCATTTCCTGTCATCATGGAGGAAACTCCATCCCAAAGCAATTAAAGAACCTAATGCCTATTGTAAAAAACCATACAGCTCTGGATGATAGAACAGCTATAGAAGAGAGAACAAAAATGTCAAGAGAAACTGTAAAGTGAACATTTTGGCAAACTTCTATAAATGAACAAAGACCAAAATTAAAATACAAATAAATGACATTGTCATTGAAGGTCTTATAGACACAGATGCAGATGTAACAATAATTGCACCAGAATCTTGGCATCCAAATTGGCCTCCTCAGGAGGTAAATGTTCAGCTTTTAGGAATTGGAATGTTATCTCAGGTAAAACAGAGCATTAGATGGGTTGAATGCATAGGGCTAGAAGGACAGAGAGGAAAATTAAAGTCATATGTGGCTAACATAGCAATGAATTTATGGGGACATGATTTGTTACAGCAATGGAATACTCAGATTAACATTCCTCCAATCTCAGAAATAAACCATAAATTAGTGTATGTGTCTGGGGAAAATATTAGAAGGTATTATCAAGAATAGTCACTGATCACTCAGGTTGTACAAGAACAAGACACACAGCTGCTAATCTTTCAAAGGCACCAACAGTCCTACCTTTAAAATGGTTAATGGATAAACCTGTATGGGTTGAGCAATGGCCTTTAACATCAGAGAAATTACAGGCTTTAGAACAGCTGGTACAGAAGCAGCTAAATGCTCAGCATATTCAAGAATTCTCCTGTATTTGTTATTAAAAAGAAATATGGGAAATGGAGAATGGTAATAGATATAAGAGCTGTTCATAAGGTGATTTAGCCAATGAGCTTTCTACACTCTGGAGTTCCTTTGCCTTCTCTGTCACCTAAAGGATGGCCTTTTAGTTATTGATTTAAAACACTGTTTCATCTCAATATCCTTACAAGAAAAAGACAGAGAAAACTTTGCCTTCACAGTGCCTACTTACAATAATTCTCAGCCTGTTAAGAGATATCAATGGAAGATTCTCCCACAGGGACTGTTAAATAGCCCCACCCTGTGCCAATATTTTGTACATCAGACATTGGAAATGATATGTAAGCAATTTCCTCAATCTATAGTTACCATTACATGGATGACATCTTACTAGATGATTCAAATGTAGATAATTTAGAAAGATAATTTAGAAAGAATGTTTGGAGAAGTAAAGAAAATTTTGCCTTGTTGGGGATTACAAATTGCTCCTGAAAAAATACAAAAAGGAGATTCTATTGATTATTTAGGATATAAAATATGTCTACAAAAAATTAGACTCCATAGGTGAAAATTAGGAGAGATGATTGTGGACTCTTAATGACTTTCAAAGATTGCCAGGAGACATTTCTAATCTACAGCCCACTACTGTGGTAAAAATGATGAACTGAGTAATTTGTTCAAAACCTTAAATGGTGACAAGGACTTACATAGTCCAAGAGAATTATCAGCTGAAGCTGGAAGAGAAGTGGCTTTGGTGGAAAAGAAAATACAAGATGTACATGTGGATTGTTTAGATTCAGAGCTTGAACGCATTCTAGTTATTTTACCCTTTATACATTCTCCTACAGGAATATTAATGCAGAAGAAAGATATTATCTTGGAATGGATCTTTTTACCACATAAACAGAGTAAAAAAAAAATTAAAAACCTATGTGGAAAGGTCTCTGAGTTGATTCTAAAAGAAAAATTGAGACTTTGTCAATTAGCAGGAATACACCCAGCAGAAATTGCAGTAACTTTTACTAATGATAAAACTGACTCATTATGGGCAGAAGATGAACACTGGCAAAGAGCTTGCAGTAAATTTTTTTGGGAGATATTAACAACAAATACCCCAAAAGCAAAAGAATTAAATTTATAAAAGAACGGACTGGATTCTTCCTCATATTGTATGGGGAACTCCAATTTCTGGAGCCCCTACATTTTATATTGATGCAAACAAGTCAGGAAAGGAAGGTTATAAATCAGGAAATTTAAGTAAAGTGGCTCAAAGCCCTTATGTTTCTGTCCAAAAGTCAGAATTATATGCTATTCTGATGGTATTAATGGATTTTACAGAACCTCTTAACATAGTTACTGACTCTCAGTGTACAGAAAGAGTTGTTTTACACATTGAAACTGCTGAATTTATTCCTGATGAGTCAGAATTAACTTCATTATTTATTCAGTTACAAGAAATAATCAGGAATAAGAATCATCCCATATATACAACACATATCTGATCCCATATGGGTCTGCCAGGCCCTCTAGCACAAAGTAATGAAGAAATTGATCAACTATTGATAGGAAATGTGCTAGAGGCCTCAGAATTTCATAAAAACACCATGTCACTAGCAAAGGTTTGGAAAAAGATTTTTTCATTACTTGGCAAGAAGCCAAGGAAATAAGGAAATGTCCTACTTGTTCTTTATACAACCAAACTCCACTACCTGCAAGAAATAACCCAAAGGGTACTCAAAGGAATGAAATATGGCAGATGGATGTGTTTCGTTTTGTAGAATTTGGAAAATTAAAATATGTACATCACACCATTGATACCTATTCAGGATTTCAATGGGCAACTGTTTTGAGTTCTGAAAAGGCCGATTCTGTAATCATGCATTTGCTAGAACCTTTGGCCATCATGGGAATACCTGTACAAATTAAGACTGACAATGCTCCAACATATGTCACTAATAAAATAAAAAATATTTTTCTTATTACAATATAAAGCATATTTACAGGTATACCACACAATCCTACAGGGCAAGCAGTTATAGAAAGATCAAATCGAACTCTAAAGGATATGCTAAATAAACAGAAAGGGGTAATAAAGACCCCCAGAAATAGATTAGATAATGCTTTAATAACTTTGAATTTTCCACTGGATAACAGAAAAAAAAACACAGAATTAAGTCAGGCTGTATACTTTAAAAATGTGTTGACCTCAGAATGGAAACCAGGATATGTGTTACGTTGAAGATGAGGTTTTGCTTTTGTTTCCACAGGAGAAAAAAAGCTATGGATGCCATCAAAATTGATAAAGGTTCAATATGAACAAGAGAGACCTCTTAATTAGAAGAGATGATAGTTCATCAAACAATGTGGCCATTCAATCTAGACTAACTTTACGACTAACAAACACTTTTCATTTGATCAGATATAACTTGCCAAAAGGGAACCTCCTCAAAATTAGAATTGGGGAAGGGTTTTGTTTTTGTCTTTTCAGGAGAATGAAGGCATCCAGCTAAGGAATGTGAAGACCACTGGACAAATGAGACATGTGAAGAAAACGGACAAATCATCCAGAAAAAAATGTCCCAAGAAAAAGAGTATATTGGCCTATTGGTATATCACATCTCCAACAGGATAAAATTCCATAAATCTTCCTAAATGTTTGTTTCTGCTGTTCTCTACAGACATATAATGCAAAAAAGTCTTTTTGTAATCTCAGTCCAATTGGAAATTAAAGCTGGCTTTGGAGTGGGAGTGTAGCTCTCTCCTTCTCTAAACCCAAGCATGCTTGTTAAAGGAAAATCCAAAATCTCTGTCTCATGTAAGAAGAGCCACCTGATATGGGACAGAAGAACCAAAATTAAGGGACTATTCTATTGCTACTAATCTCAATATCCTTTGTTTTTATTTTGACTCTTTAAAACTTATCTTAAAGTATAAATATTATATCAAGATTTATAAGATTTATATTTATAAGATTAATATGTATATGTTTTAAACTTTTTGTCATGATATTAATGGTCATATAGAGTACTAACTAATTTTAGAAAAAGGCTTCATCTAGCTTCCTGTACATGATTTCAGGTTTGCAAATATTGACCTCTTTGAGATCTGATGCATATGACTTTTAAAATGTTTATATTTTCTGCAGTGAACCCCGACCATGCCTAACAGTGACCTTTGAAGTCTCCAAAAGGATGATGGGGCCCCACAATGATGATTCCACCAGGAATACAATAGCACCACTAAGTTGAAAAATACCACCTCAAGATCAGCTTTGGACTACAAACTGCTCAAGAACATTTTGACGTGGCTAGCTGTGATGATCCAGCCTCACAGACTACTCTAGCCAGGACTTGAGACAAGCCTTGCATTTTCCCAATATGCAGAAAATGGATAAAAAAAAATGGTATAGCTACCTCTCCCAGGATTTGATAATTAACCCAATTTTTTCTTTTCAGGATCCCCTAAAGATGCTGTTGCCCCTAGACAGCAGGAAGTAAATTTAAGAACATGATACCCGCCTGGCAGTGGTGGCGCACACTTTAATCCCAGCACTTGGGAGGCAGAGGGAGGCAGATCTTTGTGAGTTTGAGGCCAGCCTGGTCTACAGAGCGAGATCCAGGAAAGGCGCAAAGCTACACAGAGAAACTCTGTCTTGGAAAAAAAAAGAAAAAAGAAAAAAACAAACAAACAAACAAACAAAAACCATGACACCCACATTCCCAAGAGGTAGAGTGGTTGGTTTTTGGTCTTTCATTGGGTTATGGATATCTGTCATCGTTTAGGGTGGTTTGTTACAAGTTGTTATTGGTAATGGTCAGGAAAAAAGTTGAACAAAGGAGATTAGATTCAAAGTTCTTGTTTTAAAAAGAAAAATGGGGGATATAGATATGATAGGATAAGGGTAGATTATTAAATCTACTTTTAAACAAAAAAGCAACTAATAGTCTTAAATATTTTACATTGATATAGATTTTTGTATATTGATACAAATTTAAGGTTATTTTTGTTAGAACATATTATACATACGTTTCTATTCTTGTTCAAGGTGTTGTACCTATACAGCTCATTTAACAATGTAATGTAAATTTCTAATCTTGAAAGTTATTATTACAAACTATTTAAGGTAATAAAGAAATTCAGGTTAGTAGTTAGCCACCTATTAAAATCATGTTAGGCATGTTTTCAAGGTCAAACAGAGATATATTTTTAGATAGGCAACTGGTCTTCAAACACTTCAGAGATCTACAGAATATGGCATTTAATATCATTTAATAACAGGGTTTTTTTTATGACAATGAGACATGAAAACACCAATCTACTTCAGAGAAGATGATGGGCATCAAAGAAACTCCACGTGGACTTTACTTTCTTTGTGGCAAAAGTTAGCCACTGGGCAATAAAGTGCTCTTGCCTCAACTGCTAACAATATGCTTTCCAAATTGGACAAGCAGAACACAAAGAAAGTGGCTGCCAAACTTTGCCAAGGCAAGGTGGGACAGCCCTTCAGAATATCCTGCTTCACAGGAAAGTCTGTCAGATATGCTAGACCTGTAGGCCGAAGATGGATACCCTAGTGTTACAGAGGAATCTTGGATGACTCCGGGCAGCCAGCTGCTTCTTTCATTTCTCACAGTTTTTAGAAGTCACTTGCTTGCATTTCCTGCTTACTTAGGTATTATTTCTTTCTTGGGTCTCTGATAGAGTTGAAGACTTTATAGTTACAGTTTTCCTTGTGAACATATCCAGAAAAGAAATTCACTAAAGAAATGTAAAGTGTGTAAGGTTGAGAAACATAAAAAGTCAGTTTGGGGTTGGTAATGCAAGTTAGGATTGAAAGTAAATTAGGTACAACACTTTGGACTCACCAAGATATGATAGATAATGGAGTATTTTCTCTGAATTTGTCAAATGCTAATGGACTAGACATTGTTAATGTAATCATTGCTTTTCTGATCATTCAACATTTACTCCAATATCTGACTCTGGGTTTTTATTATTAAGACCAATTAGAATTCATGCTACAGACAATAGTCCAGCATGTCACACAGTGGACACAGGTAAACCTGCTTTCTGTTAGAAAAGGAAGAGCTTCACAGTAAAAGTAAGTGCTAACCTAAATCAATCAACTTCCACAGAGAACCACACCTGGGACTAGTTTAACCCACAGTGAATTGAGCTGATCTGTCCCTACTCCAACTGCCTGCAAGAGACAGTGGTAAATTCTGGGTCAGAGAAATGGCTCAGTGGGTGTGGTGATTTGAATTGGAATGGTCCTCATAGACTCATGTGTTGGAATGCTTGGTCCATAGGGAGTGGAACTATTAGGAGGTGTGGCCTTGTTGGAGGAAGTGTGTCACTGTGGGGACAGGCTTCGAGGTCTCATATATGCTCAAGCTACACCTAGTGTGGCACACAGTCTTCTCTTTCTGCCTGGGAATCAAGATGTAGAACTCTCAGCTCCTCTTTAGCACCATGTCTGCCTGTGTGCCAATATCCTCCCCTAAATTGCAAACTGAAACCATCCATCTCAAAAGGGGTTGGGGGAGGATGGGGGTAAGGAGTGCTGGGGACCAGGGGAGAGAGCTACTTTGCTTACCTGAATGTCTGAAGCCAGGGAAACCTAAGTGTCATGGGATGTGAGCAGGATGAATAGCCAAGCTGTGGTACCCAATCAGTAAACAAAGAACAGGGGCATCTAGATACCCTGAGAACTCCTATGGGCCAGCCAGACTACAGGCCTATAGCCCCAGCTACTCTGGGGGATTAAGAGTTCAAGGCTTTTAGGGTACAGAATAAGTTCAAGGCCAAACCAGGCAATTTAGTGAGACTCTTGTCTCAAAATTTGAAGTTAAAAAGGGCTGGTGAGGGAAGGGGAAGTGGGGATGGCTCATTCAGTAAAGTGCAAGCATGAGGACCTGGTTTGATTCCCCAGCGCGCACATAAGAATCTGGCTGAGGCTGCATATACTCCCAGTGCCAGTAGGGCAGAGACAAGAAGATCCCTTCGGTTTGCTGGCTAGCCAGTCTAGCCAAATCAGTTCAGTGAGAGATCCTGTCTCCAAAAATAAAGCAGACAACTGAAGAAAACACTGACTTCAATCTCTGGCCTACACACACACACACACACACACACACACACACACACACACACACACACACAAGGGCTAGAGCTACAGTTCAGTGGTAGAGCACATGCCTAGATGTGGAAGACCTAGGTCCAATGCCCAGCATTATAGGAAAAAAAATCCACTCTATCTGAGATCTGAACCCATGTGGCTACCTGTTCCAAAACCAGAAGTACATCATGGAAGAGGCAAAAGTTACTCCTAGGGATGTAATTCTTCTGCCAAGCCAAGGAATACCCCAAACTATTGTACCTTGCTATCCTATCATATCATGTCCTATGTTCCTGAAAACTTCGATCAGGAAAGACTCATAGAACACTGCGGATTATCCCCTGGCACTCATACTGCATCTGTAGGTTTGTCCAACATGAACCTCAATGCCCTGGTGAGACCCCAACAATCTTAGTGACAGCTTCGTAGAACATACCCAGCACTAGTGCCAGTTTCCTTGACTCTTTCATGGGTTACAGTGTTGAAGACCGGCCGAGCCAGGCATTAGAGGATACCATAATCAGTCAGGGAGCAGAGTCCTTGCTGTTTGTCTCATGTGATAGAGATTCCATTACATGATGAGTGTATAGCCTTTGACTCCTACACCTTACCTACACAATAGATTAGGAAACTAGCCTTGGCATGGGACAGGGTCACTTCTGATAGGAGAACTATATCCCTGGGTCAGAGCCCTCTTTTCCTATGGGCTCTTGCCAATGGATTTTCCCCACTATTAACCTTGTTTGTCATGTGGTCTAGCCTTTGGTCCTCAGCTACTACCTGGAGATCCTGCCTCCTAGTCTGAAAGAGAATCCAGCTTCCCACCTTTAACACATCATTTCCTCTGGTGGTTTGAAAGAAAATGGCCCCCAAAAGGGAATGGGACTATTAGGAGGTGTGTCTTTGTTGGAGTACATATGGCCTTGTTGGAGGAAGTGTGCCACTGTGGAGGTGGGCTTTGAGGTCTCCTATGCTCAAGCTAAGCCCAGTGACAGAGTTCACTTCCTGTTGCTTGCAGATTAAGATGAAGAACTCTCAGCTCCTTCTCCATTACCATGTCTGCCTGCACACCACCATGTCCCACTATGATGATAATGGACTAAACTTCTGAACTGTAAGCCACCCAATTAAATGTTTCATAAGAGGTTGCCGTGGTCATGGTTGTCTCTTCACAGCAAGAGAAACCCTAAGACATTTCCCATTCATTCCCCCTGCCCAGTGTTCATCTCTCAGGTCCTCCAGGCTAGGTAAGGCCTTTCCTGGGTCCTAGACGGCACAGTCACAGTGTCTCCTCTCCTTGCCCCCGAGGTGTGAGTTTCCTGACAACGAAGCTCCTGTTGGGGCTGGCACACACCTCTGTGCTGCCGGGCTGCCTGGTGTGGATATTTGGTGCATCCAGAGAAACATGTAAAGAGCTCTCTAGGGCAAACATTCTGAGTTTGGCATGGTCTAGTGCTGGGAGCTTTGATTAGAGATATTTTTCTAAATCTCTTGCACACCCGTAGAGTAACTGGTTCTGTATTAAACAACTGCTACATAATGATGCTACATATTTAGTGGAGGTGTTTCTACGTTAGAAAAGTGTAAATGGTTATGTTACATGTTAATGGGGAGGAGGGTCTAATAAAGGAGGTACTGGTGGGGGAATAGCTCTTTGCTTCTCATTTTCAAATTAATGAAGTGTTTTCAGATGACTGGGTCCTGTGAACCTCTCTATGGGAAGCCTGCTTACATACTCACCCTGAAGCATGAAAAGGAACTCTCAAATAGACTAAGGAGGGATAGGTTTAGAGGCTTCCATGTCTTCTACTAGATAAATGAGACTGACCTGAGCATTGCTTTCTTGTCACACATGGTGTCCATACAACCTGGTCTCTATGTGTCAATCTGTGTTTGAAAACCCTACCTTTCAATGTAGACAGAAACTGTAGGAAACCCAATGTCGATACCCTGTTGTCTCTTCCAAGAAGACACTCTGTTGGGAAGTCATGGCACATTTTTGAGCAGTTAAGAAAAGCTGTCTACTAGGGCTCCCTTCAGGAACACCTCAAAAAATCTTCAGTTCAGCATTCCCACTAATAGCAGTAAATATGAGACTAAGATCTGTAGAATTACAGATTAAGATTATTAAGTATTACAGATTATTAAGTCTGTAGGAGCAGATCTTCTAACTCACCAAAAAATACCATGGATTTTGATTCATTCTTCTTTATTGCATGCCTGTTTGTGTGGAATCTGTGCATGTATATATACATGTGTATAGGCATACATACATGTGTATGTGCATGTGTACCCTAGAGGTTCCTGTCAAGTGTCTTCCTCACTGCTCTCCTGGTTCTCTCACTTGAGCAAAGATCACTGATTGGCTAGCCTAGCTAGCCAGCTTGCTTCAGGGATCTCCTACCTCTGCCTCCCTAATGCTGGGATTACAGGCAAGCAACCACACTTGCCTGGCATTTACGCCAGTGCTGGGAATCTGAACTCAGGTCCTTACACTTGTGCAACACTTTAACCATCTCCCCTAGTTCCTGGTTCATGTCTCCATCTCTAGTGTGCATATGGACGTTTTTTGCTGGTCTTCAGCTGAGGTCCAAAGTGATATTGGACTTTAGGCTCGTGCACAGCTGCTGTGGGTCTCTTCCCACCTACCATGGGAGACCAAACTCAGAGGCCTAGTAACTAGGGAACATGGGCTCATTTAGAGAAAAGTATTTTTTTCTAATATGTTATTACTTGGAAAGACTTCACCTCCTCCAGCAAGACTCCACCTCCTCCAGCAAGACTCTACCTCCTCCAGCAAGACTCCACCTCCTCCAGCAAGACTCCGCCTCCTCCAGCAAGACTCCACCTCCTAAAGGTTCCGCAACCTACATAGCATCACCCACTGGAGATGTTCAAATACATGTCTCTGTGGGGGGACATTTTACATTCCAACCATGAAATTTATAATACCTAAAATATTCACGATACAGTTTTAATCTTTAATTTTCTATTTTGTGTGAGAGGTACATTTGTGTGTGTGTGTGTGTGTGTGTGTGTGTGTGCATGTATGCATGCAGATATGCACGCATTTATTTCCGTGTGGAGGCTTGACATGGATGCCGGATGTCTCCATCAATCACTCTCCACTTGATATTTGAGACAGGGTCACCCACTGAACCTGGAGCTTCACAGGTTCCACAAGGTTGGGGCTGCCAATGAGCTCCTGCGATCTGGCCATCTCCCCACTCTACCCCCAACACCCACACTAGAGTTACAAGTTCAATCTTCTATTCCTGGCTTATTTATTTTTAACATAGGTGTATGGATGCTAGGGGATTTGAACTCATGTCCTTGGGCTTGCTTTACCAACTGATGCATTTTTCCCCACTCTAAAATACTCAAGACACATACATAGACAGATATATATCACTCGTACACCAAGACCCCAGGAAATTTAAACTAATGAAAAAGCACAACCAATGGACTCCAACATCTAGATGTTAGAATTATCCAACAAAGAATTAAAAACACCTATGATGAAAACAATTTGGAGAGCACTTATAAACAAACTTTTTTGATTTTGCTTGTTTTGTTCTTTGAGATAGACTCTTTCTACTCAGCCCTAACTGTCCTGGAACTCACTATGTAGGCCAAGCCATCCTCAAACTCACAGAGATCCACTTGCCCATGCCTCCCAAGTGCTGGGACTAAAGCTGTGCACCATCACACTCAGCTATAAAAAAACTTGCAACAAATGATGTTTAAAAGTCTCAGCAGGGGGCTGGAGAGATGGCTCGGAGGTTAAGAGCACTGACTGCTCTTCCAGAGGTCTTGAGTTCAATTCCCAGCAACCACATGGTGGCTCACAACCATCTGTAATGAGATCTGGTGCCCTCTTCTGGCCTGCAGTCATATATGCTGTATACCTAATAAATAAATAAATCTTTAAAAAAAAAAGTCTCAGCAGGAAATTGTTTTCACAAGGAAAAGAACATGAGGATGTGAGTGCAAGTTTTCAGATCTGAAAAACTCAATAATTGAAATAAACTCACCAAATGGGTTCAGCAGCCACATGGAGGGAGCAGAGGAAGGATCCATTTGTTTGTCAATCAACGCGTAGACAGAAGAATGGATATTCTCCAACCAGAACAATGGGGAATCGAGTTTTAGAAATGAGCCCTGGGAGGCGTGGGGGGAGAGGGCTCAGTGTTCTGTCTGAAGAATGATCTGCAATAGCCATGCTCTTTTCAAATGAATGCGCTTTTTAGGTATACAGCAAGCGGAAGCAAAAGAATGAAACAGCCAACAGGAAGGAGGAAGTAGTTCATGAGATCAGACACTTACGTCATCCAGCAGAAAGCAACTGCAGAAGCCTGGAGAACAGAAACAGTCAGTTGGAGCCTCTGATCCACAAAAGGGCTCCAGGAAGAAAGTCTTCTCTTAGGTGACACTGCCAATGAGCCGTCCCCACCACAGGCAGATCTTTATATTGGGAAGGGGAATGGGAATGATTGGCCTTCCAGCTGTGATCAAGGACACAGTGTTTAGACTCAAACATTTTACTCTCTTCTGTTCTCATGGACATGGTATTTTTACTCTTTGGGCCATTTTGCTGTTCTAATTTTCCCTTCTCAAAGGACCAGCCCGCCAGCCCATCCCCAGACAGGGGATCTGATGAGACACTTTAAGACAGACGTTCTTGGGTATGAAGTGTATGTATGTGTGGGGGCAGGGAGTGGCAACCCTATGTCCACAGCCAGCTTCTCAATAAACTTAAACAACACATAACAATTTATTAATATAATGCATATGATACTCAACCAGTAAAGTGCCTGGCATGCAAGCACGAGGATGAGTTCAGATCCCTTGCACAAACATAAAAAGCCAGGCACAGCTGCCCATGTCTCTAATCCCGGCACCGGGGAGCAGAAGTGGAGCTTGCTGGCTGGCCAATCTAACTCAATCGGTGAGCTTCGGGTTGTGGGCATATTAGGAAAGGAAAAGAAGCAGTTAGCACACCTTTGCTGATTAGAAAGGAGACAGAAGACTGAGGCTCTGCTGTAGACATAAGGAATACAGGGAGTGAAAGCCTCACATGCTGGGGAGTGGAAGATGGGTACGGATGGAGAGGTGGGATGAGGCAAAGAGCCTCTAGCTTCGAGAAAGGAAAATGCTGACTGAAGATGCATTTTTTTTTTCTCTTGAGACAGGGTTCCATTTATCCCTAGCTGCGAACTTCCTACGTAGCCGAGGATGACCTTAAATTTCTGATCCCCACCTTCTGAGTACTAGGATTGAAGGCATGTGCCACCCCATGTTCTGTTTATGGAGTGCTGGGGATCGAGCCCAGAGCCTTTTACATACATCTAAGGCAGGCATCTTACACACTAAACTACACCCCACCCCCCAAGTCCCCAAACATCTAGTTAAGGGGACATGAGGGAACTGTGAGTGTCTCTCCTCTCAGTCACCTGCTAAAAAGAGGAACAAGCCCTAGACGAACGAATCGAAGATGGAGGCCGTAAAAAGACAGATTCAGGCAGCATCATAAGTTAAACCGAAGTTTTCTAACGTGCCACTTCAGGCTGTAAAATAGCGAACTGTCCACCAGGTGGAGCTATCTACGGAGACTCGCACATCCCATCAGCCCTGGCGCTCTGGGTGGAAGAAGGCGTGGAGGTGACGCTCTGGCCCGCAACGCCTCTACTCTCCTGCCCCGACTGACGTTGGGCAACAAAGATGGCGGCGGGAACCAGCAATTACTGGGAAGGTGAGGGCGAGGCCTCCGGGTGGGTCCTGCCAGGTGCACCGGGGACTGAATGGGGCTGGGTCTTGAGGAAGGCAGCAGAGGGAAGAGACAGGCCTCAGGAACGGCCACAGTGCGGGAGGAGGTTGTCCGAGAGGAGCCCCGGGCCTGGGAACTTGAGAAAGAGGCTGGGGCGGAGTGAGCCGGATCTGGGAAGGGGTTGGGCGGAGTGCAGGGAGCGGGGAAGGGGAGGAAGAGGCGCCCGGGGCTCCAGGTGGACGTCCCTGAGGGGTGGTGAGACTCTGCGGACGGGGCTTTGGGGACGAACTCTTGCGAGGAGACGAGGGTTGAGCCCGGAAGACGAGTAGTCAGAGCCTTGGAGTTGCGGGCACTGTCAGAAAACTAAAGAGTGAGAGGAACTTGTCAGTCCCGGCCTTGGGGAAAGTTGGCGTGGAATGTCTCCTCCTGGACCCCCTATTGGCAATTTAAGATTGAGACTTCATCGAGGATGGGGTGACAGAATACCGAAAATAACTTTAATTCCTGAAAATCTGGTCCCATCAAGTGAGGTCGTATAAAACATTCCTAGACCACGATGAGCCACAACGATCAGAAATGGCTCACATTTCCTTTTAACTGTTTGCTTCTTTCCCTTTTTTTTTTTTTAACCTATTTCCTCTTTCTGACTGATGAAGCCCCTGGAAAGTATGGTATTCTTATCATCAACCTCTTGACAGAAAGGACTGAATTTTAAATTTCTATCTGTCATATTTTCAAAATGCTTTTTACTTGATATTTCCAATTGGACAAAACTATAGTTAGAGAAACATGCCTAGAGCTTCAAATATGTATTTCAAATGCCCATTGGGAATACTTGTAGTAGTTAAATTTACTTTTAAGTTATGAAGAAGTGGCTACTGGTATCTTTGATAGTCATTAGGCTATGAAACACTATGTTGTAATAAATATAGCAAGCCATTATTGGCAATATACCTTGTGCTAGATTCTTTAAGTTGAAGGCTGAAGTTTTTAGATGAACTGAATCATCAGTAAATCTCAAAGACAGTAGGTGGCGGAGCTGACGTTGGAAGTGGGATTTGGTCGCTAGGTAGGTTTACTCCGTCATATAATTCTGCCTCTTGCCTTTCACAGCATTCGTATTCCTAAGATGTTCTTACATTATTCCTTCCTGTATTTTAGCCTTTCATTCGAACTCTACCATGAATAAGAATACGCAGATATAGATAGATAGATAGATAGATAGATAGATAGATAGATAGATAGATACAGATATAGACATATAGATATACATGGCTTCTTTTTCAGTCCTTTAGAAGCCAAGCTGTTACACCTTTTTATCTGTTTGCTTCTACTTTTAAAACATATGCTTTTAAATAAACCTGTTAGATTTGTATTTCGCCTTGTTCATAGTGCATTGTTTGTTTTTAACCTTTATTTTCCCCCAATGTTTTTGAAAAACCATTTTTAATTTTTGTTGACTTGCTTTTTCTTTGTGTTTAATTGCTAAGGTATTTTACCTGTATAATAAATCCTAACAAAGCTTTGAAACATAAAAGGAAATTTCTTTCAAAAAGAATGCAGGCAAGCTGGGCGGTGGCACACACCTTTAATCCCAGCACTCGGGAGGCAGAGGCAGGTGGATCTCTGTGAGTTCGAGGCCAGCCTGGTCTACAGAGAGAGTTCCAGGACAGGCACCAAAACTACACGGAGAAACCCTGTCTCGAAAAACCAAAAAAAAAAAAAGACCAAAAGAATGCAGGCTTCTTATAAAGTTAGCTGGTAAATTGATGTGATGGTCATAAACCATTTTCATATCTTTGTGATTTATATTCTCTTGTTTTCCTTCAAGTTACAACGTTGGGTTATTGCTGTAAAAGTAATCTCAGGAATGTTAGGGCATTGGTTGTCAAGCTGTCTCTCAAAGAAGAGTGACAGACAGGTTGTGTGTCTCCTACCGCTGCTTCTCTTAGCGCTCCTGTCTGAAGTTAAACACATGGCTAATTTACTTGCTTGGGGAAGTCTTCCGTTTCTGGGGAACTAGGTCAGAGATCAGTATACAGTAGTTGGCTTTCTCCAAAATTGTCTTGTGGTTTTACTGTCTCTTGGTGGAAAGTGATTTGCGTTTGTGATTTCCTTAAAGATCTCAGGAAACAAGCTCGACAGCTGGAGAATGAACTTGACCTGAAGCTAGTTTCCTTCAGTAAACTGTGCACAAGTTACAGTCACAGCAGCGCTCGAGATGGAGGCCGCGATAGGTATAGGTACTGCCAGCTTCTCGTGTACCTTAACTGTATGATGTTTGTGAAAGTAAACCGAGCCGTAGAACTCTATGACTCGGTGTGCTGGTGAACTGTTGATGTTTTCATCTCTTTGTCACTGTCTTCTGGGGGTGGTGTATGTGTGGAGGGTGTTTAGAAATGAGTTTATATCAATAACGTTTTTGATGCCAGGCCTGTGAACCTGTTATCCCAACACGTGGAGGCTGACAGGAGCCACATGATTGCAAACTCATCTGGGCTCCATAGCAAATCCAGAGATGTTTCAGTCTCAGTCCACGGAAATGTCTGATTTGCCCACAATGATTTATTTGTTTGTTTGATTTTTTTTTTTTTTTTCAAGATAGTTTCTCTGTATAGCTCTGGCTGTTCTGGAACTCACTCTGTAGACCAAGCTGGTCTCAAACTCACAGATCCTCCTGCCAATGCCTCCCCAGTGTTGAGATTAAAGGGGTGTGCCCCCAACCACCTGGCTGATTTTTGTTTTGTAATTTCTGAATGGAACTGAGGAGTTAACCTAAATGCAAAACATACAAACTTTCTGGTGTTTTATTCTTTTAGCATGAATCTAATGCAAGACCCTCACAGTTGATCATGGAAGCTAGTTTTAATGTTTGATCTATTTTTCTTTTTTGAGAAACTAGCATATTATAACCCAAGAAAAATTCATTCATATTTTTAAGTCTTGTGATTAAGTTATCCACTTGTTTCACAAAAAAATCAGGCAATGTTTGAGATGCTTAGAAAGTTATAAGGAATAACATAATGAACCCTTTTTTGCTTCTGTCTCTTTTTAAAAAATAATCATTGCAGATTCCAGTGAAGCCCCTAATAGCATACCATGTTGTCTTTCCTATTTGTATATAAATATTACTATTTTTGTTACATATCTTAGTATTCCTGGGCAGTTCATAGTATCTGACAAAAGCTATTTTGCAGTGTGGTTTTTTTATTTAACATTATCTTTGAGGTTCAGTTGTTGATACATTTAACTCTACTGTCTTCATTTGCTTCACATATTAAACAACTGCAGGATTTAGCTATTGGGTGGACATTTCTAATTTTTTGCTAATTAATAATTTTAATAGCTAACATAGAGTAATCACTGTATTGCAAGTTCCATTCTTAGAGCCTTGTAAAAATGCTGCTGTGAATATTTCCACCCAGATTGTACTTACGTATACGCCCATCATATACATACACATTAATGTGGTGATAGCATTGATAGCAGAGTTGTCAGTTGTTAATCGGCTCTTATTTCTGTATTTTTCAAAGAGTAGTGGAGGATGGATATTTTTTAGCTAATAATTAAAACAACAAAACTGAGCTTGAATCTGAACTTACACCTCTCTCCAGAACCCACATTCTTTTTTTTTTTTTTTTTTGGTTTTTTTTTTTGGTTTTTTTTTTGAGACAGAGTTTCTCTGTGTAGTTTTGGTATCTGTCCTGAATCTCACTCTGTAGACCAGGCTGGCCTTGAACTCACAGAGATCCTCCTGACTCTGCCTCCCAAGTGCTGGGATTAAAGGCGTGTGCCACCACCGCCTGCCTCAGAACCCACATTCTAAAAGCCACTGTATTAAACACATTCCAGCAAAAGCTCTTTTCACTGTTACAACAAAAGTGTTGTTCCTTTTTCATAAGGACATGTGGCTTGCAAAGTTAGAAAGGCCAGTGTGTTGACTTTGGGACCTAAAAATGTTAGTAGCATGCCCCATGGACTCCAGTGCAAGGCATTGCTTTGCACACTTTCATTCACTAAGTAAGGAGAGTGAGGGAGTGAGGATTTTTTTTTTCCCAATGAGTAAATTTTCTATACAGAAAGCTTTTTACCAGATTTAAAGCTCACATTTGGTTTTGCCAATTAGTATACAATTTTAAAACTCAAGTCTGTCAGGAAATACTATTGCAGGATGCCTTTTCTGTGGTCTCTGCTTGGATTCCCTTTAAAAGAAACAATGTGTTGAAAACATTCTGAGTTCAGCTACAAACTGGGACTGATTCTGCTTTCGCTAGAGAGCCTAAGACTGTGAGCACACAGGCTGAGGCTGGAGCTCTGTGGCAGGGCACTTAGCTGGTGGGTGTGAGGCCTTGCCTGTAATCCCCAGCACTGGAAAATAAAGACTGACTTCAAGTGCTAAGGCTTCTGTTTGATGCCCAGATTGGAAGCATGTCACATGTCACATGAGTAAAGTTAGCAGTCACCAGAGCTTTTAGGAATCTTGTTTTGTTTTTGTTTTTGTTTTTGTTTTTTCTGTATGTCGAAAATCAGAAGGTCCCCGGGCGGTGGTGTTGCACGCCTTTAATTCTGGCACTTGAGAGGCAGAGGCAAACGAATCTGTGAGTTCAAAATCATCCTGGTCTACAAAGCAAGTTCCAGAGCAATCAAGGCTACCTACACAGAGAAACTTTGTCTCAATAAATAAGTAAATTAATTAATTAGTTAAAAAAAAAATCAGAAGGTCTGTGGATCATCACATACTATCAAGTGAATTAATTTAACTGAATCCTAATGTTGTAGAGATGGAGTTTTTGACCATTTCCCTGGACTTCTATACTGTCCTAAGAATGATGAATATGAAATATCCAGTAGTAGAGATGCCCTGTTACTCATTCATTCAACAAGTATTTAAAGAACAGTAACTTGTCAGAATTTGCCAGGTGCTAGGCATATAACTATGAAGCAGACAGAGGCAGTTTCCTTCCTTGACTTCTATTGGCCCACTGTTCTTTTAATGTACCTTGTAGGGGAGAGTTTATATTAGCAATAAACAGCTTTTTTTGTGGTTGCACATTCTAGGAGATACGTTCACAACCTTAGCTTAGCTGTGACACAGTAAAGAACTGATCCCAATCTCCACACCACGCTCTTTTATCACTGTGTAGCCCAAGCTGGACTCAACCCTGTTACCTCTTGTCTCAGCCTCCCAAGTGCTGGAATTACAGGCGTGTACCACCATGCCTGGCTAAGAACTAGGTATTTTTATGTCATGTTGCAAGGCATATATATGGGAATGTTTGAAGAAGAAATAAAGCTTAAGACCTAGTTAAACGTCTAATAAGAATCCTTATTAAAGCCAGGCATGGTACATGTCTATAATCCCAGCACTTAAGAGAATGCAGCAGAAAGGTCACAAGTTCCAGGCTAGCTTGGCCTGTGTATACAAAGTAAATCTCTGTCTTTAAGGACAAAGAATCTGGGGCTGGAGAGATGGCCATGAGCTCTTACTGCTCTTGCAGAGGACCCAGGTTTGATTCTCAGCAGCTACATGACCATGCTCACAACTGCCTGTAACTCCAGGTCCAGGAAATCTGATGCCTCCTTCTGGCTCCTACATGCATGATGCATGTAAACCCACATAGGCAAAAAACAAACAAAAAAAAACATAAAGTAAAATAAATAATCTTTTAAATAATTCCTATTAGCTACTTTTTGGCTGTTTCACTGATTGGTTTTGTTGTGAAAGTAAATAGGGGAACAGTGGTAGCTAAGGTTCTTTTTGACGATGAATCGATGATTTAATCTTTGAGTCTCCACATTCAAATGCTATGAAAGGGCAGGAAAAGGTCTTCACTCAGATTGGAGAGTGTAATCCATTTTATTTGTGTGAAGAATAGCTGGTCTTTATGAAGCTGCTCATGTGATTATATATATACTACTTGGGTTCCTGATAAAAGGTACTGGGTTTTTTGTTTTTTGTTTTTTGTTTTTTTCCAGAAGAGAGAAATGAAACTCTCAGGGTATGTGATTTTAAACTTTGAGTCTGTCAAACATCTTTCATCTGTAAAAAGTCAGATTTCTGACTGGCTATTGTGGTATAAAAAGACATTAAAAATGTTTTTGTAAAATAGTATGAGGTGAATGCATATTACGATGGAAATGTGGGAACTTGGTATGAAAGTGTGCTGATCGTGGCTCTGTTGGCCTGAATGCTAGCTCCTGACTCTTTGATAACTGCTTATCTAATCAGGTCGCTTAAATCTCAGTGTGATTTCTTATTAAGAGTCAGTAGAGGAAGAGAGAATTTAAAGGCATAAACCTTAATTTTGGAGAAAAGCTAAAGGTTATTTCTCACAGGCCCCAAATGGAATCTATAATCCATTTTTTTCTTCACTATTTTAGGGAGTTTTTGGCTTCTTTCCCATTATTTGTTCTCTCAGATTCAGAGTTTGAGTTGCTTTAGCTATTTTCTGTCATTTGGGGAATAGTACACAGCATTCGGAATGTCTTTATATTCATTTATATTTTGCACTGTGTTTAGTATATTAGGGCATGTGGGATATTTTTAAAAAGAAAAACGAAATCATAGTTAAGTTTTTTTTTTTTTTTAATTACACTTATTTATGTAGAGGGGCTACAATGTGGACTGTCTGGGGACAACTTACAGGAGTCAGTTCTCTCCTTCTACCACGTGGATCCCAGGAGTTGAACTGGGGGCCTCAGGCTTGGCTGCAGACACCTTTATCCACTCAGTCATCTTGCTGGCCGGAAAAGCATGATCTTTAAAGAAACAGAAGGAATGTTTCGGGGTTCATTTGACCTCTTTAAGAAAAATTACCTTATTAGTTTAAGGCTGTTTTAAAACACTAAGTAATGGACTTTTTTTTTAATTAAATTTTCTTTAGTTCTGACACAACACCCCTATTAAATGGATCAAGTCAAGATAGAATGTTTGAGACAATGGCAATTGAAATTGAACAGCTTTTGGCAAGGGTAAGTGCTTTTGGGTAAACAGCTAGTTTGCTATTTGTTAGATATGGTTCTGAATTATATTGTTTGTTGAAACCATTCATTCCTTCAAGGTGTGTTCCTCCTTCAACCGCTTGAATTTTAATGGAAGCCATCCAAATTGTAACATGTCATTTGTGGGAAATGCTGATTGACTGAGTCTTGCCTTGTTTACTGTCGGCCAAGAGGACATGTAGGCAGATAATTTACTTGAGTTGCTTTTAGTGCTTTTTAAAATACTTTCTCCTTTTCTTCCTAGCTTACGGGGGTGAATGACAAAATGGCAGAATATACCAACAGTGCAGGGGTCCCCTCTTTGAACGCAGCACTGATGCATACGTTGCAACGACATAGAGACATTCTACAGGTAATATGTTAGGCAGAGTATTTATGTTGTCGAGGTAACAGGGAAGAGGAATAGTTAACTGTGTTTAGAATATCAAAGTATAGCAAAACAACATAATGTTTAAAGATTTATTAGGTGGTATTAAAATACAGAAGTGAAAATTGGAAGGCAAACATTTTTTTTACCAAGAAAAGTAATCAACCACTACAATTTAAGAACTTTTTTAAATAACTTACTTATTTTTATTTCATGTACATTTGTATTTTGCCTGTATGTGTGTATGTGAGGGTGCCAGATCCTCTGGAACTGGAGTTACAGGCAGTTATGAGCTTCCCTGTGGGTGCTGGGAATTGAATCAAGGTCCTCTGGAAGAACAGCCAGGGTTCTTAACTGCTGAGCTATCTCTCCAGCCTATTTAAGAACTCTTTAAAAATTGATACACACCTTTAAATCCTAGCACTCAGAAGTCAGAGGCAGGCCAGTCTCAGTGAGTTCAAGGCCAACCTGGTCTGCATAATGAGTTCCAGGTTAGCCAGGACTGCAGAGTGAGACCATGTCTAAAGGTGGTGGTGGTAGTGGTGGTGGTGATAGGAGCCTGGGGAGATGGCTGGTTGGTCAGAGCGCTTGCTATGAAAGCAAGAGGATTTGAGTTCACATCCTGAGAACCCATATACAAGGCAGGCGAGGGCACATGCCCTGTTCCTCCAGTGTTGTGGGACATGGACACAGATGATCCTAAGAACTTGCTGGCCAGCTATCCTAGCCAAGACAGCACGCTTCATTGAGAGAGCCTGTCTCAAAAAGCAGATGGAGAACAGTAGAAGAAGATAGCCACATTCATTTCTGGCCTCTGCATACATATGTAGAGGAAACATGCACGTGCACACACACGCACACACAAAGATAGGAATCTTTTTTAAAACTTTCTTTTCTTACATTTATTTGTGTGTGTGTGTGCATGCGCGTGTGCACAAGCTTGTGCATGTGTGTCACAGTACATGTGTCGTGGTGCATGTGTGGAGGTCAGAGGACAATTTGCAGGATTCAGTTCTAGTTTTCTATCTTGGGATTGAACTCAGAGCGTCAGGCCTGGCAGCAGCGCCCTTACCTGCTAAGCCATCTTGCTGGTTCGCAGCTAGGAATCTGAGTGTGGTGGCATGTAGCTATAATCCCAGCACCTGCAAGGCAGAGGCAGGTGGGTTGCCACAAGTTGGAAGTCTACCTGGTCTGTGTAGTGAATTCCAGGCTAGCCAGGGCTACATAGTGAGACCATATCTTGAGGGGAGCAAAAAAAAAAAAAAAAAAAAAAAAAAAACCAACAAAAAGGAATAGTTTGTGATTAGCATGCACAAGGCTCCAAGTTTAGTCTCCAGAAGTGCAAGTGTGTACTTGTGCTGTCTTAGTTAAGATTTCTATTGCTGTGAAGAGACACCGTGACCACGGCAACTCATTTAATTGTGGTGGCTCACTTACAGTTCAGAGGTTCAGTCCATTATCATCATGGTTGGACATGGTGGCATGCAGGCAGACATGGTGCTGGAGAGGTAGCTGAGTGTTCTACATCTTGCAGAGGCAACAGGAAGTGGTCTGTCTCGGTGGGCATGGCTTGAACATACGTGAGACCTCAAAGCCCACCTCCACAGTACACTTCCTCCAACAAGACCCACCTGTTCCAACAAGGCCGTACCTCCCAATAGTACCACTCTCTGTAGGGGCCATTTTCTTCCCAACCACCACATATGCACTAACGCACATACAAAGAACTAAAAACAATTTGCCCTAATGCAAAATGTGAATGTCAGGTTGAGAACTAGGATTATGGCCAATGGGAAAACACTGAAAGCGTTCGTTCTCACTAAAGAAAAGGGGAGTTGGGGATACAGCTTAGGTAGCAGAGTGTTTGCCTGGTGTATACAAAGCCCTGAGTTTAAGTCCCAGTTCTGCATAGAACTGGATGTGCTGGTACAGGCCTATAATTCCAGCGCTCAGAAGGAAGAGGCAGGAGAATCAGAAGTTCAAGGGTACAGTAGACTAAATTAGACCCTGACTTAAAGAAAAAAAACAAGAAAAGAGTACTTATAACCACCATAAATGTCTGACATTGCTGTGGAGTTTCTTGTTGGTACAGTTAATAAAAACAACAGCAAAACCTGAGAGATAAATATTTGAAAGGAAGAAGCAAACTTCCTAATATATGGCATGATAAGATCATATATGTCTCATAAACCAAGAAGTTAAGTGAAAAGCTAGAAACAAATTCAGTAAAGATGGTATATCTAAAGCAAGCCATTATCCTCTGTATAAACAATGACTTATTAGAAAATATAATGAAAGGGGCTTGGGGGGTGGGGCAGCATAGCGATAGTATAAATGAAGTCCTTATTCAGTCACGAGCACCAGAAAATGAAAACTCACTCACTCACTCTCTCTCTCTCTCTCTCTCTCACACACACACACACACACACACACACACACAGCCAGATGTGATGGTATATACCTGTAATCCCAGTACTTGGGAGGTAGACAAGAGTATCAGGAGTTCAAAACTCTCTTGTGGGTAAATGAAAACTTATATACACATATATAAAGGAAAACATGGGAAGTGATTTTTGTTTGGGGCAGACTCTATCTATGGTCTAGCTTTGTAGTCCAGACTTTTCCCTAACTTTCATCCTCCTGCCTCAGCCTCCAAATGCTAACATTACAAGTGTGTAAGTGTGTGCCCATACCCAACTCTTTGTTTTTTTTTTTTAATTAATGAATTAATTTTATTTTGAGACAGAGTTTCCTTTACACAAACTGGCCTTGAATTCCTGATCCTCTTGTTCCACCTCCCAAGTACTGGGATTACAGGTGTGCACTAGCCAAGCATGACTTTCTTTACTTATTTTAGAATAGCAAGATGACACCAAAGTCCGTTTAGAATCATATAAGAGTAACCAAGAATACAGCTTAATACAGTTCTGAAAGTGCAGAGGAGGGGTACTAAATTCTACCACATGTTAAGGCCTGTTTAAAAACTAGGAAAATTGATAGTTTGTATCTAGGGGCCAGCCAAGTGGCTCCATGGGTCAGGGGACTGGCTGCCAAGCCTGATAAACTGAATTCACTCCTTGGGCCCCACATGATGAAGGGAGAGAACGTAACCCCTGCAAGTTGTCCTCTGACCTCTACCCATGCACACGTGCACCCACATACAAACATGCATGCATAAATTGTAAAAATTCTTTAAAGGGGTGTGTGTGTGTGCACGTGCCAAAGGTTGACCTTTGTTTGTTGCTCCTTAGTTGTTGTTTAGGTTTTTGAGGAAGGGTCTCACTAGGAACTGGGGCTTGCCAGTTTGGCTAGGATGACCAGCCAGTGAGCCCAAGGGCTCCTCTCTTCTCTGTCTCCTCACTGCTGGGATTACAGGGGTACACTATCAACACCCAGCTTTTTATAGCCCAGCTGCAATCAGATAGTGCTTCACTGGCAGCTCTCCCCCACCCCTCCCACTCCCCCCCCCAAGCCAAAGATTTAAATGTAGAAAAAGCATAAGAAAGGAGGAGAGGAAAGAAAAACCATCAAAGTTCCAAATAGAGCCTGGATGAAATTTATAATATAATTTCTGAGCAATAAAGAGCTAAGGAAGATCTAATGTCAGAAACTACAACAAATGACTCATTTGTTTAATATACACAGAATTAATATAAACACAAAAGACAAAATAGGAAAATAGACAAAAACTATAAACTTACTTGAAAATGAATTGAGGGTGTAGCTCAGTGGTAGAGCATTTGTTTTGCGTTTGTGAAGTCCTGGGTTGGATCCCCAACACTGAAGGGATGATGGGGATGGGGGCAAAGGTTTGAAAAAAAATAAGCCATGAGCCTTATTAAGTACACCACTGAGTAGAAAAATCTCTCTGCTCTTTTACCCTATGCTATCTGAAATCATTTTGTCTTAGACTTTTGTCTTTATAATTCTGTGTGCTATGGTACTAGGTGGTGAAATGCTTAGTGTTTGAATCGTGTAACCTGATGGCCACCACGCATAGCTACTTTAGAGGGATAAAAGTACTTTAATAGTTTGTGTTGAGACTGGATATTGATTTATTTCAGGATTATACACATGAATTCCATAAAACCAAAGCAAACTTTATGGCAATACGGGAAAGGGAGAATCTCATGGGATCAGTACGAAAAGATATTGAGTAAGTTACCTTTCATGTTCATAGAATGTTTATGTGGATTTAGGCTACATCTGTGGTTAATTGCAAATTGAGTAGCACAACCAGGATTTAGATTTGGGGTTTTTGATTTCCATTCCATTGTCTTTGTGCCCTGTTACAGTATGGGCTGGATCTGCTTTGTCATCTCCCAGTTTTCCCAGGGGCCCTTCATCTTAAGTCCAGCTTGAAGGATCCGCTAAGAATGGCATGATCGCCAGTAACTGTCCATTGCCCTGTCTTTGGCTTCTCTCTGTTGACCTACCACTTACATATTCAGATAACTGTTAACGTCCCTGAAATTCTGAAATATGTTTGTATGTGGGTAGAAGTTTCCAGGTTTAATGCAAAATCAAAGCCTTATATGAAACTAAGGACTTTGAGCATTTTACAATGACCTCAGTCCATGAGATTTGCTCTTTTCTTCCATACCGTCACCAGATCCTGTTTTTGTAGGCCTTGGTACAGTTTGAGAATTTTTAAAAATTCGTTCTAAAAGGCCAGTTGTGGTGGCACACACCTTTAATCTCAGCATTCAAGAGGCAGAGGCAGACAGATCTCTGTAAGTTCAAGGCCAGCCTGTTCTACATAATGACTTCCAGGACAGCTAGGGCTACATAGAGAGACCCTGCCTCAAAAAAAAGAAAAAAAAAAAGAAAGAAAGAGACAAACAAGAAAAGAAACAAAGTGTTCTTGATTCTTACTACTAGTGGAAAGCAGGAAAATAATAATATTGATAGAAGTAAAATGTCACTTTGGTAACTTTATTGTGCTGGCAATGAACGTGGAACTCCTGAAGTGAACCAAGATGGAACAGTTGGGTTTCAGTGTTCCTCAGGCTGACACTGCTGTGAAGGGTTACATCGTTTCAGTAGCTTTCTTGCGCAGTGTGCCATGTGCTAATTAGTGTAAAGTTTTGCTTCTGTTGGAGAAAATGATGCAGAAGGTAGTACACAAAGGAAAGTAAGGTCCTCTCTTAAGATGGGGTTGGGCTGGTGAAGAACAGAACACCCCTAAATCTAATCTGGAGGAACATTTATGTTGACGTCTGTAATAGTGTTTTTCAAGGGAAATGAAACACATTGTGTTCTGATTGTTTATTGGAAACTGTGGTCTCTTCTGCTGTCTCAGGGTTAGCCCCTTAACCTGATGGTGCAGCATCTTCAAAGTGTTCTTGTCTTTTCTTGACGTTGTTCTAGGTCGTATAAAAGTGGGTCTGGAGTGAACAACAGGAGAACAGAACTGTTTTTGAAAGAACATGACCACCTTCGGAAGTAAGTGCTGCCTGTATTAGAGTAAGGGTTTTGCTGGTGAGAATTTATGGTAGAAATGGATGCCAGCTCATCGGCCATAATTGAAAGATACCCTTTGAGGATTTTACTCCGCTCTTTGCCTGTCTTCTCTTTACCAGACTGCTACTGTGCTGCTGTTACCCTTCTGCAAGTTATTAATGGTACCATAAGAATACTGATAACTCACGCTGGAATGGTCTCTTACCACTTACTTATTAATGAAGCTTTATAAAGGGGAACAAGGCCAAATATCAAAAAAGAAAAAGAAAGAAAAAAATGAAAAAAAAAAAAACCTTGTTTCCCGAGATTTCAGCAGACGATTGGATGAAGTGTAGATGTGTTTTAAACAAGTCCCCACATTCTACTCCTGTGTCATCTGGTTTTCTCCATTTTTTTTTATCTTGTTTGTATTTTGTGGTAAAACTTAAGGATCAAAATGGTCTTCTCTGAACTCAGCTTGTCAGCTCTTGAGTATTCATAATAGTCAGTGTTAGGAGTTCGTCTGCTGTTTGTTACTGAATGTCATTAGTTGGTTATGTCTGGTAAGCTTAAGGTACTGTTGAATTTATTTCCCTGAAAAGGCCACCACTTTAAATGTAAGCTGTTAAAATCAAGACACGAGGGACTGGAGCAATAGCTCAGTAGTTAAGAACACCAGCTGCTCTTGCAAAGGACCTGGGCTCAATTTCCAGCATCTACATGATGGCTCACAACTGTCTGTAACTTCAGTCCCAGGGAATCTAATGTCTTCTTCTGGCCTACACAGGCATCAGGCACACATGTAGGCAAAACACACATACACATAAAAATAAAATGAAATATAGAGCAGGGTGTGGTGGTGCATGTCTACAATCCCAGCTACTTAGGAAAGTGAGTCAGAATGGTTTCTTTGACCCACCAGTTCAAGACCAGTCTGGGCAACAGTAAGAGCATATCTCAGCACAGTTGTATAAATGCATGTACATGTACACACACACAGAGTAATATCAAGTCTTGTATGTGGTTTTGAGGATTGAATCATGCTAGGCAAGTGCTCCACCTGTGAACTAACCATTTGGCCAATTAAGATCTCTTTAGGAGCTGTGATTCTTCTAGTTTTTAGAACTGGTTTTTGGTTTTTTGGTTTTATTATCCATCTTTGTGTGTTTGTGGGGTGTGTGTGTGTGTGTGTGTGTGCGTGCGTGCGTGTGTGCGCGCGCGCACATGTGTGGATATATGATTGTAGAGGCCTGAGGCTAGGGCTAATCCTCTCCCACTCTTCCACCTTATTCATTAAGGCAGGGTCTCCCAAGCTCGCAGCCCACCAGTATAGCTGGTCTTTCTGGCCACCTTGCTCTTAGGACCCTTTGTCTCCTCATGCGGAAGCTTGAGTTCCAGCTGGGCCACTACACCTGCCTGGTACTTCCATGGATTCTGGGGGTCTGAACTGTGGTCATCATGCTTGCATGGCAGTCGCTCTAACCAGTGCACATCTCTCCAGCTCCTTTTTCTTAAATTACAGTTTTAAAATGTATTTTGTGTTTGCAGGGTTTGTGCCACAGCGTGCACGTGAAGGTCAGAGAACAAGGTTTAGGGATCTCTTCTTTCCTTCCACCATGTGGCTGTAGGGATCAAACTCATGTCCCTAGCCTTGGCAGCACGCTGAGCCGTTGTACGGGGCCCTAATTCTTTTAGTTGTTGCATATTGATTGCCACAGGGGCAGTCTCTTCTAGAGTATACAGTTATAGGCCTTATAGCCTTGGGAGTTGTCCATGTGTTGGGTAAGACCACCATGAAAGAATTTTGCATTGCATCCAGAACTATATCAATATAGTCCTAGAGTACAGAGTAATTCAAAAGGTATGATATTCAAGTAATACAAAAGAAAAAATCAGATTGTATTAGTGTTTCTGTATTTATTGCCTCAAAAAAGACAGTCAGCTGAGCATGGGAAGACCTGTTTAAATATCCCAGCATTTAGGAGGCTGAGGCTCACTAGTTTAAAGCTGGCCTGAGCTACGTAGTGAATTCCAGGCCAGCTTAGCCTATGCAGTGGGACTGTCTCTCAAGAAAGTAAGGAAGACATCAGAAATACAGTAGTTTCCTTCAGCAGGAGTGATTTGGGCTGGAGAGCTGGCTCGGTATGTGGAAAGTGCTTCCTGCATAGGCGTGAGTACCTGAGTTCAGACCAGATGCAGTAGCCTGGGTCTGTAATCCCAGTGCTCAACAGTGAGGTGGGAGGAGGAGGAGACAGGCGAGATCTGAAGTTCCTGGGCCAGCTAGCCTGCCATAGACAGCAGCCAACAAGAGACCCTTTCTAAACAAGGTGAGTAAGGAGGAGTGGTACCCGAGGGTGTCCTCTGCTCTCTGCACTCACTCACACATACACACACACATACACACCGTATGCATTCATAACAAACATATACACACATAAGACAAAAAAATTATTTGAAACCCAACAAGATGGCTCAGAGGGTTAAGGCTCTTGCTGCCAAGCATGACAACTTGAATTTGATCCCCAGGACCCACATAGTAGAAGGAGAAAATTGATTCCTACTAGTTGTCTTTTGATCTCCACAGTGTGTTGTGACATGTGCATGCCCACAATCATACACGTGTGCACACAAAAATAAGTAAATTATTGATGTCTAAAAGAGTATACCAAAATAACAATTCATGTTAATACCTTTATTTCAAGACTTCAGAATATTTCCTACACTATATTTTATAATAGTTTTTCAGAAAGTTGTGTTTTTATTTTGATTATTCACAGTAAATCTTGTAGGAGTTTGATATTGTTTATTTACAGGGAAAAGTGAAGCAGTTCAAGTACATGTATCTAATCTACTTGTTTAAAGTTATAAAAAAGGATGAGAAAATAGAATGTATCTTGGTTTTGTTTCGAAGTACTTTATATGTATTCCTTTCAACATTCTTGTGAGAAAAGAAACAGAGGCAAGTAGAAGTGTAGTGGAGCAGGGTCTTGATATGAGCTAGAGGATTTAGGCATTACTCGGTGTCAGAACACAGTTTCCAAGTGAGTTCTGGTCTTTCCCTCCCTCCCTCCCTCCCTCTCCCTCCCTCAGCTCTTCCAGATACACCTCCACTTCTTTTCCCACCCAACTTTGTATCATTTTTTTGCCCCCATCGAAACCAATTTGTGCAGCCCAAATATTCTTGGAGGTGTGTCCTTCTGCTGGAGCGTGGTTCATTTATCATGGGCTACACTCTTAGAGGAAACTGACCCTTTCTTTCCCAGCAGCTAACAGCACACTAATACCCCTCTCTGCTGGGATTTGGTCTGGTCTGGGCTTGCACAAATCTTGTGCATATGTCACAACTGGTGTGAGTTCCTATGTGTGCCTGCCCTGCTGTTTGAGAAACACTGTTACCATGTCATCGGCCAACTCTGGCTCTTACATACTTTCTGCCCTGACCTCCACAATGATCCTGAGCCTTGAAGAGGGGGTGTGGTGTATATAATCCCTTAGGGATGAAAATTCTGTCATCTCTTATTCTCTTCATCTTTCCCAGTTTCAGATCTGTTTTAATCATCACCTACTGCAAACAGAAGCTTCATTTTTGAGGATTGAGAGGTGCCTTAGTCCATGGGTATAGTGATGGTTTAATATTAAGTCCTATTTATCAGAATAACAGTAGTAAATTCTCTCCTTTAGCCTATGACGTATCTTGTCATAGGTGCTTAGCCTCATAATGGTGTCAGGTATAGATTTCATCTGGTGGAGTGGGCCTTAAATCCAGTCAAAAAGTAGTTGGTTAGTCCCACAGTGTTCATGCCACTGTTGCACAAGTGGGCATGTCTTGCTGGGCCAGTCATTACTGTAACTTGCAGAGTTCACAGCTGGAAATGATTAATGTGTTCTTTCTCTTCCAGTAGAAATGGAACAGAGGTCCTTCTGCATGCTGGGCAAGCATGCTATCATTTAATACACCCCTAGCCCTATGACTCTGTGTGTGTGTATACACTGTGCTAAATATATTTCCTGTTATAATAAGTATAATGAGATCTATATGGGAGGTTGAAATGTGTGGATTATAAATTTGAGGCAAGACTGAACAACATATTGAGACTTTGTCCCAAAAAAAGAATCAGGGCTAGAAAAATGGCTCAGTGGGTAAAGGTACTTCCGCCAAGCCTGCGATCAATCCAAAGACCTGCATGGTGGAAGGAAAGAATCAACTCATAGAAGTTTTCCTCTGACCTCTGCTTGTATGCTGTGACATCACACACACACACACACACACACACACACACACACACACACACACAGGATAAATTAAAATGTAATTTTATTTGTATGAGTGTTTTGCCTACATATATGTGTCCTGTATGCATTCCTGGTGCCTGAAGAGGCCAGAAGAGGGTGTTAGACCTGTGGAATTGTAGTAAAAGGTTGTAAACCACCATGTGGGTACTGGGAACTGAACTTAAGTCCTCTGTAAGAGCATCAAGTGCTCTTACCTGCTGAGCCCTCTCCATCCCCTAATTATTATTATTTTTAAATATTTTTAAAGATTTATTTATTTTATGTGTATGATGCTCTATCTGCATGTACATCTGTATGCCAGAAGAGGGCATCAGACCCATTATAGATGGCTGTGAGCCACCATGTGGTTGCTGGGAATTGAACTCGGGACTTCTGCAAGAGCTGTCAATGCTTTTAACCGCTGAGCCATCTCTCTAGCCCCTGACCCCCAGTCCCTAATTAAAAAAAAAAAAAAAAAAAAAAAAAAAACAGATATAAAAGAAGATTCTTGTAGACTCCACAATACTGTTTCTCCTCAAAATGTTCTCACTCCGTTTACCCTTCCTGTCTGATCTCACTCTTACTGCAGTGTTCTTTCTCCTGGTGGTTGTGTTTCGTCAGTCCTTCTTCCACTGACTTTAGATCTGTAAGGAAGAGCTGTCTCTTCATATATTTATTCTGTTCCTCAGCATAGACTCAGGTGCTTTTGTCTGGGTCTGTGGTTACTTTGTTCCTTACATCATTGAGCCTCATTTGGGTTAGCATCTGTCATTTGACATCTGGTAGCATGAAACATTCATGGCTCATGCTACATTTTCCTCCCTCAGCTCAGCCACTTTACTAAGCAGCCTCAGTTTCTTTTATTAGCAAGTGTTATTCAGGAACTTAGATCTAGGCAAAAGGAGGGTTTGTTGTTGTTTGTTGCCATTGAGGGCATTGTTTCCAGGCTCCTCCTTGCTAGTAGTTTTTATCATGAATGGGGTTCAGTGTTTTAATTAATTAATTAACTCCAACTATTGAGGAGAACAGTTGCTTCTCCTTAATTACTGTAATATGATAAATTACATTATTTTCAAACATTAAACTAGTATTGCGTTTATGGAATCCCAATTGATTATGAAATACTTCTTTTCTGTAACTGCTGGACTTATTTTAAGGAATTTTGCATTATTCTTATGAAGTATAATCTGGTTTTCTATTATGGAAATGTCCCTGTGTGGCTTTTATCACGAGTAATGCTGTCCCTTTTAAGTGACTTGGGATGTGTCCCCTTCTGTTTTCTGAAAGAGTTTGTGCAGGCTTAGTGTTGTGTCCTTCTTACGTATGTAGGGTTTAGCAGTGAGTCCATCCAGCTCAGGGTTTCCTTTGTGGGAAGGTTTCCTAGTTATAAGTTGTGTGGATATCTTAGATAAAGGGCAAGAAGTCTGAATATCCCTGGCCAGTAGGTGGCTCACTGTAAACAGCTCAGCGTGAGGCATAAATCATTCTTGTTGCCAGAGGGGTTGGAAAACTGCCTGGGAGAATGTGGTATGCTCGGGGCTCTGGTGAAGTTTTTAGCCAGCCGTTAGCATCCATTTGGGCTTTCTGTTTCTGCTAGCCTACAGACTGAGCAGACGTAGTGTGCTGAAGCAGAGCCTCTTCACCTCATCCACTCCCTGAAAGAAGTTCTACTTTGATTAGTCCCCTCCTTCCCCATTCCCTCCGTTGAATTAGCTTCCCCAGGGTCTGCAGCACCCTCCATGTGGGTCATCTTACCTAACCCTCTTAACTCCATCTTCATCCCTTTGCAGCTAGCTGCCTGCCACATCTTTTCATTTCCCAGAGGCCAAGCCCTTCCCTGTCATCCTCTTTGTGTCTTTGCTTTGTTTTGTCCACTGTTTGCTTGCTCTTCCAGAGACCTTGTCTACTGACAAGTTCAGGTTCTGTGCTTACCTGCCCCTCCTCAAGGAGGCCGTCCCTACACATTAACTCAGCCAGCCCACCCGTCCTATGGCCTAACAAAGCCTCTGTCTTGTTTCCCGCAAAGCACTTATGACAGTGTCTGGCGCTTTGTTCTTTCTGTCCTTTCCCTCTCGGGCCCTCCTTGAGTGTAAATTTCATGGGGGAGAACTTAGTCTACCGTTAGCATGTTTGGTTCTCCAGCCCCAGTTGTGCCCATAACACTTAACACCTAGCTGTATGTATCAGTGATTATAAGCAAAGCTGCCGATTTTGTTTTCATAAATATGAGTATACATTATACCCTAGTGTAGAAGACTACAAATACTTATTGAATACTTAATATACATGCACAAATAAGAAATTAATTTTAAGGACTATAGGAAATTATTCATGTAACCAGTTATCTTTTGCTTTGTAAAGTGGATTCCTTTTGAAATTTTAAATTCTGGGGCTGGAGAGATAGCTTCTGGTTCAGAGCACTTGCTGCACAACCATGAAGGCCTAGAGTCAACTCCTAGCACTCCGAAGTGCTCTCACATGTGCCTGGGACCAGCACCCAAGCATGGAGACAGGATGCTGCAGCTTGCTGACCACCAGCTAGCTGGAAAACATGAGCCCAGTTTTGGAAAGAAACCATACCTCCAAGGACTAGGGCAGAGAGTGAAAAAAGGTGAACACCTGACACCCTCCTCTGGCTTTGCATGTCCACTAACACATGCACTTGTACACATATGTGCATATACCACACGCACAGAGAGAGAAAAGTGTGCAAATGTAAATTCTTTAGTAAGTCTCTAAGAAGCATCCCTCTGTGTGCAGATGAAGAAACAAGACTCGGAGAGGATGTAGGTCGAGGTCTCATAACTGTTTAATACTATAGCTTTTACTAAACACACCTTTCCTAATGTTTGCTATTTGTCCAGGCCTCGCTGCCTTCCTGTGGGTTGTTTCTTTAAATTTTTATATTTGTTGTAACAAGGAACTGTCGTGACCTGATTTTATAGAGAACTGAAAGACCAGTTACTCTGAAAGCGCATTACTTGGCTTCTCTCATTTTTTCACGTTTAAAGTGGAATGCAAGCTTGTGTTACATAAAGTTGAATGCCATTAAAGTTAAGTCACTTGATAAAGCTAACAGCATTCTGAAATTTCAAAGAATTTATTCCCAGTAACCTTTCAGATACAGAACCATTGTACAAAGCACATCATACAATGTGTAGTTGATAACTTGTTTGTTTTCATTCTGTTGACCACTTAGCAGACATTGAGAATGTACACATATCTATTTGTGTTACCTTAGGTCTAACCATATCTATAAATGAGGAAAGAATTATTTTATTGCCTTTTAACTATTAATTAATTTTCATATGACATTATTCAATTATGTTTAGGGTTTTGGTATTTTTAATTTAATTTTAAATTTTACCAGCCATGTAATTTGTATAGTCTAAAGTTTTTTGTAGAAATATTTTAGTTAGGCTCAATTTTTTATTTGAGACAGGGTCTTCCCAGACTAGCCTCGAACCCACTACGTAGTCAAATATCTTGAATTTGTGATCCTCCTGCCTATACTAAGTGCTGAAATTACAGGTTTGTGCTTCCATGCCCAGCTTGTGTAGTACTGGGGTTTGAACTCAGAGCTTCATGCATACTTGGCAAGCACTCTGCTAATCACCACTGGACTTTTTTTTTTTCTTTCTGTTTTGAAACAGGGTCTCACTGTGTAGTACTGGCTGGTCTGGAACTCACAGAGATTTGAGCCCAGGTCCTCCGATTTTTTGTTTCTGTGCTGTTCCTCAAAGTGGTTCTGATGGCAAAGACTGCCCAGGGTTGCAGAGATAATGCATGCCAAGATTTTGTCAGCCCGTCCTGTACATAAGAACATAGTACATATATAAGATCAACAGAAGTAAATAGTAGGTCTGACAGATGGCTTAGCCATTGAAGGCTAGGATCACAGCCAAAAAGACAAGAACAGTAAATACTGAAAGAGAAAGGGACTACACCAACAACCCTTTTTATATGCTGGGTGTGTGTGTGTGTGTGTGTGTGTGTGTGTGTGTGTGTTTATGGGGCTGGAGGGATGGCTTAGCAGTTTAGAGTACGTGCTGCTCTTGCAGAGGACTGGAGTTTCATTTCCCAATCACCCACATTAGGCAGTTCACAACTACCAGTAACACTGACTACAAGAGAACCAATGCATCTGGCCTTTACAGGCACCTGCATTCAGCACATGCACGTGCACACATAATTAGCATAATTTAAAATAAGTCTCTAAAAAGTTTTCTACATGGTTGCACTGTAGGTAGTTTAATAAATATCATAGAATTTAAGTTATATAATGGTCAGATATAACATCAGTGAGTGAAATAATACAGAATCCTGGCATTTAAGGATTTGACCTTGGCTTTCTTGAGTATTGAGTGTTACTGAATGTTATATGCTGTGGGGTTGCTGGCAGGGAAGCCTGGCTGGCTGGTTAACAGTCCCACTCACCCATCTGGACAGCAGGTTTACACAGCAGCCTTGGTGCTAAGTTCCTAGTTGCTGCTTGTTGTTATCCACATGTAACTACAGGGAAATAATTTATGTACATGCATACGTAGTCTGGTTTTGTGCATGCATGTGTGAAATGTTACTCCAAGGAGAGAACACCATAGGCAGAGAGAAAATGTTTACAAAGCATTATTTGATTAAAAAAAAAATGTTTATCATTGCCATGACCACAACCAGCTAGATGAAACTTAAAGGGAATCAAAGACTTGGTTTGGCTCCTGAGTTCAGAGTTGTCAGCCCAGGTGACAAGAAGGACATGATGGTAGTTAAGTAGTCCTCAGACAGCAGTGTTCTGAAGGGAAAACCTGGGAAGCACATTGAAGAAGTCCTAAGGAATCTCTCAGCTCTACCCGGGCTCATTTGTGTAGTAGAGAATTGGAATTTCAGCTGATCTGAGCTGGTGGCATTTGTTCCATTGTGTGTCTTTCATTCTGTTCATGGGCTATTTCAAAGTTCTCTGTTACAGATTTGTCTCAAGTGGTCCATTTACCTCAAATATTGAAATAAATGGCAAAGCAGAATGACTGGTTAGCCAAGGATGACCTTGAACTTCTGATCCTCCTGCCTCCATGTCCTCAGAACTAGGGTTATAGAATTGCCCCACAGCTGGATCATAGTTATGAGCTATTACACACAGCTCATTTTTCTTTAATTTGAACTTGCTGGTTCAGTAGTGAAATCAAATCTGTTTTCAGTTGGCACATGCCTTTCTTAAACAAAAGACTTCAAATGGAGGAACTATATCTAATGAGGAATTATAAAATTATGATTATAAAAATGTGTGTGTGTGTGTGTGTGTGTGTGTGTGTGTGTGTGTCCTTCTGTGGAAAACTTACAGGATTGTAAGGATTATTTCAGTGCTAATCTTGATTGATATTTTATTAATGCAAGAAGTGTCTGTTACTCGTTTTATCCATTCATTTATTAAGCATTTAATGAGTATCTCCTGTGTGCCAGGTACTGTTCTAGACTCTGGGGAATCAAAGATGCATCAGACTCAGTCTTTACCCCTGGGAACTCACACTGCTTAGAGAAGTAGTAAACAAATAAGTGGGATATCCTCTGAGATGGTGTATTTTCAAAGCCTTCCCTTTTCTTTCTCTGTAGCATAATATCCGAAGTACACTACATATTATATTCTCGAGTGAACTGATGTGAGGACATACTGTCATAATGTAAAGAAGAATGGTTTTGCCTGTATACACTGGTAGATAAGGGGAAGCTTCATAAGGGCAGCTTTTGAGTTAGACTGAGATGTGGACGTTGTTTACGGTAACAACTACGAGGGTTGGAGGGCAGCTGCAGGACATAGAGCTCTCGCTGCTCTTCCAGAGGCCTGCATTCGGTTCCCAGCTCCAGAGATCCGATGGCCTGCCCGTTGGTGGTCTCCACAGGCACCTGTACACACAAACACACACTTACACATACATTTTTAAGTCTTTAGAATTGTGAAAGGAGACCCTAGACTAGAGAGCAGCTGAGAGACATCAGAGTGCCTATCTAGAGCAAGCGGACTTACAGGTTACGCCCTTTGCAAGCCGCTTTCCCTTAGGTTATTTCCTTTAACCTTATGGTATGAAAAGTCCCTGAGATGGGCTCAGATAGCCACACGCTTGAACCTTGACCATGATGTAGGTTGAGCTGAAGAAAAAAGAAAAGTATTTCTGGTTAGCTCTTACTCCATATATAAGAGGATTCAAAACCAATTACAAAGTGCTATTTTATAGAATGTTGTGATTCATCTGGTTTTCAAAGTTCCAGTCCTATTCATTTGTTTGATTGATTGTTCATTTGTTTGTTTGTTGGAGACAAGGTCTCTTGTATGCCAACTTGACCTTGCTCTTTCTGTAGCTGAGGATAACCTTCAGCTTGCGATCCTCCTGCCTTTACTTTCTAAGTGTTGGAGTTATGGGCATGTGCCACTGCACCTAGTTTATACACCCTACCAACTTAGCTACATTCCCAGCCCTCCAGTCCTTTTAAAACATTCATATAACAGAAAATAAATGGAAACTCCGAAGCATTTCATTTCTGTTATAGTTAAAAGGGTTTCTCTGTGTAGCTTTGGAGCCTGCCTTGGATCTCACTCTGTAGACCAGGCTGGCCTCGAACTCACAGAGATCCGCCTGGCTCTGCCTCCCAAGTGCTGGGATTAAAGGCGTGCACAACCGCTTCCTGGCTTAAATTCTTTATTTTACCTACTAAAATGTTTGATCAAAATACTTTGAAGTAAGCCAGGCATGGTGGTGCAGGCCTGTAATCGCAGCACTCAGGAGGCAGGGCAGGTGGATCTCGAGTTTGAGGCCAGCCTGGTTTTTGTAGTGAGTTCCAGGACACTATCTTTGTTACTTTTTCAAATTTTTAATTGTAGAACTTAAGCAAGGTATTTATGGCGTTCTTATGGAGCTCATCTTTATTGAACTTTATATCACTGATAAATTGAAACCTCAGTGTTTTGTTTTACAGAGTGAACAGAGTAATTCTTTTGGTAGAAAGTGGCTGGGGAAATGCAAATATTTATTTCTATGCTACTCCATGCTTTATAGCTGCCAGATAAATGCCGAATTCTGGAAATCTGTTTCTTTCTGCGCTTTCTGATGTTAAGCTTGGTAAAGGCCCATCACTAAGTCCCAAGCTTATCTCTGTACGTTCCTCCTGGAGTGGCTGTTTCTTACTTGGTGTGAGCTGTTGGGGGCATGGTTGTTCTTTGTTCGCATTCTTGGATTCTCAAGTTTCAGGAGCTGAGATTTGGTGTAGTTGTGTTTGTTTGTTTGTTTTCAAACAGAACAAAACTATTTCCCCAAAAAGGAAGGAACTTTGAGGTTTGAACACTACTACTTAGAGGCACCAGAACTGTGTTTGTTACCTTGTCTCAACAAGCTGGTTGTAATTCTTACCTTTTGAATGGATAGTAGTGACAACTTTGAGTTATGTAGAGTGAAGAACTTTTACTTCTTGATACTGTCGTTAAAACTAGCCAGACTTTAATAATAAGGAATGTCACCAAAAAAACCAGAAGGTTTAAATTAAGTTAAGCAAAATGTAAATTACTTTACATGTGGCTGAATTAATTTCAGAGTTCAGGATTTTCTCAAGATGCACTTAAAAAAATCTTAATTATTCTATGTACAGAAAAGGCTGTAAAGTTTATAAACATAGAAAAAATAAGAAATGTTTTTAAGTATGTGTTTAATAATTCCAAACTGTGAATTTTCTTTCCTTTTTTCAGCTCTGACCGTCTGATAGAAGAAACAATAAGGTAGGAATAGTTTTTGTTTTACTTCATTGCTGTTTGTTTGCACAGATCAGTGAACAGATCAAGTCAACCCGTTCACAAAAGGGAAGGTCAGTCATGCTCCTCAAGAGATGAGAATTTCACTAGATGGTAGTGCATTACTTCTACTGTGGCCTCCCTTTATAAGGGACATTTAATCTTCTTAGTAACTGGTTCATGAAATAAACATTGATCAGTAGATACTGTCTCTGAAATGAAAAGAAATTAAGGACTTTGTTGTGGTCACATGACTAATAAGTACTCAGCTCCCCAAATTAGAATCTCTTATAACTCTAGAGCTGCAGTATCTCTACTAAACCACTGAGACAGTGAGATGCTCAGCATTCCTACTGAACCACTGCTCTGAGACAGTGAGAGGGCTCAGCATTCCTACTGACCCACTGCTCTGAGACAGTGAGATGCTCAGCATTCCTACTGACCCACTGCTCTGAGACAGTGAGATGCTCAGCATTCCACTGCTCTGAGACAGTGAGATGCTCAGCATTCCTACTGAACCACTGCTCTGAGACAGTGAGATGCTCAAAGGATACAGGTGTCTGCCACCAAGTCTGATGACTGGACCCTTGGGACCTCCTTGGTGGAAGAAGAGAACCAACTCCTGACAATCATCCTCTGACCTCGACATGCACATGTGACACACACAGAAACATGCACATGCACGCATGCATGCATGCAGACACACATATACACACAAGGTAAATTAATTTTTTTAGATAGGTAATTATGCTTTTAGTTCATAATACTGGTAAGAAATCTGAAGTTCCAGTAAATATATAAATGATTTATCATTTTTAAAGTATTATATATTATATGAAGCTTATATTTTATCTCTAAGTATTTGACACTTGAAATAATAGCCTACATTTCACTCAGCTCAACTCCAGATGATGGGATAAGATGGGAAAGTATGTCTAGATAGACTTTATGTGGTACTGGAAATCATGCATATTCAACAAGGTAATAACTTAATGTAATATCTACTCTCCAAGGAATACAAAGTGCTTTGTGGAAATTATTTTTTAATGTCTATCCACTTGTGAGTCAGAGTGCACATGAGATAATGGTAGTCCCCCTTTAAGAAACAGAGGCCTCTATGTTTCAGATGGTCCTCACTACTCAGATGGTCCTGTGTTTGAATTGGTCCTTTCTGTAAGACCGTAGTGCTACTTTAAAGTAGGAGTGCTTTGTTCACGGCCCTGTTGTCATGTCAGGCGGAATTCGGTCAGGGTCCATTTCTTTGCTGCTTCCCTTTCTTCCCGATATTTTCAAAGGATCGATCCTCTGAGCCAAATGGCACATGCCTGTAATCCCAGCATTCAGGAAGCTGAGGCCTCAGCTCCCAGCTGATGGCCTGGATTCGAGGAGCTTCATGACATTGTCTGGCCTTCATCACTGCCTCTCTAGGGAACTGGCCATTTACAAGACCAGCAGTGGAGAGTTCGTGTGCTGTAGAGACAGAGCTTGCTCCGAGCCTTCCTTGGCCAGAGCCCCACAGCTGGCTTTCCGGGCCTTCCTGGCCACACTGCAAAGGGTGGTCCCACTCTTCTGCTTCCTTTTACATACCGCCTATTTGTCTGTCAGTAGCTCTCACTTCTTTCCTGGTTTCAGTAACCATCTCCTAACGGCTATTCCTTGGTTTTTCCAAAGAGCCTGTGCCACTCTGAGCCCGTCCTGTGCCGTTCCGATTCTGTTCTGTTAGGTCACTGGCTTTGTGGGGTGTTTCTGTTATTTTTGTTGCCTTTTCCCCCACTATTCTAAAATGCTTCAGTAAATATCCTTTTAGGTATCCCCTTACACGTTCTTTGTCGTCTCCATCGTAAAATTAAAGTGTTGATTAATTTGTCATCCCTCTAGCACCCCCCTTCATTAGAACACCTGGTAGTTGGTTCTGTGAGTCTTTGCCCATGAAGACCGGCAGCTTACCAGCAAGGATGGCCCCATGGGTTGTCCCCTTCGGGAGCTGAGCATCTCACTAGTAGCCCCTAAGTCTCTGCAGGTACAGGTGCCAAGGGGCATTGAGTCCATTGCTGTAACCTCAGGACACACGGTTCGTAGGTTCCTACGGTTCCTACGGTCAGGCTCCCTGTGTTTCTTCGGGTCTCTCGCTTGGGAAGGTACATAGAGTCCCTCTAGC
Source organism: Peromyscus eremicus (assembly GCF_949786415.1). Classification (NCBI taxonomy): domain Eukaryota; kingdom Metazoa; phylum Chordata; class Mammalia; order Rodentia; family Cricetidae; genus Peromyscus; species Peromyscus eremicus. The sequence goes on along the minus strand of NC_081423.1, from coordinate 59,854,281 downwards.
TGGCTCTCTTCCTTACACAAGGGAACGGCTTCAGACGGTCCTTCCTCAGCATGACTACTTTTGTTCTGGTGTCACTCCGTGGAGGAAAATGGGTCAAAGGTAAACCAGGAAAGTGTCTCTAGCTACCATTTTCCCCCAATTTCTGTGACTCTTTCTAAAATACATTTTAGAGTGTCTTTCATTCTTTGACTATTCAAATATGTACAGTGATTCTTGATCATACCTACCCAAAACTTCCCCCTTTCAATTTTCTTAATGTTCACATCTAAAGCACTCCCTATGGGTCACATGTCACAGTGGATACTGACCCTGCCCTCTAGGAGTCTAATATCTGGGGCAGGAAGACTTGAAAACACATGATCATAGAAGTGATAGCAAAAGGAGTACTATCTCAGATTCTCCACAGGATGTCGGAGTGGTCACGTGAAGAGGCTACATTCTGTGAAAAATGGACATTTTCCCTTAGATTTAGTGAACCCCCAAATCTGCCTACTGCCTGCCTAGTCTCTTGAAACCTCGTTTGTCTCTGTGGAGAGCTGGTTGAATGTGGAGACGTGCTTGGGCTGGTTTTATGGCTGTGATTCTTAGCAGCTTTTCCTGATGAAGAGTGTTTGCGTAGTTGGTCCTTTTCAAGCCATTAGAAGCACTTTGTAAGGTGTGAGTTCGGTCTTAGTGTCCGATTCCATTAGTTACCTGAAGAAAACATGAGGTGACTCATAACAAAGACCGCATTGGGTAACAGTGGTAACATTAAGTCAAAAAAAGACAGCGGGAAGGTAGCTGGGTGCTCGGCACCCATTTCCTGCGTGGTCATTCCAGGATTGGTTGCTCACTGTACTTTTAGAGATGTGATGAATTGAGCAAGGTGATTCTCCAGTGCCAACTCAGTTGTCTCTTCTCGCCCTCTCTTGAAGCATTGCTATGGCAACAAAAGAAAACATGACTTCCCAGAGAGGAATGCTCAAGTCAATTCACAGCAAAATGAACACTTTGGCCAGTATCCTTTCTGAAATCTGTTGGTGGGGTGAGGGTTTTTTTTCTTGCTTTCTTTTTAATGTTTTATGGGGTAGGGGTGCAGGTCACCAGCACTGTTAGTAACTATAGAGCTCCTAAGCAATTATACCATGTGAGGACTTCCTACTGTGTGTGTGGTAAACTTAGGTTTAGCACCGTTTCTAGGGGACAGCACTCCAGAGATTTAATACTAAAGACTTAGATTTGTAAAGTTAGTCACAAATTTTTCTTGCCCTTAAGAACTCTGGATCAAGTTAGTACTCCCTGCCTGGGTTACTCTTAACCTCCCCAACACTGTGTTTCTAACCTGCCCCCTTGGAGTCCGTCACAGGTACCTGGAAGGGAGGGGACACTGTGTGTGGTGCACATAACTTCAGGCAGAGCATGGCGACCGCACTCGCCTAAGGTCAGAGGAGTCTCTGCTTGTTAGTTTTACATTTTAGCTTCCCAAGTCAAAACAGGATTGCGGGGGGCGGGGGGGGGGGCACTCAAAGTTGAGTATCATCTGGTCTACAGTAATATAAGGGTACTTTTATCCTTATAATCTATCCCCCTCTCCTTCAAAAAGGATATACCTTGCCTTGCTTGGCATTTTCTAATCCCTTGTCAATTTTCTTATTAGTCTAGTATAAAAACCACAATGCCAAGTCCTTCATAGTTCATATAGTGCTGTACAGTTTATACAGTACTATTCATATCTCATTTTGTCATTTCCATAAAAGGGAAAAAACAGGAAATTATTTACTTTGCAGATAAAGAACTAGGCTCAGAAAAGTGGCCTGGCCTAGATCCACTGGTGTGTGTGTGTGTGTGTGTGTGTGTGTGTGTGTGTGTGTGTGTGTGTATTTGAAGATTTGTATTTTAAATTCCCATGAATTTTCTTTCTTTGTGTGTGTATATGCATGCATCCATTGCATGTTTCTGCAGCACACATGTGGCATCTGAGGACCTCAGATGCCTGTCCTTATCTTCCACCTAGTTTGAGTCAGGTTTCTTGTATGAAGCTATATGCCTCAGGCTAGCTGGCCCTTAAGCTACTAGGGATTCTCCTGTCTCTACCTCCCCATCTCTCCACAGGAGCACCAGGATTACAGATGCTTGCACTATGCATTGACATTTTATGTGAGTCCTGGGGATTCAAACTCAGTTCCTCAAGTTTGTACAGCAAGCACGTCTGTCCACTGAGTCCTCTCCCCAGCCCCCAGTGCAGTTTTCATGCATTTCCATGAAATCAAATCATTACCATACTGCCCCTCCCCTCAGGGGATGTCGCTCTGTCCCCAGTGTGAGTTTGCGTCTCCAGAACTCATATAAAAGGTCAATGCATGTCATTTCTGGGGTGATGCAACACACTCATTTACTCATCCCATATATGGGGACCACTGTAGACCAGAGTACAGATACCACCAAAGTCCAGCTTGGTGAACCATTGAGTTTTATTGTTGCTGCTTACAGGAATATGGATGCAGGGTTACTATAGGAGCAGAAGTGACTCATAGACAGCTGTATTTCCAAGGCCCACCCCAGCATGGTGACAGCTCACAAAAGCTGGGAACCTGGAGCACACAGCACAAGCTGCAGGCAGCTCAACAGGTTGGAGAGTGTCCTTTCCAAGTGACTTCGGTCTAAATCTGTTGTAGGTAGCTGATCTGGTTTTAAGAGTCTTTGTATGTCAGCTCTGCTTAGTCTCCCAGGGAGGGGCCTAGTGAATCGGTCAGTTTTAGGGACTTCCTGAAGCTATTTTTGAGTTGTTTACCTCCTGGCTTAAGGATCTTCCATGGAAGCTTTCAGTCTCCCTGGATGGAATGTTTTAGACTCACAGGAAACTGTTAAACAACACAGAGCCTAGTAAGATCTCCTAGACCCAGATGCTCAGGTGATGCTCTGCCTCAGCCCAGAAGAAGCTGGCATACTTTATTTATTTATTTATTTATTTATTTATTTATTTATTTATTTATTTATTTATTTAAGATTTATTTCTTTATTATGTATACAGAAGAGGGTGCCAGATCTCATTACAGATGGTTGTAAGCCACCATGTGGGTGCTGGGAATTGAACTCAGGACCTCTGGAAGAGCAATCGGTGCTCTTAACCTCTGAGCCATCTCTCCAGTCCGGCATACTATATTTATTATAAACTATAAGCTTAGTCACTAGCAAGAGCAGAACCAACTTAATAAATGTAAAGGTATTTGTATTTTGTGTAACCACTGAAAATAAAATAGAAACTAGGTGTGGTAGCACAATTCTTTTTTTTTTTTTTTTTTTTTTTAATTCCAGTATTTGGGAGAAAGAGGCAGGCAGATCTCTGAGTTCAAGGCCAGCCTGGTCTACAAAGCAAGTTCCAGGCTAGCCAGGGCTACACAGTGAGACCCTCTCTCAAAAAATAAAATAAAAAATTAAAGTGGCAGCTGGATAGTTGGGTTATTTTACATACTGGTTGAAACTGAGTTGTCCATTCCAATCTGTTACCACTGTGTTTTGTGCCTTCTCTCTGAATGTATATGTCCTCTAAGCCCCAAGTCTTACTAAAGGAGCAGTATCCGAGCCCGGCCTATTCCCTACCACAGATAAAACACTCATCATTCCAAAAGAGTGTGTGCTCAGGGCCTCGGAAGATGGCTAAGTGGTAAAAAGCAAAACAAAAAGGCAAAACCTGAGGACCTGGGTTTGACAGTAGCTGGAGGCTGTCATTTCCCAGTGTCTCCGCCCTTCCCCGTCACAGATCTCCTTTTTTCTCTGTTAGTCTGCCTCTCCCCTTATGATGACAGATGGTTACAGCACAGCTTGAGGGCCATAGGAAAAGAACAAACTTTCTAACAGCTGTCACCAAATCCCCTAGCCTATCCCAGTGCCCATTCCTAGCAAAGCCACTGGCCGAGGGGAGGACTCTTTTACCACCTGAGTACAGATGCTTCTGCCTGCAGAGCTTAAGTTCAGCCTTACCCTGAACTGCATTATTAGAAACAAGAGAGGAGCTGAGCGGTGGCACACGCCTTTTATTCCAGCACTTGGGAGGCAGAGGCAGGTGGATCTCTTGAGTTCGAGGACAGCCTGGGCTACAAACGGAGCTCCAGGACAGCCAGGACTGTTGCAAAAAAAAACCCTGTCTCGAAAAACTGAAACAAAAAAAAAGATAAAAGAAAGAAAGAAAGAAAAGAGAGGAATAGTTCCCAGAGATTAAACTGAAAATTGTCTCCTCTACAGTCAAGGTTTTCTGATACTACAATTTGATGTTATTTTATTTTTTTAATCTCTGTGTGTGTGCTCACGCAGAGGCCAAAGGAAGGTTTAACTGGAGGTACAGGTGGCTGTAAACTGCCTGTTGTGGGCTGTGGAAACAGAACTTGAGTCTTCTGGCCAGGCAGCAAGCACTCTTGACCTCTGACTATCTCTCCAGCCCCTGATAATCCCTTATCCCTGCATTGAACACGAAAAAGCGAAGGATTTTTCCCTGTGAAAAGGTTTTACTTTGTAAAAGGTTTTGTCACTTTGATATGTGTGTCCTGTTCCTGATTCTTAAACTTGTTTCTCTATCAGTTAACTTTGTTTCCCATTCAGAAATACACTAATGCCAGGAGTATGTACTCTAGACATTGAAGACATTTTAGAGTCATGATCATACAAGATGTAGGATCTGTACATACACAAGCAAATGTGTCCCTGTAATAGTCATGGGGGAAATACACTGACATTTCTCAAGAAGAGGATGGTCATTGCTCTTTCTGATCTTGGTGTAATGTCTCTGCCAACAAAGAGGGTGTGTCGCCAGAAGACTGGAGCAGTGCAGCTGCTTTGGTCTACACATGCAGGGAGTATGATAATGACTTGAAGTACTAACTAAAATATGGTTGGGATGGTTATCTAAGCCCGATATTGAAAATTTCCTAATTTCTTTCTCTCTCTCTTTTTAAAAAATGTTCCCCAAATAGAGCAGCTAGAGCATTTAGTCCATTTTCCTATTACAGAGTGCTGCAAAGTAAACCTAAAATTTTGAATAATTCACTAGTGCCCAATTGCCTGAGTCCAAGAAGGATTCCTTCCTGGGGCAGAAAGGGTCGGGTTTTCTTCAGAACCCCTGTCTCTGAGGGGAGGGCACAGGACAGAAAAGGGAACTGCAGAGGCGGCCCAGAAGCCCTGGCGGACTCTGCGCTGTCTTATTTCTCCACTGGTTCTCTTCTTCCCGTTCATCTTGCTGGTGCACTCTGCAGCCCGGGTGGATTGAGTTCTCCCCAGTTTGGGAATGCAGGTTGCTCTTCTCTTTCCCATGCTTTCTCGACATTTGTTGTTTGGGATCATTTGCTGTTTGGGATTCCTGTGACTTTTCATTAAAGAGACTTCTCAAGTATGACCTTAACCACATTTCTCAAAGACCGTTTTCCTGCCGTGAACAGCCTGATACAAAGGATCAACCTTAGGAAACGACGTGACTCGCTCATCCTTGGAGCGGTCATCGGCGTCTGTACCGTTCTGTTGCTGCTGTACGCACTCCACTGAAAGGACAGCCCCAGGACTCTGCCCACTGCCTTCATGCCGTGCCCTGGAGTGGGGAAGTAAGGAAGGGAAAGACTGTCCTGGCCACAAGCCTGCCAGCCAGATGAATTCTAATGCCACCCATGACTCGGACCTGGTCAGACTGAGCTGAAGCCACAGTTTTTCTGTGCTAGCTTTTCTAATACACATTACTCTGTTTTTAATTTTAAAAACAACAACAAAAGGTTTTCAGTTGCTTATCTCCGTAGGAGGTAAGCAAGCAGAAGCCGAGAACTGGGCTTCAGTCGCTGGTGGAGCCTGATGACCAGCGGGCCTCATAGCTGGACTCCTCACAGCACCAGGCTCTCCACATCCAAAGAAGGCTTTGCTTTCAGCCACGAGATTGGATGTGAATAAAAATAATTCTTGTCCTTTTATTTAACACTTGTGATGAGAAATCAGCTGTCCTTGGCTGATACTCTGTGATCTAGATTCTACTCTGTGTCCCTAACGCTTGGCCATCAAGAAAAATTCCATTTTGCCCCAGTTCTGTGAGATGCTGGTAGTCCAGCTTCGTCCTGGTTGAGGTTGTCTGAAATGGAGAGCGCTGTAGAAAGGACGTGTCTTTTCTGTTTCACTGTGAGCACTGGGTCAGCTATACGACCGGGAATACATCAAGAGTGCAGGCCTTGCACCGAAGAGCTGGCCATTGTTTATTTTTACTTCCACTGGGTTAATATTTGCTTCTACACGATAAAATTGCATTTCCACTCGATGACAGACGAACAGCCAGTGTCTGTCACTGTCCCTAGTGGTCCCTCATCATGTGAAGATTAATACTAGGAACTGAGGGAGGGGACTGTGGCTCTCAGTGAAGTCTGCTCATGAGCCACATGTGAGAAGACGTTGAGGGGTGTCTCTCCATGTCATTCCATTGGACAGTGCCCTGCAGCCTGGGTCACAGGAACTCTGCCCTGTGAGGATCTGTTTATTCATTCCTCATCTGTTAGGGTCCTCTGCACCCCCAGGCCACAGTCTCGTTGCTGAAGGGGCCTGTGACTCCTGTCTGCACCTGTTTGTTGCTATGGACAGTGACAGAGTTGTAAAGGCTTTTTGAGGTTAGCCATTTCTCAGCACCTGAAATCGATAACTTGTCTTACTGAACTAGCAGCTATTTTAAAGACCTCCGACATCTGTGCTCACCGAGAGAGAAGGCTGCTAGTCCCACTGGAATAGCCTCTGGCACCCCAGGCAATGAGAGGATGTTAGGGTGTAGCTCTTCACCACCTCATGGTGTGGGGATGGTGCCACTGGACGGACTTGATATACTTAGTGCTCATGGGTAGATTGATATCCGGTCTGGGACTGACTGAGAGGAGAGGTTTGTCATTCTAGTCTTGAAGTGTTAGTACATTCTGGGTATGAAGGGCATTTGATATATTTTTCTTAATTATGGGGTTTATTTTTCTAAGTATGGGTTAATCAGCTTGTTGACTGGGTATGCCCTTAAAAGGAAATTAAATTTCCCACTGTGGACCTTAAAGAATCAGGGAAATTTGTTTGTTAAATTCTCCTTGGGAGAACAGAACTTCTCTTCCCTGACACTTTATTATCTTTGATTTTTTCAAAGGGCCTTGATTGGTGGTTGTGCCTCAGCTAGACTTTATGGAAGTTTGGTTGGTATATAGTGGGCATATATAAAACCTGAAGTATCCTAAATAAAGTTATTTATTTAAATATACTGCCAGTCTTCTACTGGTTTGATTACTTGGTTCATCCACTAAAGCCGATGAGGGAGAGTAAGCCAGGGCAGGGCCTGGTGCTGGGTGGTCACAGCACAGCACGCAGCTGGTGCCGGGTGGGCCGCAGCACAGCACACAGCTGGGGCCGGGTGGGCTGCTCCAGGAGGCTGTGCTCAGATGAGCGGATAGAATTATGTTGCCTGTTTTCCTTTGGAGTAAACCAGTTCTTCCAAGGATGCTGAGACCACTCGCTGTAGAGGCTGGGGTCTGTAGCTGGGATCTGACTGACCTCCCAGTGTGGTGCTCCAGAGGGAGGGGTGCTCCTTCCCTTCCGGTTCTGCCCTTTACAGGACCCTGTGGTAGCCTATAGGAACTTCAGTTTTATGACCTGTAACTTTTCAGGTTGTCTTCGTTTCTCCCCTTTGGGCTTACATACCCAGTTTTCAGGCTTAGGAGCTGGCAGTTAAGAAGTTCTGGTCAGAGCCTGAGGTCAGAGGCCTTTTTGATTTGTGATCCCAGTGAAATGCTGCTGCTTAGGAAAGATTTGTTCCCGTAGCCATCATTTTTACAGAATACCTTTTTAAAAAAATAGTTTTAGTAACCATTCAAAACTTCCCACTTTACTAAAAGATAGAAAAAAATGGAAACAAACAGGAGAAAATTCCAAGTGTGTGTTTGTCTTGAGAGTGACTCCTGCCTCAGCCTCCTGAGAACCTTGGACTGCTACGTGGTGCAGACCACCCACCATGCCCGGGCCCCACAGTAAGTTCCTACAGTTTTGTCTGGCTGTGTACCGGTGACTTAGTAAAGACGTTCACTAAGTTGTTCCTGAGATCCACAACTGCGGCAGATTACCTGCCCTGGCTGTCCCTGGACTTCAGTGATGCTGGAGGATTCTCTGCCACCTGCATCAGTCACCTTTTATTTTTCCCTTCTCCTTGATACCAAATTTCCTTTTATTGAGAATGTCTTTCCCCTTCTGGTACTCAGATCAAATGTGGGAATCTTGGAAGTTAAGAATGGAAACAGGGAAGGAAAGAACTACCTTGAGGATACCAGGTACCTAGAACCAGATACTTACCTGAGCACCTCCCTGTTGGTGTGGATCTGTGGGTGGAAGTGCTCTCTGGTCCCGTGATGCCGTGGCCTGGGGCCATGGAGTTGAGTGACCTTGGTCTTTCCCCCATCCCCCCATTACTACCCTGTCTCATTGCTGATGATCGGAGCCTAAGGAAGTGGCTTTTAAGAATGGGCCCGACCTTTCTGACTTTATCATCTGTCATTAACTAGACAAGATTTTTGGAAATTCACTGAGTTTTCAAACTTGTAATAGTAAGTTGTTGGGGTAAATGCTGTGCCCAGTCACTTGTAGTAAATGTGACAGAGTAGTCAAACCTACTCAAGTGATTGAGTATGCTCCGTTCTCCTTTACAGTAGGTCTCCGAAAAGATGTGGAATTTCCCCGAACTCGACTTGTTCATTCCTGTGTGTGCCCCCACACCCCTCTCGGGGAATCAGGAACAAGAAGCAGGGTCTAAGCATGGTGTCTGGGTGAGAAGCTGGGGAGGCTGAGCCATGTCTTAAAGGATCTTTCTTTTATTTCTTTCTTTTTTTTTTTTTTGGCGTCTGATCTAAAATTGTAGTACCAAAATATTTGTATCACACCCTAGTAGCTCTTAGAGATGGGAGCAGAATCAGTTCTGATCACACTTTAGTCTGATGGAAGACGATTTCCTCATGAAAAATGCCATACTGATTTTTTTTAATCTGTTCTTTTCCAAATGCACTTTCTAATTTTTTGCTTTTAAAATTGCTTCTTGGAACCAATATTATTGTATTTGTACTTAATTTTTGTTCTCATCTAAATGTGCATTTTCTGACTGTATAGAAGAAATTTTGTTATATAATTTAATAAATTAAATATCTAAGTAGTCATGCCTGTGGTTGTCTGTACTGGTGAGATAACCTTGAGCCGCTCTGGGATTGTGACATCACTGCTGTGTAGGATTTTTCAAGATGCCCCAAGCTTTTGAATGAACAGTTGGGTGGTGTTTGAGCTCAAGAATGAAAGAAGGGCTGGAGAGATGGCTCAGTGGTCAAGAGCAGTGGCTGCCCTTCCAGAAGACCCAGGTTCAGTTCCCAGCATATATGGTACAGACATACATGAAGGTAGCTTTACCTACACACAATTTTTTTTAATGAAGGAGAATATCTTTATCGTAACATGTCAGGGGTTATGACAAAAGTCTAAAGATGTGTATTTTAGTCAGAAGCATGCCCTCACCTCCTTAAATGACTATTTGAACTTGATTCTCCAGAAAATGGAAATAGCTCATTTTCCAGTCTTGAACCAAATGTTCTTATTCATCTTCTCTGTCTCTTTTTAAGATAACACTGTCAGGGCTGCCTACAGCTCAACAGTACAGTACTCACTGAGCATGCAGGAGGCCCTGGCTTTGAGTCCTGGGACCACAGAAATCAACTAACTACAGTATAAGGTATGCAGTCCGTGAGGTAAAGTTCGACCTTGTAAAGTGTACTGATGGGGTTTTAGTGTGCCAGTTCTCCAACTGCAAGACTGACCAGAGCATTGCCTCACTGCAGAGAGAAGCCCCGCCCTCCACAGCAGCCCACGCTCCACAGTAGCCCACGCTCCACAGCAGCCCACGCTCCACAGCAGCCCACGCTCCACAGCAGCCCACGCTCCACAGTCCTTTGTATCTGACCACATTGTTCTCCTTTCTCAGCACTGCAGCCATTCCCTCCTGACCAGCATGGCTTCTGAAGTGCCACCTGCCTCTTCCTTGGGGACCTAACCTTCTTACAACCACTGTGTGCTGCCATGTGTGTGCACACTCCCATGTAGACACAGATAACGACCAGCACCTTCGTGCGGGTAGCCTTTCCACTCCATAGATAGGAAGCACAACTGGGGCTTTGCTCAGTCACTGAGTATGAGGGCTTGTTTTTCCCTGCGCTGGGGGTGGAACCCAGGGTTTTGTGCATGCTAGGCAAGTTTTCGACCCCCCAGCTATGTCCCCAGCTCTTGAGGACTTTTGATGTCAAATCTTAACACTAATTTTACAGATCTTTTAACTCTAGCTGCCTGATTAAGAAATAAGGGAAATAAAAATCACTGATTTTGCTTAAAAGTAATCATTCAGAGTTTCATAGCCTTATGATTTCAAAGGCATGCCATTATCCAAGTGCTGTGAGAGGGCCCCATCTGTAAGTTACGTTCCTTATGAGTGCTGGTGGAGTGAAGTCAAAGGAAATGCTTAGGCCACTGACAGAGTGCAGCTCCTCTCCACCCTCCCACACCCTCACTGGTAGCCCTAGCCAGCACCAAGGCCGTCCAAGCGAGAAGGCAGAGGTACGCTTCTGAGGGTGAGTCCTCTGAAGGATGCTGGTGCCGCTTGCTCAACTCTTTCCTCACAAAGGGCCCTGAGCTTGGCCCAGGGCACTCTGGTCTCATAGCCAGAGATGACTGGAAGCTCACTGAAGATGTTTGCCATCAGGACATTTTCCTTCGTGTGAAAGCTGGGAGAAAAGCAAGTGTCCTGAGGATGGATTGAGTGGCTGAGCTGTGACCAACAGGATTCTTCACCTTGGCTACAGTTCCTGGCTCAGCAGAGTTGCTCAGTGTGCAAATCTCTGTTCTGTGCTAACTCTCAGAAGACACTAGAATCTAAAAAGTCCAGGTGATGTAGTTTGAACTTCCTGCTTAGAAGAATTCCCACGGTGGCTGGAAGACTTTCTTCCCTCCCGCCTGGTCCTTTGATAACTGTCACTCTGACATTCTGTGGTTTTCCATTTGCCTCCTTCAGAGATGTGGCTTCTAGCAATGATCGTTTATCTCAACCCATTTATTCTGTACATTTTCAAACACCCAACCTTTTGCAGAAAACTCTTATCTCTTGAGGAGCACACCAATGTGGTTGGTACCTGATTTTAACCCAGTGACAATAGGTTAAGGTTTAACTAGTTGTCTCCTAAAAATGAGAGACCTCAACGTGAAGATAGCATTCTATATTTTTTCACCCTAAATTAAATAAGTCAACCATCCTCTCCATTTCCCTCTCCCCCTCGTGGTCACAAACTGGAGCTGGTTCTCACTGCCCGACTGGCACCTGCTGTGGGCATGCCCAGCCTCTGTCTGTCCTCTTTGGCACCCTGCATGTAGCAGCCTGTCTTGGCTTTCTGAACAATGAATGACCTGTCAAGGCTATTGAAGAGCATCCCTAGCCCCCTAGAGTCTAGCACAGTGTGTAAAGAAATGATAAAATTCCTTCCCTGGACAAGACAACAATGCCTACTCCTCCCTCCTGTGATCTCAACAACAGACTGAGGAACGATTCCTCCAAAGTTCTGCTTGTCTGTCCTGTTCACTCTCCTCTCCCAAGCCATGGTTCTTGGGCTCTGGCCTGCTGGATGCCACTCTTACGTCCTGCTCCCTGCTTCTGTGCCTGCTGGCTTCTCATGCTTCCGCTCAACGTGTCTCGTTCTGTTTGTACTGTCTCTGTTTGCTCCCTCCCGCCACCGCTGCCACTGCCATGCCACAGCCCGGGAGGGATGGGGTCCCCTCTTTCCCGCCCGGCTGTGCTGCTACTCTGTTTCCCAGTTTTCTCTACAGCACCTTCTCTGCACTCTGGTGCACGAGGCGCCTCCGCTTGCCCCTGGACTGACAATGCCCAGCAGTGGGCTGGCCCGGTAAGAGCGGTGTCCAGCGCCACTGCCTCCGTCACCTTGGCCAGGAAACGTCTTTCATTCTTATGGACTCTTACATGCTGCTTTATACTGGAAACTCGTATTTTAGGATTTTAAGTTGGTCAGATGACACCGTTTCCTTTGAAAACTTTTTGTTTGTTTTTCTGTTGGAATGTGTCAGTGTGGCTACAGTATGCTTGGCTTGTTTTTTAATTACGTGTTCCATGTGTCTTGCTAACAGCTCAGCTATGCTCTCTAGCCACATGGGTTCAGATTTTATGATGACAGAGAAAGTTATTTATGCTGTTCTACCTCATTATGGAGAGAGAAAAAAAAAAGCTAAGAAATTTGGTATGGTTTAAGACCCAAAAAAAAACCTTGTAATTCCAGATTTAAACTGCTCTGGAAAACACCACACAGTCTGCTTTGCCATGGTGAGGTGACCAGGTGGGCAGTCACCATCTTGACTAAGGTTAAAAGGAGAGTCATGACCTCACCACCATCTTTAGTAAGGGTGATGGGTCCACCAGGAGACATCAGGTCTTCGAATTATTTTGGATTAAATAGATTTCTATGTGATAATTCCTGTTCTGTCCTAAAAACAAGGTTTGTAAAAGATAGAATTTAAAAGAATGCTGGTTTACTGAGATATTAAAGCTACACCTCTGTGTTCATGTACAGGGATGACTCTTGCTGGCAGCCAGATTGTGTAACCTAAGAATAAGCCCATTGATATTGAAACTAAATTGTTTGCAATGTTGAAACTTGGTTTTGCCTTATATATCTTAGGACCACAGCTAAACGCCAGAGACTGAGATATTCCTATTTGATGATACCTAGTCTCTCTCCTTATCTAAGGTCTATTCAGGCTAACAGAGACCAATTTAAGAATATATGCCTAATCTTGCTTTTACTAACATTAGTAAGCTGTAACTAATTGGGAAAATTGTATGTTCAGATTTACCTTATATATGTTCTCAAAGTTAAGCACAAACAACGTTTGTCTAATTTAGATATACCTAAAAGATTTTGTTCCCCTGATCCTCAAATACCTTTAGAGATCTGAGAATATGGCATTTAATATGAAAGCTTTTTATGATAGAGAGACATGCCAGCTCCTGGCAGCATCCTGTATCTCCTCCAAGAAGATGGATGGCCACGGAAGAGCCGTCACCTGGAGGCTTGCTTTGGATGTGGCAACGCCAGCCACTGAGCAAAACACTGCCTTTCACCCCAGCCGCTACCTAGATCCTGCCAGGACTGGATAACAGGACACTGGGGAATTGATTGCCCCATGCTGCAAAGTCAAGGTGGGTCAGTCTCCCCAAATGCCTACTCCAAAAAAAATCTGTCAGATCTTCTGGGCTTAGCAGCTGAACTGGGATTTATGGCCCCTACCCCCCAACAACCATGTAGAGACTTAGGAGTGCCTAGGTAGCTGGAAAGCTGTCTCACTCCTGCTCATTTACTTGTCCTTCTCAGATCTGATGGTGTTTGATGACCAGGGTATTAATAGATTTGCCAGTTTTACAGCTCTCCCCCACCCTCTCCAACCCCAAGGCTACAAGCACCTTGGTAGCTCATTAGTAAGTTTCCTGTTAAAAGTACAGACAGATGTGCCTCATTCACAGACTTCATGGTACAGGATAAACTGGTTTCCAATGTAACTTCAGAGGTTCAAAGTTTTAGCATTGATAAATGCAGTTCTGATAAACTGATAGAGTACTGACTACAAACTATTTTCAGGAGTCCTTAAGTTTCTAGCCCTTTGCTATGACACCAAGATATAAACCTGTTGCAGTTGTTTTAGACACCTGCAGGTTCCTGCCAGACTCATGCCAAGGCCAACCTGCAAGGGGTCCTCCAGATATGCCAGCGCCTGTACCAGCTCCGAGGACACTAACCAGGTGAGTACTGGCAGGAACCTAACTTCACCCACATGCCCACTTATAAAAACTCTGTTATCTCCTAACTTACTGACACTTTTACAGGATGGAAAGAAGCACTTCCCATCTCCAGAAAAACAGCAAATGTGGCAGCTCCTGTACCCCTGGAACACATCATCCCTCAATTTGGTGTGCCATCCCTCCAAGCTCCTGGGACTTCACTGCTGGTACCACCACTCCAGACTCAAGAGCATATCAACTCTTTCGTCTGGCTCATTCACCCTTGCCTCTTCTGTACAACCAGGGCACATCTCCATTTCATTCTCTCTGACAGTTACCACTCTTCCCATGGCTAGCCCAGCTCATGGGGCCAATGGTAACAATCTATTTTTTCTCCTAGCAGCCTGCCTTCCCAGCTCCCTCGAGGAACAGATGCCTGAGTTCTGCATGATGACAGCTAACTGAATGCTTCTTCACTCACACCTCCCTCTGTGCATGACCCTAACTCCCAACTTCCCTCTTCCCACTTCGTCCCAAGTCAGCAGGAAGCAGTCTCAAGAGCTCAGCTCCCCATTCCCACCTCACATGCTACCCGATTCTAACTCCTCACCTTTTAATAATAAACAAAAGGGGAAATATTAGCATTTAGATGTTACCTGGCCGGCCCCTTGGGAACCTAGCCAGTAGGCAGGCAGTACCTTGGCCCGCTCAGGGTTCTGACACCATCCTCCTGTGTAGCCCCATTTGCATAGCCCGTTTGCACATGTCCTAAGCCTGCTTTAAGAGGTGGGCACTGCCCACCTTTCTCTCTTCCTTTCTCTTCCCATGAGGCTGCTCCTGCACCTCCTCTCTTCCCCCTTTCCGTCTCGTCTCTTCTCTCTTTCTCTCTCATTCCTCCTCTCTCCTCAGCCTTTATCTCCAGAGGTGCACTCTGCATCCCTTCCCTTCCCTTAATAAAATCCTCTCTGAGTGCTGTCTGCATGGTGTGTGTGAGTGACTTTCTGCCTTGCCCTTTGGCTCCCGCCCGCCCGCCAAGGCCACTGCCCACCGTTTTTAAATACACCAGTGGCAGATGTGTGCCTGAGTATTTAAGAAATGCTAAGCCGTTCTTCAGCTTGTGCCATGTCACACGGGGAGCCCCAGTTCACCCCCATCCTCACCAGTGTTTAGTCTAATCTCAAGTTTGAGACCTTATGTAAGATGCGTGATGACAGCCCATTGTGCCTTTGTTTGAATTTCTGTTTGCTGTGGATGTTGGGTTTTTGTTTTTGTGAGTTTACTTATCACCTACATATCTGTTTTTGATAAAAATAACTATTCAAATATGTAGCTAGAGTTTTCCTGCCTGGCTCACAGTCAGGACAAATCTCTGTCACCCGCCAGTCCCACAGCCGCTCAGACCCAACCAAGTAAACACAGAGACTTATATTGGTTACAAACTGTATGGCCGTGGCAGGCTTCTTGCTAACTGTTCTTATAGCTTAAATTAATCCATTTCTATAAATCTATACCTTGCCACATGGCTCGTGGCTTACCGGCATCTTCACATGCTGCTTGTCATGGCGGCGGCTGGCAGTGTCTCCCTCTGTCTTCCTGTTCTCTCAATTCTCCTCTCTGTTAGTCCCGCCTATACTTCCTGCCTGGCCACTGGCCAATCAGTGTTTTATTTATTGACCAATCAGAGCAATTTGACATACACAGACCATCCCACAGCACAAGTACATTATATCAGTCTGGCCTTGAACTCACAGAGATCAGCCTGCCTCTTCCTCCTGAGTGTTGGGATTAAAGGTATGTACCATCACAGCCTGCTTGACTGTTCAAATATTTTACTCGTTTTCACAGATTGTTTTATATGTAGACTATTGAGAAAGATATTCGAGAAAATGGTTTACAAAGTGGCCTGGGGGAAAGAATGACAGGCTGGAAGTCACAGACAGGAATGATTTGATTCTATACACAACACAGATAGTATTTTTTAATAATCTAAATTAGATACATTTTAACTTTAATTTTTTTTTAATTTTGTATGTACGAGTATCTTGCCTGCATGTATGTCTGTGCACCATGTTTGTGCAGTGCCTGAAAATGCAGGAAGAGGGCATCATATCCCTGGAACTGGAGTTACAGAGGGCTGTGAGCAACCATCTGGGTAATGGGAACCAAATTCTGGTCCAGTGCAAAAGTAATAAGTGCTCTTAACCACTGAGCTCACTCGCTCTCTCTCTCCCTCTCTCGCTCTCGCTCTCTCCCTCTCCCTCTCCCTCCCTCTCCCTTTCCCTCCCTCTCTCCCTCTCTCCCCCAGCCTCCTAAATTACATTTTTATAAAAAGAAATAGGCTGCTTTGAAAACATCAGTATTGAAGGCGTGTCTCCTAATGGATGTATAGAGGTTGCCTGCTTAGCCAAGAGCGCTTCAGAAACTCCTCGCCAGTAGGAAATTGGAGCACTGAGCCATTAATGGAACCATGAGCATCTTGCATCCGATTGTTTTCAATCATTTATGGTGCTGCCCAGTTGGCAGATGTCTGAGCTAGGATTCCTCTAAGCAGGACCTAGTATTTGTACTGAAGGAATGATGTTCCTGTGATGTCCTGACCTGTCCCTGCTGAAGATGACCTCCGAAATCTCAGAGACCCAGTTTGCTTCGACTTAAAAAAATAATAATAAAATAAAACATGTTGGGTTGTTGCCCCTCTGCTTCCTGCCTGGGGCATGATACAGGTTTACAGAGATGACAGATCTGGGAAGGTGTGGGAGACCTTGAATAGGCAAGGACCTCATCCAGGAAAGCAAAGGAGAATTCACAGGGACTCTTTTCTGGCCCTGCTCTTTGATCCAATCCATTAATTAACTAGTTCATAAAATTTTCACATAAATTAAAATTCATCTCCTAGACTGAGTCCTTTTTATTTTCCTTGAGACAGGCCCTCATAGAGCCCAAAGCTCCCTGTAATCAGTTGAAAATGGCAAGCTCTTGTGGACCAGATTACATTTTTCCAACAAAAAAGTAGTGTTTATTCATGGCAGAATACATGAACTGAGTAGAAAAGGGGGAAAAAAGATGTATTTCCCAATATTTTTAAATTTTATTTTGTTGTATGGGTGGATTGCCTGCAAGTGTGTCTGTACATCATAGCACCCAAAGAAGCCAGAAGAGGGGTGCTGGATCCCCTGGAACTGGGGTTACAGATGCATGTGAGCTGCCACGTGGGTTCTGGGAATTGAACTGATTCCTCTGGAAGAACATCCAGTGCCCTTAACCACTGAGCCATCTCTCCATCCCTTTTACAAAATTGAGTCATGTATCATAAAAAATATCCCCCCCCCCCCGGCTTCTCTCTCCCCCTTCCCTCCCTCTCCTCAGTGCTGAGCATCACAGCAGGACATGCTCACACAGCAGGGAGCTCCCTGCCACTGAAGAGCCCGGCCCCACACTGTGGCCTGTGGCCAGTGTCTTCACAGAACTTGATGCCCACAACTTTCCGAGCCATTAATTCTTCATCTGCATCATGTTTTGCAAAAGCTGCTCTGTTTCCTTCTGCAGATGGCTGAGCCTGATGAATTTTTCAAGTCTACACCCCACGCACACTTTAAACTATGGCTGCCAAGTTTTAGCCCATTATAAATAAATGAGCCGCACTGACTTTTCCTTTTAAAAATCCCGAAAACAAATCATTCTGTGCACTCCTCTGCTGCTAAGTGCACAGCCTCGTCCTTTCATTCTGTCTATTTTATGAATTGGACTGAGGGGCACTCTGCAGTTTACTAATGAATGCTTAGCTATTTTTTGAACTTGAGGATATACTGACAAAGGCCAAGGAGGAGGACCTCCAAATGAGAAGATAAGCAAGGCCCCTTTTAAAGCAGGCCAGAAAGCCAGGTGTAATGATGCAGACTTGTAATCCCAGCACCTGGGGGGCAGAAGCAGGAGGCTTGTCTTGAGTTCAAGGCTAACCTGGGCTACCATTGAATACAAGACTGTGTTGATTAATTAATTGGTTAATCAGTCAGACAAGTGATCATTGTTACAGTAACTATTTAAAGGAATAGGCTCCTTTTAAACTCAAAGCCTCCAGCATTTGGGAAGTTGAAGTTAAAGGCTAGCTTGGGCTACATAGTAAAGCTTGTCACAAAAATAATTAAATAAAAATAAAAGACATACAGATAGTTAATGAAGTGTCTCGCATACCTGAAGCTCTGTGTTCAAGCCCCAGTACCACATTTGCCTGTAATCTGAGCACTCAGGAAATAGAGGCAGGAGGATCAGGAGTTTGGGAACATTATTGCTAGGTTGGTCAGTTGTTTCTTTGGTTAGTTAGTTGATTGTTGGTTTGGGTTTTTTTGTTTGTTGGGTGTGTGTGTGTGCATGTATGACAGGGTATTGCTATGTAGCCAAGGCTGCCTCAAATTTGTAGCAATCCTCCTGCCTCTGCCTCCCAAGTGCTAACTTTAAGGCATAAGCCACCATGTGGAGCTTAAGCTGCCTTTTACTCTCAAATCGGAACTGCTGTAAGCCATGCTGCTCTGAACATTCTAGAGAAGGGGTATGTGAATATTCAGTCTCAGGCTATACTATTGACAGGTCTTTTTAAATGGCCGTCCCAGTCTCCATTTCAACCACCAATGAGTGAACATTCCAGTTCTGACATGCTCCAGTGGTTTCTTCCAGGAGCCATACTGTTGTGTTTTTCATGTTTAGGGCTCTTATTTTTCTGCAGTTGATTCCGATCAATGATGTGAGTCAGGAGACAAGACTCCCTTTCCTATGGAGAGCCTTCCTGCCCTCACTGCACTGGACCACCCACTGTGCTGGGAATCCAGTAACTGTATATCCGTCTCCTCCTAGATGGTCTATTTTTCTACTCCTGAGCCACTACCACATTATCCTAATTACTAAAATGGTATGATGTACCTTGACATGTAGGTGCATAAATCTTACAGATATGTTCATCTTGCCCAGAGCTGTCTGGGCTACTTCTTGATCCTTTGCAATTTTATCTACATTTCAGAACATCGTAGGTCCCTAGAAAACCTGCTGGATTCTGGTTTGGGTGTGCCTGCTTCTACAAATCAACTGGAGCACCAGCTCTGTAGTTTGGCCACCGATCAGCCACACACATGGTATTTCTCCCATTGCCTTAGATCTTGTTAATACTCCGTTGCCTTTCATTGGTGGAACTTGTTGTGACAGGGTCCACGCACAGTCCCTTAATAGCCTGCCTGTCAATGGGGACAAGAGACAGGACATAAAACCATGGGCTTACAACTCACACTTACTAGGATGGCCACTACCAAAGGAAATAAATGATAAGATCTGGTGATGATGTGGACAAACTAGAAGCCCTTGGACACTGGGGCCAGGGGTGATTCCAGCACTGGGGAGGCAGAGGCAGGTGGATCTCTGTGAGTTCAAGGCCAGCTTGGTCTACAGAGCGAGATCCAGGATAGCCAGGCCCACAAGGTGAAACACCCTGTCTCAAAATAGATAAAATAAGCCGGGCGGTGGTGGCACACGCCTTTAATCCCAGCACTCGGGAGGCAGAGGCAGGTGGATCTTTGTGAGTTCGAGGGCAGCCTGGTTTACAGAGAGAGAGATCCAGGAAAGGTGCAAAGCTACACAGAAAAACCCTGTCTCAAAAAACAAAAACAAAAAAAACAAAACAAAATAGATAAAATAAAATAGAATGCATTGTTGGGGGTGGTAGAGTGCTTGCCTAGCATGGACAAGGTGTTGGATTCAATCCCAATGCTGCAAAAAGTGATAAGAATAAATAAATTAGTTAAATTAACTTGAGACAGCTCAGTAGAGAAAAGCGCTTGCCCCACAAGCCAGATGATCTGAATCCGAAGCCTGGGACCCGAACAGTCCTATTTGGTGGCACACACCTGTTACCCCAGCACTTCTACAGGGGGTTGGGAGGCGAAGACAGAAGTATAACAGGCTTTCTTGGACCACCAGCTCCCAAATCATGACACAGAGACTTATTATGAATGCTCAGCCTTAGCTTAGGCTTATTTCTAGCTATCTTTTTTTTTTTTTTTAGCTCCAATTAACCCATTTCTTTTCATCTATATGCTGCCCCGAGGTTTATTTACCTCATCTACGTACTGTCCATCCTCCTTTCTTGCTTCCTCCCTGTCTGTCTGTCTGGCCCCTGACTGGCTGCCCCCCCCCTTGCTGGCCAACTTTCTCTCTGCCTACCAGCCCCACCTATCCCTCCTCTGCCTAGCTATCGGCTGGTCAGCTTTTTATTAGACCAATCAGGTGTCTTAGGTAGGCAAGGTAAAACAGCAACACATCTTTACATAGTTAAATAAATGCAGCATAAACAAATACAATACATCTTTACACAGTTAAACAGTTATTCTGTAACACAAACAAATGCAACACATCTTTACATAGTTAAACAAATACTCTCTTCCACAGCACAAACGTGTTACCTAGAGTGTGAAAAGTTACAGAAATGAGAGACCAGACCAACAAGGGCAAGGGAAATAACTCCCGCCCTGAGGTTCTCTCACCTCCACACTGAGGTCATGATGTGTGTGTGTGCATGTAAATACACACAAATAACAAATAAAAAATTAAATATTTAAAAATATTAGAAATAAAACACATAGTCATGAGGCTCAAATGAAAGGTATATGAATGTGAGCAGTAGATTCTCATAAAGCATTGCTTGTATGACTCACTCTCTTTAGTTTTTTGAGACAAAGTCTCCCTGTCTAGCCTTGGCTGACCTGAAACTCACTGTGTAAGTCCAACTGGCTTCAAACTCGTAGAGATCCACTTGTCTCTGCCTCCTAAGTTCTGGGATTAAAGGTGTGTGCCACCACACCTGATGTAGGTGACTCTCTTAAAGTCTGGGGCCAGTGAGCTAGCTCCGTGGGTAATGGGGCTTGCTGCCAAGGCTGATGGCCTGAGTTTGACCCCCAGGACCCACATGGTGGAAGGAGAGAACTGACTCTCACAAGTTGTCCTCTGACCTCCACATCCACACCATGGCAAGTACATGCCACACTCACCCAAATGCACGCACGCGCGTGCGCGTGCGCGCGCGCGCGCGCACACACACACACACACACACACACCACCACCACCACCACCACCACACAAATAAATGTAAAAAAATAAAAATAAAGAAAATCAGAACTTTTGGGTGGAATGGCATCGACCATAGGATAGTTAGTGAAAATGATCTGCGGCTCACTATGGGCATGACTCCCGATGCCCATTATCTCCCTCTCCTCCACTGTGTAATAGGGAGGACTGGTTCATCCCTGCTCTCCACCCACATACCCTGCCATGCCTTCATCCTGGGAGCTTCTTGATGTCACTGTGTCATTTGAATCCCTCCTTCCATCAGAAAGAAGACTCCAAGGAGACTCCTTCCCTTGAAGGACCACGCGTCTATCAGAGGATGAGCCTCCAGGGCCGGCTTCCCCATCATCTGCTTGGGGAGAAGCCTCTGGGTAAGGGAGGCAGGGCAGAGGACTCTGGGGTACCACCTGCTGCGTCACAAGTTCCTCAGGGACTCCCTTGGGCAGGCAGGACTCTGCCCCTGATTCGAATGGACCATTTGGGACCACTAATTAGGCCAGGACTGAGCTCCAAGCTGCTAGGAACATGAGCAGGAATCCAGGGATGAGAACACTAGGGCTTCTCATTAAAGTTGGGAACTGGGTTTGGTGGTACAAGCCTGGAAACCCAGCCCTCGGGAGGCTGAGGCAGGAGGATGAAAACCTTACCTAACAAACCAAAATAAAACCAGAATTGGGCTGGGGTATAGCTTAATGCAAAAGCCTGTGCCTATCATGCATAAAGCCCTGGGTTCAGCAACCACAACCAAAAGAAGAACCAAAAATACAGTGTGGCCCGTGGAAGTAAATCCAGCCCAGATACAGCTCTGACTGGGTAACAAATAGCTGTAGGTGACCAGAAAGGCAGACGGGAAGAAGCCTGACTGGGTGTGGTGTGGTGTGGTGTGGTGTGGTGTGGTGTGTGTGTGTGTCAGGGTGGGTGGGGGAGGCTGAAAGACCTATCTGCATTTCTTTTAAAGATGTATTTCTTTATTTGGGGGCTGAAGAGATGATTCAGCAGTTAAGGGCACTTGCAACTCTTGTAGAGGATCTATGTTCTGTTTCAAGCATCTGCATGGGCTCACAACCATCCATAGCTCCAGTTCCAGGGGATCCAATGCCTTCTTCTGACCTCTACAGACATTAAACATCCATATAGTGCACATGCATACATGTAGGCAAAACACTAATACACAGCGACTTGTACGTGGGTCACTGCAAGGTCAGGGACATTGCTAAGCCACCGCCAGCCCCTGACCTAAGGATCTTAAATTAGAAATCAGGGGTTCTCTGTTGGAGCATGGTCACCTCTTGGTGGCACCTGCCCATTTCAGTGGCCATCTCTGAAGCCACTGAGAAATTTGTAGTCTTGAAAGAACGAGACCAAGAGCTGTGGAAAGTTCTTTCTGAATTAGCAAGCATAATTAATATTTGTTTGAATGAGGTGATGAATGTATATAATTGAGGGACTTTGGTCCACTCAGCCTCAATTGCATGTTTCCACAATTGTCTGTGTTCTATAGAGCTTTGCAGTTCAGATGGGCAAAGCCCATACACTACACCAGCCAGCCTCCTCGTCTTCACGTGTCATACAAGAACAAAGGTTACCCCATCTTAAAGTCCCTGGGAACTTTGCCTCAGTTAATGAATCAGCTGGCCAGCCCTGGCCCCTGAAGTCAGTCTGATGAACTGCATTTCCTCACCAGCCCAGACTAAGGCTCTCCACAGAGTCCCAGTTGCACAGGCACTTAGCTCTCTGAAACATCCTCACAGTTCCTTTGTAATTGAAAGCCTCTTTACAACACAGCCTAGATTTCTGGTTTGATGTTTTCCCTAAGCAGTCCCTTTCATTATTGCATCTGCAGCTCCCATTCAACTCCACTGCTGACCAGCTGTGGGATCTCAAGTCCAGTGATCCTCTGTGATGTATGTACAGAACTACCGGGGGCCCAAGGATGGAGCCCCCCACACACACGAGGTAGGGATTTGACAGGAGCCTGCTCCCATTCGGCCCCTCTCAGCGGAGTTCTTGGTAACGTCTCACTGTAATATCACCTTTTGGGGACCAACCTTCTCTGTGCCCTCCCTGTCTATCCTGAACCTAAGCTGCCATCCTGGGCATGACCTCAGCCCCATCCCACTTGGGGTGAAGAACCCAGTGACATTTCGGGTAGTAAAATTAGTATAGGGACTGACAGTATAGTTTAGCACTGGCCCCATTAGCCTGTCCAACCGAGACCTACAAGAAGGTGGATGGCTCAGGAGTTAAGAGCATTGACTGCTCTTCCGGAGGTCCTGAGTTCAATTCCCAGCAACCACATGGTGGCTCACAACCATCTATAATGAGATCTGGTGCTTTCTCTGGCCTGCGGGCAGAACACTGTATATAATAAATAAATCTTTAAAAAAAAAAAAAAGGTGAAGAGAAGAGAACGACTCCACCAAGTTGTCCTTTGACCTCCACGTGTGCACTGTGACACACATGGTCACACACATATCGTGTTGCACACACACACACACACACACACATACTAATAATCTTTAAATTAAAAAACAACAAAATGACAATCATGTGGGGAATAAATATAACAAATTAAAAGAAATTAGTATAGGAAGCTGGGTGTTAACAGTATATACCTGCAACACCAGCTAATGGGAGCCTAAGACAAGAGAACTGCAGGTCTGAGGCCAGCGTGACTGCCCAGTGAGACAAGGCAGAAAGAAGTGTCTGAGGGAGGGTTACTATGGCTATGATGAAGCACCATGACCAAAGACAACTTGGGGAGGTATAGTGGTTTGAATAAAAATGGCCCTCATAGACTCATATATTTGAATACTTAGTGACCAGGGAGTGGAAATGTTTTAAAGGATTAGAAGGATTAGGAGGTGTGGCCTTGTTGGAGGAGGTGTGGCCTTGTTGGAGGAAGTGTGTCAGTGGAGGTGGGCTTTGAGGTTTTAAAAGCCCATGATAGGCCCAGTCTCCTTTTCCTGCAGATCAAGATGTAGCTCTCAGCTACTGCTCCAGCATCGTGAGTACTGCCATGGTCCAGCCATGGCCCTCCCATGATGATAATGGACTAACCCTCTGAAACCGTAAGCAAGGCCCCCCAGTTAAATTCTTTCTTTTATAAAAGTTGTTTTGGTCATGATGTCTCTTCACAGCAATAAAACAGTGACTGAGACAGGAAGGGTGGGCTTACTTCACTCATATTCCCACATAACAGTTCATCATCAGAAGCAATAAGGACAGCAACTCCAGCAGGGTAGGAATGAGGAGGCAGGAGCTGATGCAGAGGCCATGGGGGAGTGCTACCTACTGCCCTGCCTCCCATGGTTTGCACAGCCTGTTTTATAGAACCCAGGACCACCAGCCCAGTGGTGGCTCCGCCCACAATGGGCTGGTCCCTCCCACATCAATCACGAAGAAAGAAAATGCCCTACAGGCCTGCCTACAGCCCGATCTTATGGTACCATTTTCTCAGACGAGGCTGTTTCCTATCAGGTGACTCTAGCTTGTGTCAGGCTGACCTAAAACTAGCCAGCACAGGAAGGGAGAGAGGGGAGGAGAGGAGAGAGGAGAGGGAAGGAGAAAGGGGTAGGAAGGGAAGGAATCAATGTGCAAAGTGGCAGGAACTGTGTGATCACACCTGAGCACAAACGCTCACCGATCAACCACCATATAGCAAACCGAGCCCCTACTGTGTGCTCCCCGCAAACAGCAGACAGGCCCCGCTCTCGCGGGACTTAGCAGTGCAGCAGGAAGAAGCCGGCAGTCAACAAGTCTGCAGGAGGAGCCGCTGTGGGAAGAGGGCTTCAGGCTGAGTGTGAGGAAGTCCGGCCCAGCAAGTGGGGCAAGGGTCCTTCTCTACCCTGCACGTTCGAGTTCTCCCAGTTTGCTGCAGTGAGACTGTACTGATGATGCGAGGAAGATGAAACCAGGGAAGAAACAAAGCTCCCCTCCCCGCAACCAGGCCCCAGACAGGCAGATCACGGAGGCCACAAGTACAGAGAGAGTATCCCCCCACGCCATGTCCCTAAGTCTGTCCCGCTTCATTGTATTGTGCTTATGATGAAACCCTCCTCTGTCACCCTGGCATGTGTTTACCTCTTGCCTGTTTAACCATCCCAAGAGCAGCTCCCACGGGCCACCATCAAAACATGAGTTCATCCAGCATGGGTCCCCTAGAGGACAGCCTGGCCTGCCTGGAACTGTGCGTTCCCCTCTCTGGGGAGTATCTCCACCTCCCAGCCGGGCCTAGGGCCTTCCAGTCTACCCAACCCCCTACAGATGGTGGGTACATGAGTTGCTTTCCTCTTGTTGTTACAAAATACCCGAGAAAAGCAACTTCAGGACTAAAGGCTTTGGGCTCAGTTTGATAGTACCGTTCATCATGATTGTGCAGGAGGAAGGCGTGGCAGGGGGAGGGGGAGGCAGCTGGACTGGAAGCAGAGAGAGATGCGTGCTGGTGCTCAGCTTGCTTGCTCCCCTTTATTCAGTCAGGGACCTCAGCCCAAGTGATGATGCTGCCCACATTCCGGTTGGGTCTTTCTCCTCAGTCTCTGGAAACACACACACACAGCTGGGCCCAGAGGCGTTTCCATGGTGAATTCGAATCCAGTCAAGGAAGGTGATGTGAACACTGACAGGTCTCTAGAATCTGACTTGGGGAGAAAGAAAGCCTCCTTTGCTGCCCCAGCCCTGTCCTGGGGACTGGCTTCTCAGCCGGGGAGCGGGGTTCAGACTTGGGCCTCTGCATCTGGGGTGGCAAGGGGACAGTGTTCAGACAAAGAAAGACATGGTGGGGCTGAGGGGAAACTGTTGACAGGAGCCGAGGTGCTCACAGTTCCAGGACCATGAAATCCACAGCGTGGGACAGGAGGATGGGTCCTGTGGGCCCCGGTGGTGAGCTGCAAGGGCACTTCCCTGCGGCGTCCCCCGTCCCCGAGTGGGTAGAGCAGGCTCTGGGCACTCAGCCCCTCTCACCTCTCCCAGGCTGTTTCACTTCCCAGGACTCCTCCTGCATTTCAGTGTGTGAGGCTAACATCTGAAGGAGGCCGGCTGCAGGGACGGAAGAGGCCTGTGGCTTAAAAGCTCCGTGAAGTCCAGCGGCCAGAGAGCACTTAGCCAAGCCCTGTTGCAAAGTGGCTCTCACTATATATTCAAAACAAACCCCCTTTTAAAAGCCTGCAGACAAATGCTCAGATATTCACATTGATTGCCTCAGCTAATGGATCACGGGGAATAATTCTTCCTCCCTCATACATTCTTATTTCTTAAATTAAATTATGAATTATAAAAGTAATGTAGGAATAAAGGCTTGCTGTAAGTTTCTGATGATGTGATGTATTTGGAATAAAAACCCAAAGGCTTCAACAAGATATAATAAAAAAATAAAAATAAAAAGCTGGGCATGGTGGTACACACCTTTAATCTCAGCAGAGGCAGAGGCAGGCGGATCTCTGAGCTACAAACCTGGTCTACAGAGCGAGTTCCAGGACAGCCAGGACTGCACAGAGAAACCCTGTCTTGGAAAACAAAAAACCCAAAGGCTGGCTTCCTCACCTCTCCCGGGCCAAGGCCACCCCACGTGACTGCAGCCGGTAGCCTGGTGCATGGAACTTGCGTTGGTTTTGTTTGGTTTTCATTGTGAGGTGCTGGGATGGAACCCTGAAACTCACACACAATAGGCAAACGTCTGAGCTGCCCCCAGTCCCACCTTTGTACAGAACTGGACAGCTGTCTGAGAGTCAGGGTGAGGGTTGAACCACCAGACACGGACCCTTGGGACACTGGTCCCCTGCTGGCTACATTCCCAGAAATGTCCCAAGAACACCAGGGTCTCCTCTCACCCAGAAACTTCTGACAGTCAACTATGCAAAAGGGGATCCCTGTTACAAATTCCTGAAGAAACCTAGAATTTAAACCAGATTGAACTATTTCTAGAAGAAGATCTCCATGCAGTGAAAAATGCAGGGGGTAGGGCAGACCTTTAGGGACCAAGGGTACCCATGCCCTGAGTGGGAGTGAAGGCTACTCAGCCCCAACCACTCAACTTCCCAGCCTGACCTTCGCCCCAGCAGGCATACTCAGGGAAGAATAAGGTTTCTAACTGAGACTCTGGTTGCCTGGCACTCTCCAGAGTCATGAGGAAAAGGACAGCTATCGTTCCCAGGGGATCCCCAGCAGTCTGGTCTAGACAACCTCAGTGCCAGCCTCCTGGCTGCCTGGCATGGGCTTCCAGCCCCATCCAAGAGCAGCTTCCCCGTTCCTGACTCCTAGGTTGCCACAGTGACTAGATCAGGTGCCCCTGTGGGAAGCTAGGCTCTGGATGTCATCACCAGCCCACAGAGCACGGAACTCAGATGTGAGCAGCAGGAGATGCCCTGAAGTGCCTTCAGAGTTTACAGCCTGGTGTTTAACCTGTAGACAGGAAAACAGGTGGGGAGAACAAGGCTGGACACGGGGATGCCCAGCAATGTGGGAAAAGGCAGGTCGGTAAACAGGTATGGTTCACACAGTGCATTCAGCCATTTTAAAAGGATGTGATCCCAGCAGTTAGTGGAAGCAGGAGGCCATTGAGTTCAACCTAATTAATCCATATAAGGGAGTCTCAAATATATAAATGAAGGATATTTACAAAGAGTTTTTAAATAAAATAGAGAAATACTTGGGATACGAAATCTAAAATAGGTTTTGGGGGAAAATGCCTCTCAAAGAAAGCTCAGCTTCCCACGAACTGGGGAATACTGACTATTCTCTCGACCTTGGAAAGTCTCAGGCCTATCAGCCCACCAAAGGCTCAGAGAAGTCTTCACCATTCTGGCCACTTGCTCAACTTGTTTAATCTAGAGTGTTCTATCGGGTGACAAAGCCCTTTTCTATAGGACAGGGCTGCTGGGGACCTCACGGTCCCTTCTCCTTCCAATGGCGTTTATCACAGCATGTCAGCAGTCACTCAGCCCACCCTGTCATCCCTCCACCTACACCAGGCTGCATCACTGAACGGGCATGAGCCAGGGCCCTACATGGCTACAGGAGCACCCCCACACTGGCCCAACCGGACCCTGACCTTTGGCCTGCCTCTGACCGGACCTTGACCTTTGGCCTGCCTCTGACTGGACCTTGACCTTTGGCCTGGCCCTGACTGGACACCTGCCCTTCCACACACCAGGATGATATAAGCATCTTCCTCAGGTCACTGATCATCAATCAGGTGGTTCCCCAGAACACATGTTCATAGATGCCTCCTAACATCCCCTCACACACACTGTGAGTATGTGTCCATCTGTCTGTCCCTCTAAACACTGGAATGTAAGTTTGGAAGCTCAGCACAAGCTGTCACACAGGAGACACTTAGCAACTCTTCTCTCGGTGACTGACTCACAGCTAGGGTTGGTGCCGTGGCATATCATGGTCAGAGAATATAAGGCAGAAGTTGGAACCTCTAGGAAAGCTCTTCAAAAGCCACCCACTCCACTGCCACGTGCCCGTATGCCTTCCTCCTTGATGCATGCAATGGCTAGAACTGTAGCAGCCATCCTGTGGCCATGAGGTAGTCTGTAGCTAGACAAAGGCCATGAAAGTGCCCGGGACACGAATGATGACATCATGGAGGCCTTGAACCTGCCTGAGCTGCCCATGTCTGGACCTTTTTTTTTCTTTCCCTTTTCAGTACCAGGGATCAAACCTAAGGCTGGGTCTGAAGTTCCCTACCACTGAGCCATGCACCTGACCATGGCCTTCTTGTTAAGTGAGCACAAAACAATCCTATCCTGTCTACACCAGTGTTTGGAAGGCCTGTGTGTGCTCAGCCAAACGTGTTTCCTAATGGATTTAACTAAATTGTCCCTGAGCAGGAGAGAGCAGAACAGCAGTTTGGAGACTTGTACCCCGGCTTCCTTTTAGGCCGCTAACCAGCTTCCAAATCATGACACAGAGACTTATTATTAGTTATGAATTCTTGGCCTTAGCTTATGCTTGTTTCTTGCTAGCTCTTATAACTTCACCCGTTTCTCTTCATCTATGGCTTGTCTTGGACCTTTTTTCCTTTCTTTCCTTCCATGTATCTCACTCTCACTGCTTCTCCATGGCTGGCTGGAGGCGGCCTGGCTTCTGGCCCGGGGTGTGTCCCTCTCTTTCTCCCTTGTTCTCTCCTCTTTTCTCTCGTTCTTGAACCTAGATTTCTCCTCCTTATTCTCTCTGCCTGCCAGCCCTGCCTGTCCTTTCTCCTGCCTAGCTATTGGTCCTTCAGTTTTTTTATTAGACCAATCAGCCTTAGGCAGGCAAAGTGAAAGGAATGTAACACATCTTTACATCCTTAACAAAGGCAGCAGAAACAAATGTAGCACACCTTCAGGTCGTTAAAGTAATACTCCACAGCAGAAACAAATGTAGCACATCTTTACATAGTTAAAGTAATACTCCACAGCAGAAACAAATGTAGCACGTCTTTACATAGTTAAAGTAATACTCCACAGCAGAAACAAATGTAGCACACCTTCAGGTCGTTAAAGTAATACTCCACAGCAGAAACAAATGTAGCACACCTTCAGGTCGTTAAAGTAATACTCCACAGCAGAAACAAATGTAGCACATCTTTACATAGTTAAAGTAATACTCCACAGCAGAAACAAATGTAGCACGTCTTTACATAGTTAAAGTAATACTCCACAGCAGAAACAAATGTAGCACACCTTCAGGTCGTTAAAGTAATACTCCACAGCAGAAACAAATGTAGCACACCTTCAGGTCGTTAAAGTAATACTCCACAGCAGAAACAAATGTAGCACACCTTCAGGTCGTTAAAGTAATACTCCACAGCAGAAACAAATGTAGCACACCTTCAGGTCGTTAAAGTAATACTCCACAGCAGAAACAAATGTAGCACACCTTCAGGTCGTTAAAGTAATACTCCACAGCAGAAACAAATGTAGCACACCTTCAGGTCGTTAAAGTAATACTCCACAGCAGAAACAAATGTAGCACACCTTCAGGTCGTTAAAGTAATACTCCACAGCAGAAACAAATGTAGCACGTCTTTACATAGTTAAAGTAATACTCCACAGCAGAAACAAATGTAGCACACCTTCAGGTCGTTAAAGTAATACTCCACAGCAGAAACAAATGTAGCACACCTTCAGGTCGTTAAAGTAATACTCCACAGCAGAAACAAATGTAGCACGTCTTTACATAGTTAAAGTAATACTCCACAGCAGGGACAGATAACTCAGGACCATGGCAGATATTAAGGACAATGGAATGGAGAGATCTCAGTGACAAATGAAAGGGCCAAATCATTTCTGCCTTAGCCTGATGTGACCCTGCTGTAACCCTCAGGGATCTGACTAAAGCATCCACTTGACAGAATGGGGACAATTAAGTTAGATTATAAGGAAACGCCACCATTTCTTGTACAGGTGAGTTTGGCCTTAGAGTCAGGCATTCTATTGCCTTCAGTAATATGTTCTACTGACCAGAACTGAGCTTAGGGTCTTCAATGTATGAGGACTGAGCTGGCCAGATCCACTGTTATCCTCTTGCAGTGGCTCCATGGCAATGTCTTTCTAGCCTACAGGGAAGCCCCCGAGACTAGACTTCAGAAACTCTGATCAGGGAGGAGAAATTACTGCAGGATTCTGGGTGATTCTATAACTTTTCAATGTCTGCCCTTTGATCCTTCCTGCCCACCCCACCCAAAGACTCACTGGCTTGGGCTCCCCACTCTCAAAGGCAACCACTCCCCTGAAGCACTGAGCTGTCCAGTGTGTCCCCCTTCCTAAGCCCTTGGTGACACTGACGGGAACCAGCATTAATTATAAACAACATGGGCAGCACATTTCACAACCATGGGCTACAGGGCAGGGGATGCCCCACTCATCCACATAATAGCGTAGTCTCCAATATGGCCCTGAGGCTCAGAGGCTCAGAGAGGTGAGGCTCCGTGTGTCCAGGTTGCTGGCAGCTCCATCCTGGGTTAGACCAATTTCAAGCGTAGGAGGCCATGCCCATGCCTCCCCCGTAGGTGGGAAGAAAAAGCTGAGGTTTAGATAGACCCATTAAGACAAGAAAAGTAACCCAAAGCCAGGGGAGGGTGGGGAGGAGCCGGGATGCCTCCAGTTGGTGAACCTCCTATTTCCTTGTCCTGGTGAATTATTCATCCTCGTGGCCAGGCGGCACATCAATAATGCAGCAGGCAGCAGCCTGGGCAGGGCCCAGATTCCAGTTGACCCACTCAGCTGCTAAAGGCTCTGGGGAAAGGCTTGTGCTCTGCTCCGGTTATGGGGTGTTACTTGAGGCCTCTGAAACCCAGCTGCCCTCGGTGGCTCAGGGTCAGTGTCAGGGGCTGCAGACAGGAAGGAAGGTCTCTTGCAACTTCCCTACTTCCTCTGCCTACCGGGAGCCATTTGGTAATGGCACCTGGACCCCTTCTGGGACGGGAATGCCTATTCAGCCAGGAATGAAGGAGGAAGTGAGTCTCCCAAGGTGCCTTCCTCCACCTGCCCCATCTAGTCCTGAAGGCTGAGAAAAAAGGCCCTCTGGAGCCTAGAGTCTTCTTTCGGTTGTAAGTAGAAATTTCTGTCCAGGCACCTGCTTGGCTTTCCTTCTCCTGCCCTGAGGAAGCTTCCAGAAGGCCTACCATCCCTCAGGTATTGCAATCTGGGGATATACCCTCCTTGAGCCTCCCACCCTCACACCTGGGCTGCAACCTCACTGGCAAACACTTTAGAAAGTGAGGTGAAGTTCTCCACTGCTAAGAAACACCCACTAAGCTGAGCTGGGGTTTATCTTGTCCTTCCCCGTGCATCTCAAACAAGAAAGATGTCTGAGAAGCAAGACTGCCTGGGTGTTCTCGGGTCATTACGATAAACCCTTAAAAGGAAGGAGAGTAAGAGGGACCAGTGGAAGCTGGGGCGTGGTTTGGGAGTAGAGTTCTTGCCGAGCATCTACAGGACCCTGGGTTCGATCCCCAGCACCATCAGGAAAAGACTGAACAGGGAAAGTCACTTGAGAGGAGGACTTTTGGAGAGATGAAGCCTGAGGTGCCTCTCCACGGCCTGAAAGGCTCAGAGGACGACAGGACTGAGAGCTGGGGACACATGACCAGCACGAAGTTCCTGAGCTTCACTCCTGGGCAAACAGGGCTGTGGGTCAGAGGAGGAGGGTGAAAGACAGCCAGGACTTGGGAGCAGGAAGCAGGGACCAGGTTCTAGGATGCACAGGCCTTCAGGCTGTCTTAAGACAACGCTATCCATGACCCTCATATGTATACAGCTCTTGTCCGTTCTCCCAGCTTCCTTGGGGTGGTGGGGAGCCATCGCCTTGTGCACAGATGGTGTGTGAGTTACCTCTGTTGCTGTGGTAAAACACCGTGACCAAGTTAGCTTATCGAAGGAAGGCTTACAGTTCCGGAGGGATAAGAGTCCGTCATGGCAGGGAATCGTGACAGTAGGGGGCAGACATAGTGGCAGGCACTGGAAGCTGAGGGCTTGCTCACATCTTGAACTGCAACAAGAAACAGAGAGAACTAGCAGTAGAGAGAATCTTTAAACTCTCAAAGGCCACTTTCAGGGACACACTTTCTCATCAAGGCCACATCTCCTAAGCACCCCCAAAGAGCACCACCAACTGGGGTGTTCAAATGCCAGAGCTCATGGGAGACAAGGGAGGCCCTCTGTCCTCATGAGGCACCACCTCGGTCATTTGAAACTTTCTGTGTTGAGGGCTCCAGCTTCCCCCTTTCTGGTTCCAAAGTTCCTTCCGGTCCACTCTTACATTTCCAAAATTTGATTGTCTCAGGCAAATGAGACAAAAAGGTACCAGAGTCACTTTCAGACCATCAAGCCAAGTAGTGTGGTCACGGTCATGTGAAACAGCTTAGAAAAGACTGATGACTTGGGCAGTGAAAGAATTTACTAAGACACAAATGGACGGGAGAGAATTTATTGAAATGCACTATGTGAAGGCAATGGTTAAGTTCCAAGAGGGGATCACTTCACTGAGAGGGGACAGCACCACAGAGAGGGGGTATAAGTACTTCCATAGAATGGGGAGACTCCCCATTCTGATCATCCAAGGACTACTGTGCACCCCGGTATCTGGGGGACAGGCAGCCCACTTACTGTCTTGTTGAGTGATAATTTCACAGTGAGAGTCGCTCTTCTTGAGACTAGCCATTTGTGTAAGGTGCCCTGGGTCCCCGGGGTCAGGCTCTAGATGTCTGTGTAAGACATCCCCACTCAGGTTCCAGAGGGCCCTGGCCTGATCGTTACAGTATGGGCTCTTGCTTTATGCTTGCCTTTGTCTCTGTAGCCCTAATAATGGCGCCCCCGTAAGTGTCTGTTCACCAAAGTGTTGCTGGTGACATCACCATGGTGGCATTTCTTCTTACTGGAGACCTTCAGGGATTGCTTAATGCTCTTTAAAAGATGGCTGTCATGCAGCCCTAAGGCAGAGGCTGCGGGGCAGTGCCAAGGTCATATACCCAGCCGTGTAGTGAAGTACATTAAAATGACCAGTTCTCCAGGAAGAGAGAGTGCAGGCTTACAGGGTCCCCGGCTCCCCAGCCAGTACATGTCTCTTATTAGGAGAAAGGAAATGCACACATACACAGAGAGAAAGACCCTCCCCAAAGCAGAGGGGGCATGCAGGAAGCCCGGCCTCTCCCCCAAGGCTGGTGTTTCGGTTTGGTTTGGTTTTTTATGTCTTCGAAGGATCTTCCTCCCCTAATTGAGGGCTGATCAGTTTGAAGAAAGTCTAGATGGTGGCTGATTGAGCCACAGCTGTTATGTAACTGTGTCTTGACCAGGCTTTGAACTTACTGGTCCCTCAGAAGGGGGCCGTACTCCTGGGAGGAAAATGCCACAAGGCCTTTGTTTCAAGCTGCTTTAGTCACAGTGCAGGAGGGTGAGGAGGAAGCCCGCCATCTTAGAAGTTGTCCATCTCTCCTTTTTTTTGGTTTTTGGTTTTTCACAACAGGGTTTCCCTGTGTAGCTCTGACTGTCCTGAAACTTGCTCTGTAGACCAGGATGGCCTCAAACTCACAGAGATTCACCTGCCTCTGCCTCTGCTTCCCAAGTGCTGAGATTAAAGGTGTGTGCCACCACTGCCCGGCTGTTGATCTTTATGGAGGCTTTTTAAGGCCTAGAGAGGCCCCTGTAACCCATACTGCTTTTATTTCCTTTAAAAAGAAAGGAAGGAAGGAAGGAAGGAAGGAAGGTAGGAAGGAAGGAAGGAAGGAAGGAAGAAAGGAAGGAGAAAGAGAAGAATCAAGAGAAGGAGGAGAAGATGAAGAAGAAGAAGAAGAAGAAGAAGAAGAAGAAGAAGAAGAAGAAGCAGCAGCCTGAAGTGGTGGCACACATCTTTAATCCCAGCACTCAGGAGACAGAGTCAAGTAGATCTCTGTGAGTTCAAGGCCAGCCTGGTC
Organism: Peromyscus eremicus; assembly: GCF_949786415.1. Classification (NCBI taxonomy): domain Eukaryota; kingdom Metazoa; phylum Chordata; class Mammalia; order Rodentia; family Cricetidae; genus Peromyscus; species Peromyscus eremicus. Next base: position 59,819,953 of record NC_081423.1, on the reverse strand, counting down.
TATAAAATGAGTTCCAAGACAATCAGGGATATACAGAGAAACCCTGTCTTAGGAGAAAATTTTTTAAATTTTATGTATATGAGTGTTTTCCATGCATGTATATGAGGGAGGCAAGCAGATGCCATAACAGGCTGCTCACTCAGTCTTCTGTCAGAGATCAAGCCTCAGTTTCAGTTTCCTGAGACTGAGCAAGCAGTTTCTGTAAGAACCACGAACCGTGGACAATCAATCTTCAACACCCCTGACTGTAGATGTAACCAACCGTCTTATTAAATAAGAAACACAGAGCCAATACAGAGATGAAAGCCAAGAGGTCAGAGCAATAGCTAAGAGCTAAAAACCTTGCCCTTCACTGTTGCTGTACCTCTCCGAAAGAGACCTACTTCCTGTGTCTGTCTTTTTTTTATAGAGTTTCTGTTCTGCCTTCTCATTGGTTGTAAACCCAACCACATGACCTCCTAGTCACTGCCTGTCTGTACAGACCTCCAGGTCTTCTATGGTTGGTATTGAGATTAAAGGCATGTTTCTCCAATGCTGGCTGTATCCTTGAACACACAGAGATCTACCCAGCTCTGCCTACCAAGTTCTGGGATTAAAGGCGTGCACCACCACCGCCCAGCTTTCACTATGGCTTGCTAATAGCTCTGACCCCCAGACAACTTTATTTATTAACATACAAATCACATTTCAGTACAAATAAAATATCACCATACCTGACAGCAGGGACGAGGGAGATAGCATGTACCAAGCCTGGGCCATCCCTTACAGTGTCTCAAGGCAATGGCCAGAGACAAATCTTCTATCCTGCCTTGGAACTTGACCAAACTTGCCCAAAGATGGTAAAGCTGTAGCCCTAGTGAGCCACTGCTAGCCCTAGCCAATTAGAAATGTATTAACATAGTTGCCACTTATGTAAGCCAATCATAGATAGGATGACTTAACTGCTTCTAGAATTCCTTTAGCTGTGTATAAAGGGAGCCTGGGAGCTTCTCTCGGGGTCACCATTTTGCCTTTGTGTCAGATGTATAGTCTCAGCATGCTGGAACTCTTACTCTTGAGATAATAAACACCTGCTGATTGCATACGTGTCCAGTGGTCTTTTGTGGGACTTCTTGTGGACCCTAACAGTATGTATGGAAAACACGTGCATGCTTGGTGCCCATGAAAGTCAGAAGAGGGTGTTGGATCCCCTGGAACTGGAATTACGTGAGCTGCCATGGGCAGTGGATATCAAACCCAGGTCCAGCCAGTGCTCTTAAACCCAGAGCCTTCTCTCCAGCCCCCACACTGCTTTTCCAAGGACATTTCTGCTTCTCCATTGTTTCTCCCTGTCTAACTCTGTGCCTCTCTGAGTCCAGTTTCATCTCAGGAAGATGAATGAGCCCTCTCAGAGGTGTTAGGAGGGTTAAGATGATGCTGGTACCCAGGATAAAGAAGTGCTAGCCTCAGCACTACTTGACTGAGGGTCTACAGTAAGGAGAAATGCCACCAGGGTGATGTCACCAGCAACACTTCGGTGAACAGACACTTACGGGGGCACCATTATTAGGGCTACAGAGACAAAGGCAAGCATAAAGCAAGAGCCCATACTGTAACGATCAGGGCAGGGCCCTCTGGAACCTGAGTGGGGATGTCTTATGCAGACATCTAGAGCCTGACCCCAGGGACCCAGGGCACCTTACACAAATGGCCAGTCTCAAGAAGAGCGACTCTCACTGTGAAATTTACCACTCAACAAGACAGTGAGGAGAGCTGCCTGTCCCCCCCCCCCTCCCCGGATTCCAGGGGAAGCTCCTGAGGGGGCCACTCTCCTGATGGCTTCCCCTGACCTCCTGGAACAGTCTGCTAACCTACTGCCATCACCTCTCCAGGCAGCTCCCCAGGCCACAACAAACCCACCCCTTCCCACCTAGAGCTTCTCTTGAGATCAAAGATCACATGATCCAGGAAGCCTGCCTGTCCTTTTCATCTTTGTGTCTCTGGGGTCCAGTGACGGGCCTGATACACAGGAGGTCTTTAGTACAAGGTTCCCCTTCCAGGCAGACCCTGGGACTTCCTCCCGCTCTGGGAAACCCCACACAGGTCCCCATGAGTATGCGCTGTGTGTCTTCCTCACCCAGTGCCTCACTTCGCTCATCCATGTCACATAAAGGAGGGAGGGTGCTTGTTACACAGATGAGGACTGAACATGAGACCAGATGGAAGGGGAGCTAGCTGCTAACCATGTGGTACCCCATTGACCCCACAGGAAGCACGTACCAAGGAATGGAGTGTGACTAGGGTACTATAAAAGCAGGGGGGAGGTGTGCATGTGTGTGTGTATGTGTGTGTGTGTGTGTGTGTGTACCTGTGTGTGTGTTACTGGGGATTGAGCCCAAGGCATCATGTGCTAGGTAAGTGCTCTACCACTGAGCTGTATCCCAAGGCTTTTTATATTGAGATGGGACTTCCCTAAATTGCCTAGGATGATGGACTTGAGCTCATTCAACAATCAAGTTAGTCTTGAACTTTCAATACACCTGCCTCAGCTTCCCAGGTAGCTGGGATTACAGGTTTGTGCTACCAGATCTATCTTAGGGATGGTTGTTCATGAACTCCCCGACACGTGTATAGAGCAGGTAGACTAGGCACTGATTTTTTTTCTGCAGCAGAAGGAAGCAGAGGCTCCAAGCACGGGCGTGGGCATTCCTCCTAAGGCATGGGGAGAAAAGGACTAAGCCTCCAGCCAGCCTCATGGGCCATGTGCACTCCAGCTTCAGTTCTTGGGTGATAGGTAGGTCTGAGGTGATTGTGAATGTGATGTTCTCATCTTGACATGGATTATTTCATTGGATGCTCACACTTCAGATCTGACAAGGCTCAGAGAGGTTAGGAGCTTCCCCAGGGGCCCTCAACTAGTAAATAGCCAACTGAGATTTGAACCCAGCACCATAACCTGACCCACTTTGTTCTGCAGCCTCTTGAGTCCTAAGACCCTTCCTCCCCCACCTCCCCTCCCGTTTCTGGGCTCTCAGCATTTCCTTCCATGCCCATTGGCTGCCTAGCCTGGTGACCCTGCCAATGCTCCCTCAACAACCCCCCCACTGCCGGGAAAACAGCCCCTGCTTGTGGCCTACAGCAGCTAGAGAGCTGCTTCGTTTCCCCCTCAAACCATCCATGTCTGCCTTCCTTCCACTGGGCTTTTCCTTCTGGGCCAGCAAAGTGTGTGGCAAAAGCTGAGGATGGAATCCTGTCACCAAAATGTCTTTACTGTTTTCTGTGTGTCAAACGTGGTGTGGCTTTAGATAAGACCCAGAATCTTTCTGGGCCTCAGTTTACCCATGTGAGTACAGGGATAGTGATGCTAGCTACCCCACAGGGCTGCCATGTGGATTTGCCTGGGACAAGAGCTCGTTCCTGCCTTCTTTTCTCCAGCTCAAGATCTTGGGCCATGAGCAGAAAGGACGGAAGGGGTCTTGGGAGATGGCTCAGTTGGTAATCCACTGCTGAGAGGTAGAAACAGATGGATGCCTGAGGCTGGCTGACCAGTAGCCTAGCCTAGTCAGCAAGCCCCGGTCCCAGTGGGAGACTGTCTCAAGACACAAGCTAGATGGCTCCCGAGGAACAACACTTGAGGTTGACTCTGGCCTCCACAAGCATGTACACACATCTGCATCCACACACAAGACAGGGAAGGTGGGAATAGCCATTGCCCATCTGCTTTGTAGTATGTAAACTGAGGCCTGGAAAGAATGGTGGCTCGCCCATAGGAATACCATGAATTGTCTATGGAGCCCCAATGACCACAGGATCCCCTGGCCCAAATCAAATCCAGGGATTGACAGCCTGAGTAGACTGCTCCTGCTTGGCTGTTTGGAAGCCCCAACCTCAGCAATACACACACACAGGGAACACATATGTTCAGCTTTATTTCTTTCCATGCCAAGAAATACAGAGTCACTAGTGTGTGTGTGGTGGGGAGGGGGCAGTTCTTGCTGTTCACCAGGATGCCCAAAGAGAGGCAAGGTCAGTTCCCCCAGCCACTGTGTTCATGCAGCTGGCCCCGAGCCAAGACAATGTTAGGACAGCAGGGCCCTTGTCCCTCCCAGTTAGGACAGCAGGGCCCTTGTCCCTCCCAGCTTCGTGGGGACTGGGTGCCGAGAGAACTCTTCCTCAGTCTTCTCCCATCCTAATGGCTTTTTCCTCCTGCCCTGTACTCCCCTCTGCCCAAGGGATACCCCGGAAACCCCTAGGCTGTGTCTCTGGAACCATGGGAAGGCTCTCAGCTAAGCCATTCCCTGATGCAGAGACTCCAATTGTTCCGGACTGAAGTGTAAATAAGTGTGAGCGTGTGTGAGGGTGTGAATGACAGACCTACTGTACACTTGTGACTAGGGATTGGGGAGGAATGGCTGGGCGTGGGCTGGACTCCAGGGATGCAGCGGCTGAAGATAAAGTCACCTCTGCCTCTTCTCCCCTCATGACAATCCCTCATAACAGTTCCCTCTTCTTGAGGGTCCTGAAGCTGGACCCCCAGTGTGTGTGTGTGTGTGTGTGTGTGTGTGTGTGTGTGTGTGTGTGTGTGTGTGTGTTGGGGGGTACTTTAGCAAACCGTCCACTCAAGATCAGGAGCCTGTGATAGGCTGTTTCCATAGACAGTACATCTCCTCTGACCCAACCTCTCACCTCACACACATGTTCTGGGCTCACACACCTACTTCCCACAGCAAATGGGGACATCTCTAGTTTAGGTTCAAAGATCCTGTAAAGGGTGCACAGCCAGTCCCTGCTTTGGGAACATAAGCCCAAGTTTATTCCCCCAGTGGGAGCCTGATTTAGGGGCATCAACCCCAGAGAGACACTCCCAACCCCTCGGCCCTCCCAGCAGGTGCTCTGACCTTGTCTGGGAGCCCCAGAGCCTCTCCTAGCGGCCAGTGCTCTCTGCTAACCTGCCCTGCCCAGGGCCCCTGAGATTGTAGGGAGCCAGGCAGGGAGCCCTGGGGAGGAGGTAGCAGGTCCTAATTTTGCTCAGAGGAGATGAACTTCCATTCCCCACCCAGTGTGGCTGTGGTTTTAGGCCCATTCCCCCCATTGAAGCCAGTAGCCCTAGCCGCCGGGCAAGGAAAGCCTGGATCGTTCCTCTCCTCCCAGATCTGAGCTGAAGGTGGTGGTGGTGGTGGGGGTATGACATTGGGTAGTGGTAGCTCAGAGCAAGCAAGGCCAGCAGGTGAAGCCTGGCAGAAAACTGGAGAAGCAGAGGCAAAAAGCAGGTGGCTGGTTGGCAGAGGGTTCTGTTCGGCTCCTTTCCCATGTTCTGCTAGGTCCTAAGACAGAGGCTGTAGCTACTGGGCCCTTACTCCCTGCCCCAGTCCCCACTCTCTAGACTGACCCTTCAGCTGGGCCTTTCCTTCTAGACTCCGGGGGCTCCAGATTAAGAAATAACAAGCCTTCTTAAGAATTCTCTAGCCCCCTCCCTTACAAAATGCAGCAAAGACTCCCGAGAGCCTATGAATCAGAGAGTCCAGTAAGAGCTTCAAAGTTACCCCTAGGGAGAGCCTTGGTTGCTATGGATGGCCAGGGACACGGGACCAGGCACAGAGCATCCATTAAAGCTGGGCTAACAGCCTGAAGCCAGGGTCCACCTCAGCTCTTCTCTGTAGGATCCCTGAACGCCCTATAGAGGGCCCCTGAGTCACTTGCACGGGTTACCAAGATGGGATCCCAGACCCCTAAGGAGTCAGTGGCAGGAGAGAGCCCAGGCTCTGCCCCTCCCCCATGGCTGACCTGGGTCAGGTCAAGTTCAAGGACTTCCAGGTTGGTGCCTCTGGCTACAGCACAGGTGGGGAGCAAGAGGCAGGCCCCATGGTTCTGGAAGGTGCTCTGGAACCAGAGTCCTTGGTAGAGAAACCTCGAGGCTGAAGTTCAGTAAGAGGGCCCGGTGTGTCATGCTATCCCTATCCAATCTTCAGTGGAAGATTTCCACATGGCTCTTGCCTCTTTGCCGGTGGGTATTCAGGGCCCATGCTGAGTGAAACCTTCACCTTTGGACTCAGGCTAGGATCACCGTGGATGCTCCACGCAAAGCATGCAAGGAGTCTGCTTGCTCCCTATCAAGAAAAGTAGAAAAGACAGCGGCCCAAACTGTGCTCGTGTTCACAGACACCAGGGTGTGCGGTGCTTCTTTCTTGGCTGTGGAGCTGGTTTTCTTCCCATTCTGGCAGTTTATGCTGTGTGTAAGTCCCAGGAATCGTGGGGATAAGAAACAAGCCTGAGAACTGAGGTCAAAAGGCAAGTGATGTGTCTATGAGCTTATTCATTGGGTTCACGGCCAACTTCATTCCAGATTTTCCTTCCCGTCTGCCATGGGCTAACAGTGGAGTGCTGTAGAGGTTTCCCTCCAAGTTTGTGCTTTTGGAGCTTGGGAACAGGTGGGGACTTGGCAGCCACCGTCCTGTCCTCCGTAATGTGTGGGGATGTGTGGGTTCGAAGCTCTCCAGCTGGCTGGCATCTGCCTCCGCTAGAAACAGCTCTGCGGTTACTTCGGAACTGTAAAGAAAAGAAGGGTTATAGTGAAACTGTGCAGAGGACACTGGGCCTTCAGAGCCCCGATTTAAGGAGCTGTGAGCCCGTGTTAAATTGTCTCTTGGTGGGAAGTGGTGACCAGGATGAGGTACAGGGCCAGGAACATCTTTGGTTTGGGGTTCTTGATGCAGGGACTCCCACCAATGAGAAGACTGTGGCTTTGGTGATTGGTTAGAGAAAGGTCATGTGACACTAACTGAACCAACCAAAATCAATCCTGGGACCTTTAGTCTGTTGTTAGAAGCAATTTTTTTTATTTATTTATTTATTTATTTATTTATTTATTTATCTATTTATTTATTTTGAAGACAAGGTCTCACTAAGTAGCCTTGGCTAGCCTAGAGCTTGCCATGTAGATCAGGCCACCTGCCTCTGCCTCCCGAGTACTGAAATGAAAAACACAAGCTACCACACCCAACCTAAAGATGATTGATTTTCTTTTAGGCAGAGTCTCATGTGACCTAGGGTTGTCCCTAAACTCACTGGCCTTAAACTTCTGATCCTCCAGCAGCCACCTCCTAAGTGCTAGGATCACAGACACAAGCCACAGTGCCCCGTACATCACCTTTTTAAAATTACCGCTTAATTACTGGACTGGTTTGCATGTTTGACTCTATTAGAACACTGTTATCCCTGGTGATTGTCACCTGCCATCCTAAGGAGAGACCCTGCATAGAAATTAAGTCAACACACTGAAAGCCGGACAAGATCATGAGACACATTCCTGTCACTTCCCTTCACGTGTCTAGATACAGCTTTGCACAGGACTAGAGCCGCCCATCTGGAAATACCTTTTAGGAAAGCTACAAACTTCTTTTGCCAAACTGAGTTCCAAAGTTGTCCCAGCAACAGTGACAAGCAGCAGAACAAGTAGCCTGGGACACAGTAAGTGATAGGGATCCCAATGCTTCCGGCTGCTGGTCCCTGCCACTCGCATGCCTGAACGCCCATCAAACTCCGCGCTGACAGAGGAAGTCGAGGCTCAGAGCTTATGAAACATGAAACTTCATTTACACAGGAAGTGGATGGAGGATCTGAACTCTGACCGAAAACCTGTACACTTGCTTCTCCTGAGTAGACAAGACTGCCCATGACCCTACACTGGGCCCCAGGCTCTGAGCACTTCCTACTCTAGGCCAGCACCACCTGCACTGGTACCTGAATTGGAAATCTTACTAGAATGCACATTCTGGGCTGGTGGCTAGTTCTATGGGAGGTCGCTTCCTTAGCATGAGTGAGGCCCTCAGTTCCAGCCTCAACACCACCAAAGAAAGGAAGAAAGAGTCTAAGATGCAGATTTCCATTCAGTGGGGTCTGAGAGTCTAAAACAGCCCCAGGTACAGCAAGACCACAGAGCACATTTTGAACAGCAAGGTCTTTATGGGAGAGGCTTATATTGATCTCTGAAATAAACAGAAATGTCCCAGAGTGTCCCACGCTTGGGACAGCTCTGAGATAAATAGCCTCCACACCCTTAAAGCTAGGGCTGACAGTGTCCTCTGAAAAAGGTTTACACCTCAGACCAGTGCCCTGGGCCACCTTCAGGTACTAACAGCGCTGCTTGCTGTCTTCTTCCGAACACGCAGCGTGTTTCCAGTCTACCCTGACTGTGCAGCAAGGAGGCCTAGTCATCAGTCTCCAAAGCCATCGCATCCGTTATCCCAAGTAAGGCTTACAAAAGCCCTCTGTGGTAGAGGCTTCCTCTCGGCACTTTATACTTGAAAATGCAAGGTTCGGCCAAATGGGACACTGGCCCGGGTCCCAGGCCATCAAAGTTGAGACTGGAATTTGTCTCTGATTCCTAGGGCAGTGCCCATTCTAGACGCTTTTCTATTGATCCATAAGTCCAGGCATAAGATGAGTCAGAAAACCCCTCTTCACCTAAACAGTCTTGACTGAAGTGAAAGGGTATGGCTACACCCTTACCACTGCCCTGTCCCCAGGGCTCTCTCTCTGCTCCGTGCCCCTGTGACTCACCTGTGAAGTTGACAGTGACAGCCACAATGATGATAACGATGCCCAGGATGATGAAGGTGATACTGAGCAGTCGTGCCAGGCGGCCCAGCCTCCGTGCCCCATCCATGTCCCCCTGCTGCACACTACTTCGAGACTGCAGAGAGAGGGCAGAGAAACCTCAGGAAGCTTGCCCCTCAACCGTGTGGCATGGGAGCCACACAATGGTCTTGTGAACTTCCAGATACGCCTCACCCTCCTGACCACCTACA